>NC_090747.1:74554922-74562422 GCF_036898095.1 Palaemon carinicauda
TTTACAGATAATCCCTCTCTGTGAAATCCATATCTTATTTCCTAAGAGAGTCAGAAACTGTACCTTTCAATTATCTGGGCAATTTATACATTGGTCTGTGGGCTGTTCCACCTCCCAACCACAGGTCGTCAAAACACATTCTTTGTAGAATTTCTGCCTGTGATATAAACAATATCTCTAATCGCTTGTTTATATCTTTATCATCAACAGCTTCCATCAATTCGTTAAACTTGGGCAGATTGATTGCTATGAATGGTGTTTCTGTAATTTTGTGTAAGTACTTATTGTTATTTAAAAGTCTATAAGACTTGATTAAGATAGTTCTATTCAAAACCACTAAACATAATCATCTATCTCCTTTTGATGTCTATATAACCGGATTATTACTAATATTTATCAAGTATTTATGTCTTTATATGATATTATATATATATATATATATATATATATATATATATATATATATATATATATACAGTGTATGACTCCTTAACATTATTACCTGAATCTTAAACTGTTAAAAATTGGCCCTAAAATCGGTAAGAATCGTGGAATAAATGTTGCCAGGCACTGAACGTTTTAAAGACGGATATATTGACGTTAAGGAGTGACATCACAGTCACCAACCCGTAAAAGATAATAAAGTAGGGTAAAATTTACGGTCGCCTGTATTTCTGGAAATACGGCCGGGAACGTATATTTTTACGGATAATTTCCGATTAAAATAACGGTTTTTAACGGCACATGTCAATCATTATCATACGAATCAAGTTCCAGACTATGAAAGAAAGCCCTAATAAGCTCAAAGTGCAATTTTGCATAAATATAGAAATAAAATTCTTAAATTCAGTATCAATATGGAATCTTCAAAGCACATCATGAGGGTACGACATAGTACGAATTTCCACCACACACACTATCTATCTTTCTATCTATCTATATATACAGAGGCTGGAGAGCAACATGGAAGAAAGCAACAGGGAAGAAAGGAAGCCTGAACAGATAAAAAGCGAGTACAGAGAGGGGTCAAAATATTGCTGCAAAGACCTGCATGTATGACACTCATTCTTTTGATCTCGTCTGTCCAATTACAGAAAAAATCAATCTTATATAAATTTCAAATTTTCTGACCAAACTAACCGAGTTATAGAAAACATGAGTGCGCGTGTGTATACAATAGGAACTAAGACTACGGATTTCTGAAAGAATTGAAAAGCGCTTACTCAGGTCTAAGACAAAAACCCCACAAGCCATGCCGGGACTCCCCCATAACTAAATAAATCTGAGGAAAATGAATCAGATCTGGTTCCCTCCTGCCTGTGGAATACAAAACAGATTGAATCCTTAAGTCTCAGTCCATGTTCGTGCGCGCATACATGTCTCTATAGTCTATACGGGCTTATATATTTAAACAAGGGGCAATGCGAAATTATTCACTCACTCGTATGCACTTTTTGACAATAACTTACTGAGCTGCTTAATTGTGATACTGGATTTGTGAGACAGGACGGCATATTATGTCCTTTTCATGACGGGATTGACGCCTCAGTTCTTATCATAATCATCAGCATTGTAATTAAAGAAGAAAAACCCAAAACTACAATAAATTACAACCTACATTAGAACAACTGTATAGAAAGCTGTTTTCTCGAAAGGGAATAAAGGAAAAAATATAATAAATAAAAATATAATAAAGTGTAGTAAAAATGCAAATAAATTAATAGACGAATGAATGCAGAGCAGTCGCAGAGGATATGCATGCCTTGATACCAGCGTAGGTGGTTCTAGGAACAAGCTGCTGGAAATGTATGAATGTGATTGCCCAATATACAAGTGTCGATACCTTTACAAATATCTGACTTAATCATACTTTATTCCAGCCAACATTCAGGTTTTGGAGTCTCATCTAAAGTCTCATTCGTTAACACCACCTTCTTCCGTGTCTTATTTCCATCAACTTTTTCTTTTTTATCCCTTACACTCCTTGTCTTTCGCCTTCGTTTTAGGCAGTATTAAACATACTACTTTCATATACACGTGTACTCTCAAGATTGACTGCTCTCCTTTGCCTTTCACCTTAGTTAGGGGTTACACTATGATAGCTTCTTTTCTAGAAAGCCAACCACTTTATTAACCTTTAGCACTCATTGACCTTTCGCCTTTTCTTTTAGGGTAATACAAACTAACTGCTTTTCTAAACTTTTGTAATCTCTATATCTATTATAATTCCTTCCTTTCTCGTTAATTTTTGGTAATAATTAAAGAATATATGTTACTTTTCCTCAAAAGACAGACTCAATTGCCCTCCCCTTTTACTTATCATATTGCCAGTTTTTTAAACACTGCTACAAACATACCGTCTTATCTGAACAAACGTTCTTCCTGAATTTGTCGTACTCATCATTCTCAAGTTTTTAATTTAAGCAATGGAACAAAAATACTGCTTTCCTAATCCTATACACTCGGTTATATCGTTCGCAATCACTTTTCATCTCCTCTTCGTTTCATCTGGGGTACAAACATCCACGATCTAAATTTGATCAACGGTATGGATCTCATTCGAAATTCAATTAATAATAGCTTTTTCTCTCTTTTATTTCATCACAATGCAAATATCGGTCCATAAAAAATATATGTCATTTTCCTATGAGAGTTCCTGAGTGTTGGCGAGAGACAGTTTTATTTTCTTATGAACAAACCAAACAGTTCGGGGATATTAAAGCGGAAATTAGTTTGGAATGTTTACAATAGGTATATATATACTGTGTATGTATATATATATATATATATATATACATATATATATATATATATATATATGTGTGTGTGTGTGTGTGTGTCTGTGTGTGTGTATTGAGAGAGAAAATATAGGTATTTCTATACCAGTATTAATAGAATAATAATAATATAAAAGGAAATCGACGATGTACTAAGACCAGTGTTTGTGTATGAGAGAGAGAGAGAGAGAGAGAGAGAGAGAGAGAGAGAGAGAGAGAAGAGAGAGAGAGAGCAACATAAGACTGTGACATGAACATACATAAAAGAAGATCACAGAGGAAATAAACCCTGCAGAAAAGACCAGCCACATATCGGTATCAAGCGACAATATTTTCTAAAAGTGCGCCCCCTTGTCCCCCACCCCCACTCTCTCTCTCTCTCTCTCTCTCTCTCTCTCTCTCTCTCTCTCTCTCAACGAATATCTTGGTCGTCTATCTTATTAAGTGCGGAAAGTGACCCATACTTTACAATTTTATCTCACGGATTCTCAGCTAAGAAGTTGAGTGCGAAGCGGCAGAACACTTCGCTAGAATTGAATCGCATTTTTATCACTTAGACGTTTCTCGTTCGGCTCATTTACTTGTTTTATTTGTGGTCAAAACACTTTCAACCTTCACGGAACAAAGAAGGAAGGGCACATTCGGGATGACGAACAAACACAGTTTACTTATGAGGAATGTACATTATCACTTATGGGTGTGCACGTTACCGTCACCACGAGAGCGTCTAATTAATAAATGCACTCAAAAACTAATATGTCTATATACAAACATATATGAGTAAATATAAACATATTTACATGTACGTGTATATACACAAATTATATATAAATGCATAAATTATGCATTTATATATCATATCAATTCATATCATATACAATATACAGTATGTACTATACCCTGGTGAAAGGGTTTGCGTATCGCCATGATCAGCAAAGATTTTCCAACTAATGTTATAGCTTAGATTACAACAATAATAATAATAATAATAATAATAATAATAATAATAATAATAATAATGATTGAAAAAAAATACCCATAAATTAATTATGATTAAATGCTACATATAATATGTCTATATATATATATATATATATATATATATAGATAGATATATAGATATATAGATATATAGATATATATATATAGATATATATATAGATATATATATAGATATATATATATATATATATATAGAGAGAGAGAGAGAGAGAGAGAGAGAGAGAGAGAGAGAGATTAATAAATCATTGTTTTTCATCTTCCTATCCAAGCATTGATCGATTTCCGCCCTTTCTGACTCAAATTCATAAATCAAATCACGTAGTTGTTTATTATTATTATTATTATTATTATTATTATTATTATTATCATTATTATTATTATTATTAGTTATTAGGGCCTATTGAAACCAGAGAAAAAAAGAGAATTTTTCGCGAGTCCTAAACAGCTTCGGGAGAAAATCTTCGTGCACCTCCAAAAGGATTCAGAAGAAATTTCCATAGACTTAGCATGGAATTCTGAATGATTCAAGAAATCTCTGAACGATTTCGGAAGAAAATCTTCCTGAATCTCCTCTCCAAATGACTTCAGAGGAAATAGCCGTAGACTTAGCATAGAGTTCTGAATCACTCCAGAACGGAATCTTCCCGCAGCAGTTCTGAACGCCTCCGCCCCGGATTCCAAAAGACTTCTGAAGACCTGTTGTTTTTTTTTCTTTCTTTCTTTTTAACATACCTTGCAACACCTTACGATCTGTAAGTACTGTAGCTATGGAAGTTTACGCAGTGAACATTGGGAGGAGGATTTCACTTTACTCACAGAGTTCGCGTTCTGGCGGAACATGTAACTGACAGAGAATTTTGTTACAGATACAGGATGAACTGGAGGCTATTCGGAACACCTTCATCTACAGATAGTTTGGATAGGTGCTGCCGAAGTTGGCGAGTTTTGAAGATCATAATATAAGCGCCTTGAAGGATAATTTGCTTGCGGTTTAGCGACGATGTCCAATAATTGGATTGCATTGGTGCAAAGCGGTGAGCGACGTGTGTTTCTTCAAAATTCGGCATTGAAGATAGAACATATCAGGACGGCATTGGTAAATATATTGTGTTGCTCTTCGTTGACTTTAGTATGATGGTGTTAGTGTATGCCGAAAAATCAATGGCATCCATGTCTTTACCCATCGCCCTTATAGGTAAAGACATGAAAGCCATCGATTTCTCCGAGGAATCTGACGAACCGAAGAGAAACAGCACTGAAATATCTCTTGAAATTTCGAATGAAACTGGCGAACTAAACAGAGATGATCTTGAAAAACTATAAAAGACAGAAGAGAATAGAGAAGGAAAGACTTTATATGAAGTATAAAAAATAGCCTTTAATTATAGAGGTAAGTCACCTAAAAACTGAGGTCAAATAGCCTCTACTATTAGCGGTTAGTCGCCTAAAAACATAGGTCTCAAAGAGCCTCTAGTGCTAGAAATAAAGCACCCAAAAATAAAGGTCAAAGAGCTTTTAATATTAGAGGTAAGGGGATTACAATAAAGGTCAAAGAAACTCTAATGCTAGAGTTTAGCACCTCAAAATAGAGGTCAAAGAACCTCTAATGCTAAAAGTAAGGAATCTCAAAACAGAGGTCAAAGAGCCTCTAATGCTAAAAGTAAGGAGCCTCTAAATAGAGGTCAAAGAGCCTCTAATGCTAAAAGTAAGGAGCCTCAAAATAGAAATCAAAGAACCTCTGATACTAAAAGTAAGGAGCCTCAAAATAGAAGTCAAAGAACCTCTAATGCTTAAAGTAAGGAGCCTGAAAATAGAAGTCAAACACCCTCTAATGCTAAAAGTAAGGAGCCTCAAAATAGAGGTCAAAGAGCCTTTAATGCTTAAAATAAGGAGCCTCAAAATAGAGGTCAAAGAGCCTCTAATGCTTAAAGTAAGGAGCCTGAAAATAGAAGTCAAACACCCTCTAATGCTTAAAGTAAGGAGCCTCATCAAAATAGAGGTCAAAGAGCCTCTAATGCTTAAAGTAAGGAGCCTGAAAATTGAAGTCAAACACCCTGTAATGCTTAAAGTAAGGAGCCTGAAAATAGAAGTCAAACACCCTCTAATGCTTAAAGTAAGGAGCCTGAAGATACAAGTCAAAGACCCTCTGATGCTAAAAGTAAGGAGCCTCAAAATAGAGGTCAAAGAGCCTCTAATGCTTAAAGTAAGGAGCCTGAAAATAGAGGTCAAACACCCTCTAATGCTTAAAGTAAGAAGCCTGAAAATAGAAGTCAAATACCCTCTAATGCTCAAAGTAAGGAGCCTCAAAATAGAGGTCAAAGAGCCTCTAATGCTTAAAGTAAGGAGCCTGAAAATAGAAGTCAAACACCCTCTAATGCTAAAAGAAAGGAGCCTCAAAATAGAGGTCAAATAGCCTCTAATGCTAAACGTAAGAGGCCTCAAAATACAGGTCAAAGAGCCTCTAATGCTTAAAGGAGCCTGAAAATAGAAGTCAAACACCCTCTAATGCTAAAAGTAAGGAGCCTCAAAATAGAGGTCAAAGAGCCTCTAATGCTTAAAGTAAGGAGCCTGAAAATAGAAGTCAAACACCCTGTAATGCTTAAAGTAAGGAGCCTGAAAATAGAAGTCAAACACCCTCTAATGCTAAAAGTAAGGAGCCTCAAAATAGAGGTCAAAGAGCCTCTAATGCTTAAAGTATGGAGTACTAAAAATAGAGGTGAAAGAGCCTCTAATGCTAAAAGTCAGGAGCCTCAAAATACAGGTCAAAGAGCCTCTAATGCTAAAAGTAAGGAGCCTCAAAATAGAGGTGACAGAACCTCTAATGCTAAAGATAAGAACCATCAAAATAGAGGTCAAAGCCCCTCTAATGCTAAAAGTAAGGAGCCTCAAAATAGAGGTCAAAGAGCCTCTAATGCTAAAAGTAAGGAGCCTGAAAATAGAAGTCAAACACCCTCTAATGCTAAAAGTAAGGCGCCTCAAAATAGAGGTCAAAGAGCCTCTAATGCTTAAAGTAAGGAGCCTCAAAATAGAGGTCAAAGAGCCTCTAATGCTAAAAGTAAGGAGCCCCAAAATAGAGGTCAAAGAGCCTCTAATGCTATAAGTAAGGAGCCTCAAAATAGAGGTCAAAGAGCCTCTAATACTAAAAGTAAGGAGCCTCAAAATAGAGGTCAAAGAGCCTCTAATGCTAAAAGTAAGGAGCCTCAAAATAGAGGCCAAAGAGCCTCTAATGCTAAAAGTAAGGAGCCTCAAAATAGAGGTCAAAGACCCTCTAATACTAAAAGTAAGGAGCCTCAAAATAGAAGTCAAACACCCTCTAATGCTAAAAGTAAGGAGCCTCAAAATAGAGGTCAAAGAGCCTCTAATGCTCAAAGCAAGGAGCCTCAAAATAGAGGTCAAAGAGCCTCTAATGCTAAAAGTAGGGAGCCTCAAAATAGAAGTCAAACGCCCTCTAATGCTAAAAGTAAAGAGCCTCAAAATAGAGGTCAAAGAGCCTCAAAATAGAGGTCAAAGAGCCTCTAATGCTAAACGTAAGAAGCCTCAAAATAGAGGTCAAAGAGCCTCTAATGCTTAAAGTATGGAGCCTAAAAATAGAGGTGAAAGAGCCTCTAATGCTAAAAGTAAGGCGCCTCAAAATAGAGATCAAAGAGCCTCTAATGCTAAAAGCATGGGATGGAGAGCTTTTGGTAAAACAAACTGAGGCTGTGAAAAGTAAAATGCCACT
>NC_090747.1:74572422-74587422 GCF_036898095.1 Palaemon carinicauda
TCAAAGCGGACAAACGCTTTTCCAAACCGAAAACAAAGATTTTAAATCTTATCCACATCACGAAGTTTTGACAGCGGAAACCCACTCTGGTTTCGGCCTGATTGGAACTGCATTTGTAATAAAAGGATACTTCTTTTTATATAATTATTCAAAGCCGATTTTTTATTTAACAAGTCCACACCAGTAACAGAACATTTGATACTCGAATCCAACACTCAATCACGGTTGGCCATATTTTTTTTTTTTTCGTTGTATAGCGCTCGAATGCTAGTTAACGAATGTTCATTTCTTACTTCGCTATGCGTATTATTGATTTTGCCAAAGGTATGTATCCACACTTGACGTCGTTTATTTATTTGTTTGTAAACAACTTAAATTTAAAAAAAAAAAAAAAAAAATTGCAGTACCGATTTTGACCAACCTTGGTAGTAATGTTAGGTAAGACCCAATGATGGACCTGTTACGTTTTGGATGAAGTACATTACGCAAAAACTACAGAACCAATTTCAACAAAACTTGTTGGACATGTGGGGTATGACCCAAGGACAATTTCATTAGATTTCAAATGAAATTGATCGAAGTACAAGTAGGCAGTGAAGTTAAGAGCAAAATAACACTTTGGCGTTTCCGCTAATCTGCAGTTGATAAATGGGTTAAATTAGCCAGGAACTAGGGCTAAAGTCTTTATTAATTCGACTTTTAAAATCCCTCCGGTATCACTTTCAGGTTCTGGTTTTCTGACCGTGTTTTATCTGTCTATTGAGAAAATCTAATGAATACCATTGAAAGGTTTGAATTTCCAAATGAACTACTTTAAGAAAATGTAAAATCTTGCATGCCTACTTGTATTATATTCATGAAAAGGAACGTAAAAAAACCAGGTTTATTTCGATGACCTTACTAAACACACACTTTGGATTAGATTTAATAATATTGGGTATATGACTCGACGGTTGGGACAGCGAGGCCATTCTGCGCACAAGTGCACCTAGAATAAAACTATAGTAACTATAAGGTTAAAGTTAGAAGAGATTGGACAAGATGTAAGAAATGAGATAAAGCAGAAGGATATACAGAAAATGCAGCTCGAGGCCAAAGCCGTGCTTTAAAAACCCTTAATTGAAACTGACTACACTGACACTACTCGAGAACACACACTGCATTTCATTCAGTCTTCATCGATTATGCTAAACTAGTGTACGCAATCCGTCAAAAATGATGACTAAATACATGCACAAGCACACACATATATATACACATGTATCTATCTATCTATCTATCTATATATATATATATATATATATATATATATATATATATATATATATATTGTATATATATACAAATGTATTTATACATACATATATATACATATATATATACATATATATGTATATAATATATATATATAAATATATTTATTATATATTATATATATATAATATATATATATATTTTATATATATACATACACATACACACATCCATACACTTTCTCTTTATTATATAAGGGAGATGAGTTTATGGAAACTTACAATCTGGTTGCCCTCGACATTTCGGAAAAACCTTAATAAAAGAAAAACCGAAGTTAATGCCCAAAAAAACCCGCTTACTATTTTACTAAGACCGAAAGCGGAGGCACTTTGGGAGAATCCTAAAAAATGAGAAAAAATCTGTAGAAGATGAACAGGACGCGAGTCGTCCTCCCCTGTGGAATAAAGGAGATTGAAATACATAGGAGGATCTCCTCAACTTCCCTAGAGTTCGATTCTAGAGAGGTGGATGGAGGGACACACGTATACTGTAGATACATACAGTAGGCTACACGGCACCGTGTCTTGGCGATTCCAATCTCAACTGAGGGTCGGGATGATCCCATATTACATTTATTGAAAAGCTCTTTGTGGCTCTGTTGAACTTGTCAAAAAATTATATGCTTGGTTTGGCTATTACACTTGTATTAGGTTAACACTATCTTCCTAAAGGAAATCCTAGAGAGTCCTCTAGGATCCACCTGAGAAAAAAGCAAGTTAACACGTATATAACTACATACACATACACACATTTGTGTATATAAATACATACATATATATATATATATATATATATATATATATATATATATATATATATATATATATATATACATACATACATATACATATATTATATATATATATATATATATATATATATATATATATAATATATATATATATATATATATATATAAGTATATACATACATATATATACCTACACATACACTTCCCTGGCGTTTTAACAATTAGAAAGGTTGGTTCTCCAGTTGGGACACATCTGATCATACCTTGATTTCATTAGTAGTGAATACTATGCATCCTGTCCCTGATGTGTCACACTCATTAAGTTTTATAAAAAAAAAAAATAAATAAATAAATAAATAAATAAATAAATCTCAAGCACTAGCTTGAATTGGTCATAATAGTGTAAGTAATAGTGTTGAGCCTGTTTTTCCTTTGAATGAAAATCTTGTCAACATAATTGATAGGACTATCCCTTCTCGTGTGCTAAGGTACCGAGTGAAAGACAATACCTGTTTCAGTGATGATTGCAAATGTGCTTATTTGAAGAAGCGGGAGGCCTATCATCTTTGGAAGGATAACAAATCAGATTTGACTTAAAATAATTATACTAAGCTCAGAGAGTTTATGCTTCAACTGAAAAGGAATACAATTTAACCATACAGGAAGCCCTTTCTGGTACAACCCAGGAACATAAGTGGTGGGCAACCCATAATTCTACACTCTTTGGTATAGACGTAATAGGTCCTCCTTTACTTAAACTAGATGGTTCTGTCACCCACTGCCCAAAGGAAAAGCTAACCACTTTTGGCTGAAAGTCTTGACATCAGGCCGAGTATTGAGAAACTTTACCTTTCTCTTTCCGGTTTTCCTGAAGCTAAACCAAGTAGTTTTGCTTTTCAATCTCGTGAAATTGAAGATCTCTTGATGGATCTTTATACTTATGGAGGTGTAGACCTAAACGGAATATTTCCTTTTTTTATAAACACTACAGATTACTTAGCTCCTAAGTTATGTTACATTTTTCGCAAGTTACCAAGATGATGTTCTTGCACTTGTTGAATAATTGGTAATGTTACTCCACTATGTCAGTACTTTTGTGGTAGGTAATATCCACCTGATTACCGCCCATTTCCATAACCCATAATATATAAAGTTTTTGAAGGTCTTTTTGGCAAAAAATCTAAATAGGTTTGCAATTTGGCTTTCGTACTTACGGGCTACCAACGCAAGAGTGTCTTTCATAAGGCAAGGCAATCTAAAACGAACGAACGGCTTTCGTAAAGACCTTGAAGCATGGGAAGCCCTTCTTATAATCTCAAATGCTGTTCAGAAATCCCTTACCGTGGGAGTGGGTTGGTCTTTTCTTAGCATCATTATTGAATTTTGAAGAAATAAATCGCAAATTGTTGTTGTTGATGGGCACCATAGTGACTATAGTGTTCTGGTATCTGTTGTTCCTCAGGGCAGTATTCTTGGCCAATTACTTTTCATACTATATACACATGAATGTTAGCCCTAGAAAAGTAGCTCGTTGCATATACAGATGATGCTACTCTTTGAATCAATTCCATCTCCTGAATGAAGATCTGGGGTTGCTGAATCCCTTAATAGAGATCTATCCCAAATCAGTGCATGGTGCAAATTAAGGGGTATGAGATTAAATGCTTACAAAACTCGAAGTATGATTGTAAGAAGGTCGAGGACAATGGTTCCTCAACATTCAAATCTCGAATTGATAATGTTTCCTTAACTCTGTATTACTTAAAATTTCAGGTGTGATTCTTGGCAGCAAATTTATTTTTGAGAAACACAAAAAATAGGCTTACTTGAGAAAGTCTTAAAGATCAATCTATTCTGAAGAAGTGTTTTAATGCTTTCCTTCTACCTTGTCTTGTTCCGAGTATTTCTCTCCTGTCTGGACGGCGTCAATGACCTTAGATGTCAGGATGCCAGAAAACCTCAAATCAATCAATCAATCTCCTGTCTGGTCTTCAGCTGCCGAATCTAATCTTAATTTGTTGGGCAGGAACTTTCTATTAAATTTCTTATTCCTGATCTAAATATTAATCCCTGTTACCGTCGTTCAATTAGTTCTTATGCATGTTGCATAAGATTTTTCATAATTCTGATCATCCTTTGCATTCAAACCTTCCCGGACAGTACCATCATGTTCGAAATACTAGATATGTAGTTAATTCTAATAGCGTTACCTTCTCCATCATGAGGCTCAATACTACTAAGTATTCTAAAAGTCTTATTCCAGCTATGACTATGTTGAGGAATGATCTTATTAATCGGGTAGTTCATTCGGTGGAACTTCAAAAGTTCAAACTAGCAGCAAAGGTTTTTATATTGAACAGGCTAACATAAGTCTTTAGTTTATATTTGAAAGATAAATTTTAATTTTGGTGCCGTTCTAAACATATCTCAATTGTTCAATAATTCTCTTATAGCTTATTTATTTCCTTGTGTCCTTTCCTCAATTGGCCATTTATACATGTTGGGGCCCTTGGGCTTATAACTTAGCTAATAATAATAATAATAATAATAATAATAATAATAATAATAATAATAATAATAATAATAATAACAATAATAATAATAATAATAATAATAAGAGTAATAATAATAATAATAATACATAATATATACACACACTCACTATATATATATATATATATATATATATATATATATATATGTATGTATGTGTGTGTATTCTTCTATCATGCCATATTTACGTATATTTGTTGTCATGTATTGTTCCGAAATATAATCTTAAATATTTCAAAGTCCATAAAATCATTAATATATCCATTCCCGAAAACCTTCCGAAGAAATTTATATTTACAATAATTCCAACTTGAAAAACTAAGACCAACACCGGCAGTGCGATGTTGACTCTCGTGACCGCAAGAGCGAACTTCAGTTTGTAACTTACTCTTACCTTCAAAGAACTTCGAATATTCAAAAGCCAAAGTTAGCACTGATACGAAAATCTATACACAAGAAACTATTGGTGGTCCTATGTTTTTAACATTTAATTCAACATTCTAGAAAAGCAGAAATATTCATAATTATGGATCAATGTGATTTCCTCGTCCGAAGTTTCACAAGGGTAATGCCTCCATAGCAGTTCTATAGCAATTCCTTCAACTAATTTTCCCGGGACCTCCGGTAGTGGCTCCGCCGATAGGCTCTCTTCGTGGGTTTCCCGGAGCGTTTTACTTTCATATACAGTATATATATATATATATATATATAATATATATATATATATATATATATATATACATATATATATATATACATACATATATATATATACATACATACACATATATATATACATACACACACACACACACACACATATATATATATATATATATATATATATATATATATATATATACATATATACACACATACATATACATACATATACATATATATACATACATATACGTATATATATACATATACATATACATATATATATATATATATATATATATATATATATATATATATATATATATATACATACATATTAAGTGAAGTTTACTGTTTGGTGTGATTCCTTCATTTGGTTTATCACCAAATACTCTAATCATATTTCAGGATAGAACAAATAACGCAGGTCAAAGGCTTGCGAACCTAAACCAAAGATTTTCATTTCTTTTTTAGCATAGCGGAAACCCAATCCTCTTTTCGGACGATTGAAACTATATTTGTAACAAGTAGATCCACTTTACTAAGTCCACAACAGTGGCGGATTAACAGAAACTCGAATCTCACGCTTAATCAGAAACTGCATTTTTGTATCGAAATCGAACGTTCGTTAACGAGTGCCAAACATAATAATAGTCAGGCACTGAAATGAGAAAAAATACGTATTTTCTCCTATATCTCAATTGAACAGGGGAATTTATTTTACTTATGCAATTTTCTATGTAATAGGTTGGCCAGGGCACCAGCCACTCGATGAGATACTACTGCTAGAGAGTTATTGGGTCCAGACAGCACTACATTGGATCACTTTCTCTGGTTACGGCTCATTCTGTCTTTACCTACACATACACTGAATAGTCTGGCCTATTCTTTCCATATTCTTCACTGTCCTCGTGCACCTGACAACACAGATATTACCAAACAATTCTTTTCTCAAGGGGGTAACTACTGCATTGTAATTGTTCAGTGGATACTTTCCTCTTGGTAAGGGTAGAATAGATTCTTTAGCTATTGGTAAGCAGCTCTTCTAGGGGAAGGACACTACAAAATCAAACCATTGTTCTCTAGTCTTGAGTTGTGCCATAACCTCTGCACTATGGTCTTCCACTGTCTTGGATTAGAGTTCTCTAGATTGAGGGTACACGCGGGCATACTATTCTATCTAATATCATTCCTCTTATTTTCATGAAGTTTTTATAGTTTATACATGAAAAATCCAATTTATTGTTGTTACTGTTCCTTAAATATATTTTTCATTACTTCTCTTGTAGTTATTTATTTCCTTGTTTCCTTTCCTTATTGGCCTATTTTCCCTAATGGAGCCCTTGGGCTTATAGCATCTTGCTTTTCCAGCTAGGGTTATAGCTTGGCTTGTAATAGTAATAATAATAACAATAATAATTTGAGACTTATTTTCATGCGCTGGAGCCTGGGGGCCATTCAGTGCTGGGGTGTAACTGGGAGAAAACACACGTAACGAAAGTTAGAATGAGGATTCAAGAAAATACCCGAAAACGTAAAGGCAGAAGGCTAAAAGTGGGGGCAGGCAGGAGCTGAATGAGGTCAAGGGGCTTATGTAGCTTTTCTATACGGTTTCTTTCACTCAAATAAAATAAAATATAATTAAATATCTACTTGATCTTTCAATAAAAAAATTTTTGCTTGACAATATATCCCCCAAACTCTTGACATTGTTATTAATGACTTTTCTTTGTGCGAGATTAATCTCCCTAATTATGAAAATGATGAATATACAAGTAGCCTACACTTGCATGTACAGACGAATGATTTGTTTGAAGTGAATACGGTACCATTATTGTAATTTTGTAACATTAAAAAAAATAACTTGTATAGAGAACCGAAAATAACAATGCACACGAACAAAAAGGCTTTTGTGGACTGATAAGTTTGTTTTAATTAAGTGATCTAGGGACCAAAAAGAAGGTTCCACGCTTTTCTCTCTCTCTCTCTCTCTCTCTCTCTCTCTCTCTCTCTCTCTCTCTCTCTCTCTCTCTCTCTCTCTCTCTCTCAGCTTGGACCCACAGCAGGTAATCAACACCCAGGATCGTATTTTACCACAAACCAACATGCATATTATATATATATATATATATATATATATATGTATGTATATATATATATATATATATATATATATATACATATACATATAAATATATTACATATATATATATATATATATATATATATATATATATATATATATATATATATATATATTGTGTGTGGTAAAATACGATCCTGGGTGTTGATTTACTGTTATGGATCAAATATGAGAAAAAAATCAATATATATATATATATATATATATATATATATATATATATATATATATATATATATATATACATATATACATATACATATATATATATCTTGAAAAGGTTCCACAATGATGTAAGACGTGTTTGAAAACTTGGTGTATATTTGTAGATATTACAAAAAACGTTTTTTGTAATATCTACAAATATACACCAAGTTTTCAAACACGTCTTACATCATTGTGGAACCTTTTCAAGATAACAAGGGAGTACGACATTGTACTTGTTTGCACCATATATATATATATATTTGTATATTATTTCTTGCTAAGCTATAACCCTAGTTGGAAAAGCAGGATGCTATAAGCCCAGGGGATCCAGCAGCGTAAATACCCCAGTGAGAAAAGAAAACAAGGAAAAATAAAATTTCTAAAAAGAGTATATATCCTCGATTTTTCTTTAAGGGGAATTTTCCCGTACATCATTTTCCTTTTCGATGAGGATCTATCTACTCGGGCGAGAGCCGAACGCGCCAGCCACCCTTTGCCAACATAAGCCCAAGAGAATAGATCTTATGAATATCTGATGAATAGTTTCAACCTGGTGGGGATCAGTATTATCCAGTCGAGCCTCTTCCATTTTGATGATTTACGAATTGACGACACAATATACACCCACGTCAAGTCTCTCTCTCTCTCTCTCTCTCTCTCTCTCTCTCATAGCCTTGCCCCACAACAGCCGGCTGACAGCATGGTACTTAATTCACTGCAAAATGTACTTTTACGTCAAGTATCTCTCTCTCTCTCTCTCTCTCTCTCTCTCTCTCTCTCTCTCTCTCTCTCTCTCTCTCTCTCTCTCTCTCTCTCAGCCTTGACCCGCAACAGCCGAGTGGCAGCCAGATAATTATTTCACTGCCCAACCATACTTTATCTTAGGGATCGATTAACTCAAAACACGAGAGAGAGAGAGAGAGAGAGAGAGAGAGAGAGAGAGAGAGAGAGAGAGAGAGAGAGAGAGAGAGAGAGAGAGAGAGAGAGAGTGTGTGTGTTAAAAGCTTTGGATCAAAATTTCATACTGGCCTAACGGACCGGCCTTATGGACAAAAGGCCGATCCCTAAAAGCAAATGAAACTATTGGGCAAAACTCCATATGGGCCTTTGAGGCCTTTTTAGATTGTATTCAATTAAGGCATTTGCATTTCAGAATGAGGACTATGGCCATCACGGGATTTTCCTGTGCCTAAACGCATTACCTGCTTTTACGCAGGAGTGGTTACTCTCGGGGCGTATGTATGCAGGTTTTTTGTCAGGATATGCTTGGTCTATATATGTATAAAATAGGACTTCATACATATGGATATATATGTAGACAATATGACGTTTTACAATGTTATATGATTACGTAATGTCATGAATTATATACGGTAAGCGTTTCCATGCCGTCAAAAAATTTCAGAAATATGAGGGTCGAGGAGGGCAGTTTCGGCCCTAGAGACGTTACGTACCGTCCAGAAGTTATGATCATGTTGCCTTCTTTACTCACACAGAACTACAGAGGTGGGCGGAAGGAATTAGCTCTAACGGCTCCTAAACATCAGAGACTGCGCGTGAAAGATATTTCCCGTAGACGACCTGTGCTATACACAGATGAAAATTGCATGAACATTGTCTCTTCTTTATTGTAAGGTACTCTCGGGCAGTGCGTACGAGTATGCAGTTAGGATAAGACAAGACTCTCTCTCTCTCTCTCTCTCTCTCTCTCTCTCTCTCTCTCTCTCTCTCTCTCTCTCTCTCTCTCTCTCTCTCTCTCTCTCTCTCTCTCTCAAGAAACAATAAGCTTCTCATTAGCCTTAATGGTTACAATACTAACATGATTTTTATCGCTTTTTCATTGAGTCGAAAGAAAAAGTCATCAATGAACTACATAAAATGTCCCATATATTTGCCTAGATGTTACTCATTGGTCTTAAGGCGTCGTCAGCACTATCTGATATTCGTAATCCCTCTCTCTTTCTCTCCCTTCAGATTTATATAATATATGATTATGCATCCATAAGGTTTTATATATATAAAAGAGTTTGTAAGGTACGTGCACGTACGGTTGTAATATTCTCTCCGATAAACTGGTAACAAATAGATTTCATTGCAAATAAAAAAAAAATGCATAACTCTATTCGTTTACTTGGAAAAATCAAACCAATGAGGAAGAAGAAAAATCTGCCAGAAGGTTTTTTATTCCTTTCCGATCAACTTCGAAAGAAATCCTCCACTATTTATCTACCCATCTATCGTCGTCGTCCTTTTACCCGCTACATATTTCCGTCTTTCTCCCTTTTGGACATGGAAAAAAAAAACAGCGCTTGGATATTCCATTAGAAATCTCCTATCGGAATATCAGAAGAAAATCTTGGTGGTTCCTTTGCTCAAATTTGCGGACTGGCAAGAATTTTAGCAAAGATGCTGACTTGCCATTTCTTATACATGGCAGTTTCCTATTCTCTATACTTAGCGTTGTTTTCTAATTATTGTGGACCTCTTAAAGTAATTTATTGTTGCCTGAATTACCCTACCATATGCTATAATGGTTGATTTTTCCCAAAACCCAATTCTTCAGATACGCCTGACTTACCCTTTTCTAGGCTGGCATGTCCTTTTCTATGGTGGCTTTTCAATTTCTGTGAGCTTGTCCTTTTCATGCAAGCTTGTTAACTTTTTCGATATCTAATAACTGTTCTTTGTATTATTTCTTATTTCTAGATAGTTTTGTTGCTTTATACTTGGTTGTCATTTTGTAAATTAGCCAAGCGTTCTCTTTAATTCTCAATCTATTTTCTATATTGGTTATTTTATATACGGTATGACCTTGTAATTTTCTACACATGATAATTTCTTCTATACCGAAATGTATTTTCTACACCAGTCGAGTTCTCCAAATAACCCTTCTGCTATAAACAGGAGCTTAACAATTTCCATTAGTTGACTTACTGCTTCTATAGAATCATGTGGATCCTATGGGACAAGCTAGACTGTTTGATGTTGCGTTCTTCCAAAGATACAACTCTTTTCTTTGCCTACACAAATACACATATACTGATTGATTGATTTGATTGATTTAAGGTTTTCAGGCATCCTGACATCTAAGGTCATTGACGCCAATATCATTTAGTTTATATATACAAAAAAAATAAAGAATATTCAATTAAAACCATAAAAGTTGAATGTCATCATAAAAGTTAGATAGTTTTCAGAAGACCTGCTTCTGAAATAAATCTAAAAATGCCACTTGCATAGTAGGACACATCATTTCCAAGAATCTTGGCAAGGATGAACCTGCCACCCTCACTCACCTCGAGCCTCAAACAAATATCTATTCCTCAAGTTATTATAATTGGGGCAGTCGGTCAAGAAATGCCTCACTGTTAGAGGTACTAAACAGTCTTCACAATACGGTTGGTGTTGGCCCTTCAGCAGAAACTCGTGTGTCAACCGAGTGTGACCAATACGGAGACGACAAAGAGAAGTCTCCCATTTCCGGGGCATCATGTTATACCTCCAAGGAGATATGGCATTTGTTACTTCTCTCATTTTATTTTATTCCCAGTGCTGTTGCCATTTATTACAAAGCAATTTCTTGATGTTAGGTAGGAAATCGTTACACGGAATGGGATATCTTCTTGGCACCAACTCGGATGCAGCATTCTTTGCCAGTGAATCTGCTTTCTCATTCCCAGACACACCTACATGTGCAGGAACCCAATAAAATCGAACTGTTATACCTCTCCGTCCAATAATAAAAAGCCATTCTAAAATCTTTAAAACTAGAGGGTTGCTAGAATTAAAAACTTCTAAAGCTTGAAGGACACTCCTTGCATCACTAAAAATTGTAAAATTACCCTCCATCTCCAACGCTATTTTCTCAATAGCGGTTAATATGCCATACAGTTCGGCAGTAAATATGGAAGCTGTTAGAGGAAGTGCACCTCTACAATTAAAATCATTATTATGTAATCCAAATCCAACGCCAGCATCAGATTTGGAGCCATCAGTATATATAAAAGTCGATCCTCTATGTTCTTCAACATGTTCCATAAAAAGAGACCTGGCTTCTAGGTTAGTCATATTCTTCTTAACTCCATTGACGTATTTACTAAAAGATATCTCTGGTAATTTCCATGGAAGCGTTGATGATACCCTGAATGGAAGTACCTTACTTCTAATTATATCCAAGCACTCTTCTACAGGTAAATTACTGGAATATCTTACATTTTCGGTGGCTATAAATCTACATAGCTCAAAAAAAAAAAAGTTATGTTTCCTTGAAGATACTTTACGAAATAGGCGCATTTAAAAGAAAATACTTCTTATGCAAAGAACATTTTTACTTCACTTCAATATCCACATTAACCAATTGTCATGACAATTATTTTCTAAATAGGTTTTCAGTTTTTTATTAGCTTCCATTTTCTATATCACCTCAATATTTTTCTTTATCAAATTGTCGTTTTTCATGGAAAAATTCATCATGTCAAAATTCCAACATAAATAATAAAAGAATAAAATCTACACAAAATTTTAAATTCAGGACAAACAAAAATGTTATGAAATACATAAGAGAAACTATATCAGATGCGGAGATCGCTTTGGGAGATTTTAGATTCGGGATACCTAAAATTTCAATTTTGAAGCGAAATATAAAATAAAATCATAAAATGAAACTGCAGGAATAAAGGCAGGTTTTAAGAGGTGAACGGATTTTTATCTTGAAAGGAATTTCTACGAATTCAAAAGACTAGTTGGAGGGAAGGCTAAAAACAAAAAAATAAAAAAACGATACAGCAATGTCACCTTGAAGCTCTACATGCGTGGGACTTTGCTCGACAAGGTTATGAAACCGTCGAAGTCTGTGTTCGTTTCTTCGTCACCAGATCATGGCAAATAGTTTACCCAAGTAGCTAAGAGGTCACCGAGTTACAGTCATACACTCTCGAAGTGCTTCTTCAACGGGAATTTGAAGTGCAGAGGTGTCAAGGTGTAGAAGCTGAACGGCAAAGTGGAAAGATACCAAAAAGGAACGAGTGAGATATAAAGGTCAGCTTAGATATAATTAGAAACGGTATGTAGATCAAGAAAACGAGAAGCTGGAATGGATAACAGTATGTTGATAGAGAAAACAAGAAGCCAGTATGGATAACAGTATGTTGATAAAGAAAACGAGAAGCCAGTAGGGATAGTGGTATGTGATAAAGAAAAAGAGAAGCCAGTATAGATAATGGTATGTAGATCAAGAAAACGAGAAGCTGGAATGGATAACAGTATGTTGATAGAGAAAACAAGAAGCCAGTATGGATAACAGTATGTTGATAAAGAAAACGAGAAGCCAGTAGGGATAGTGGTATGTGATAAAGAAAAAGAGAAGCCAGTATAGATAATGGTATGTAGATCAAGAAAACGAGAAGCTGGAATGGATAACAGTATGTTGATAGAGAAAACAAGAAGCCAGTATGGATAACAGTATGTTGATAAAGAAAACGAGAAGCCAGTAGGGATAGTGGTATGTGATAAAGAAAAAGAGAAGCCAGTATAGATAATGGTATGTAGATCAAGAAAACGAGAAGCTGGAATGGATAACAGTATGTTGATAGAGAAAACAAGAAGCCAGTATGGATAACAGTATGTTGATAAAGAAAACGAGAAGCCAGTAGGGACAGTGGTATGTGATAAAAGAAAAAGAGAAGCCAGTATAGATAATGGTATGTAGATAAAGAAAACGAAAAGCAAGTATAGATAACAGTATATTGATAGAGAAAACGAGAAGCCAGTATGGATAACAGTATGTTGAAAAAGAAAAGAAGAAGCTAGTATGGATAATGGTATGAGATAAAGAAAAAAGCCAGAATGGATAACGGTATGTTGATAACGATACAAGATGCCAGCATAGATAACAGTATGTTGATAAAGGAAACGAGAAGCCAGTGGGGATAACAGTATGTAGATAAAGAAAACGAGAAGCCAGTAGGGACAATAGTATGTTGATAAAGAAAACGACAAGTTAGTATGGATAACAGTATGTTGATAAAGAAAACGAGATGCCAGTATGGATAACAGTATGCTGATAAAGAAAACGAGATGTCAGTATGTATAACGGCATCCTGATAAAGAAAACGTGAAGCCCGTATGGATAACGGCATGTTGATAAAGAAAACGAGAAGCCGGTATGGATAACGGTCTGCTGATAAAGAAAACGTCAAGTTAGTATGGAAAACGGTGTGTTGTTAAAGAAAACGAGAAGTTAGTATGGATAACAGTATGCTGATAAAGAAAACGAGATGTCAGTATGGATAACGGCATCCTGATAGAGAAAACGTGAAGCCAGTATGGATAACGCCATGTTGATAAAGAAAACGAGAAGCCAGTATGGATAACGGTATGTTGATAAAGAAAACGAGATGCCAGTATGGGAAAAGGTAAGGTATTAAAAAAAAGGGGGGGAGGAAGCTGGATATAGATTCCATGGCCCTTTCGACTTGACTCTGGCTCTTACAGTATGGTTGGCCGATGAAAAATTCAATGCTCATGCTTATGGGAAAATTAGGCTATAGATTAGAACAAACGAGAAGCTAGTTGGAGAATGTTATACTAAGAAGATATGGAAAATACACAGGGGCAGTTGAATAATTGATTCAAACTAGAACCGGATCCAGATCGTTATTCAGGATTTCAATTAAATTTAGTATTGAGATTTAAGAGCTGAAGAGGATATGATGTTCTCCTGAGCTGGGTTGATATGTATAGTAAATGGGAATCTGGGTGGTGGTTATTACCACCACCACCAAGCTCCAAAATCATATTATCAAGCGAAAAACATTACCATTTCCTACTACCAGTAATAAAATTAACAATAATATAAGAGGAAGACGATAATGGAGAAAATAATTGAAGGTCATGCAATATTCAATCAGAGGTAAAATAAAGCTTTCGTAGTAAAATTGCTGTACATGTAAAGTGGACTGAAATATCCAGCGAAAGAAAGAAAAACTTTTAAAAATGACACTGCTGTCACAGCTGACGAGAGAGAGAGAGAGAGAGAGAGAGAGAGAGAGAGAGAGAGAGGAGAGAGAGAGAGAGAGAGAGAGAGAGAGAGAGAGAATTTTTCCAACCACTTATCTTTATCCATATGAGCGAAAACAAAATATGTAGATACCAACTTTTACACGAATAACAATAAAATAATGGCTACGTTTACCTAGCGCTATGAGTGCAGTCTCCTTAGACTTATTTCTTCTGGTTCCAGGTTCACATTTCTCCTTCCAAGTTATCGTAAATGTGATGGGAAACCTGCATACTGAAAAAAAAATCCCTCTTAAAAACCTTCATAGATTTGTTTGGGAATAAAGAGTAGGGTAGAGAATTCAACATCCTA
>NC_090747.1:74594922-74597422 GCF_036898095.1 Palaemon carinicauda
CAGGAGATTATAAACGAAGCAGGGGAAGGAAAAGAAGACGACAGATCTATGAACTAAGAAAATTTGTGGGTATAGACTGGCATAGAAAGAAATCGAGGGGAAGGCTTTTGTTCAAATATACTTCCTGTATGTATAATTATGCATATATATGCATATATACACAGACAAATACACACATACTGTGTGTATATGTATATATATGTGTATATATATATATATATATATATATATATATATATATATATATATATATATATATATATATATATACATATATATATATATATATATATGTATATACTGTATATATATTTATATTATCATTACTAGCTAAGCTACAACCCTAGTTGAAAAAGCAGAATGCTATTAGCCCAGGGGCTCCAACAGGGAAAGTAGCCCAGTGGGGAAAGGAAACAAAAATATAAAAAATTTAAGTAAAGTAACAACATCAAAATAAATTTCTCCTATATAAACAATAAAAACTTTCACAAAACCAGAGGTAGAGAAATAAGATAGAATAGTGCGCCCGAGTGTACCCTAAAGCAAGAGAACTCTAACCCAAGACAGTCAAAGACCATGGTACAGAGGCTATGGCACTACCTAAGGTTAGAGAACAATGGTTTGATTTTGGTGTGTCCTCCTAAAAGAGCTGCTTACCATAGCTAAAGTCTCTCTTCTACCCTATCAAGAGGAAAGTGGCTACTGAACACTGACAGTGCAGTAGTTGACCCCTTGGGTGAAGAAGAATTGTTGGGTAGTCTTAGAGTTGTCAGGCGTATGAGGACAGAGGAGAGTATGTAAAGAATAAGCCAGACCATTCGGTGTACGTGTAGACAAAGGTAAATGAACCGTAACCAGAGAGAAGGATCCAATGTAGTACTGTGTGGCCGGTCAAATAACTCCATAACTCTCTAACGGTAATATCTCAACGGGTGCGTGGTGCCCTGGCCAGCCTACTACCTAACAATTGTATAACAGTTATATATATAATATATAACTTCAATCTACAAAACCTAATTATCCAAGATCATTAGATATCCAAAATTAAACAAAAATTCAATTTTTACCTACCATTACCAAAAAAAAAAAATCAGAAAAAATTCATATCTATAGATACAGTTAAAGTGTGGTTTTATAAATGAATTCCGAACTGAATCTTACTTGAAAAAGTCAGATTCTCTAGCTTTGAATTAGGGTTATCTTCAAGTGTTGTTTATGAGTTCGCTTGTCCTGACTGTAATGCCAGGTATATTGTTAGTGGTAATCGTTGGCTGCAGCACAGAATTTCTGAGCAAATACGGACGACCATTAGAAGGGAACTACAATTAAACAAAACCATAACACTTAGCAGTTAAGAGATCCAGCTCACCATTAAAACTATAGTTTTACACGACAGGAGTTCAGTCTTCTATAAAGTATTTGACACACTGGATATCTTCCCTATTGTTTCTCTTTGTATAAGAAGTTTGAAACCAGAGCTAAATGGGAATACGCTACTAATAAAACTGTTCGTCAAATAATGTTTTAATAGTGTTAAAGGTAATATGCCATTGTCCGTTACCTTTTTTTCTTCTTCGGCATTTATATACTGTTCTTTGATATTCAAATATTGTTTGGTAGCCGTTTGCATGTTCAGGTTTAATATCTGCTGGTGTACTAAAACAAAATATCTTATATATACAGTACACTGCATATATACATGTGCGAGCATGTATGTATGTATGTATGTATGTATGTATATGGGGATACTTTAACGTGCTGAAAGGGTATGTATATCGCCATGATGAGCAAAGCTGTACGTGTCAGGGCCACACATACTTAGTTGGTTTGTCGTGTGCGATCAGACAAAAATCTCCCACCATCACCAATCCGAATTGGCCAGAGTGGTGATGGAAATTGGACAAACCCAAGACATAAAGCGACATATCCGAGGCCTTTGTCCTGAAGTGCACTTGAAACTGCTGCGTTTGTTATTATTGTATATATACGGGCGTGTGTGTGAAACTGCTTGATACCAAAGAAAAGCTAATAACCCAAACCGAAACAACTGTCACTATACGAATGCCTCTAATATGTAACAAACACCAGCACAATAAGTGCTTGCAGCCGCAGCCAACGCCGCAATAAGTAACCGACGGCCAGATCATAAGCAGAGGCAACGGAATTATTAAAGGATGTGCATTTCCTTTGCGGAATCTTACAAATATGCACAGCTTCCAGTAGATTCAGTTTGGGCCAGTGATGCGGCATGGCACCATTTAGATATTTGCAACGTGTTTAGAACCTGAATACGGTCAGATGTCAGCTGAAGAGATTTACTGGTCGTAAATTATATGAGGACATTACAATACTCTAAATGACTTAAATGATGTTGAGGAAAAATTAAAATTCTATCGTACTCTAGCATACGCGACCAGTCAAATATGACTGCTAGATAGATACATAGATACACTTTCCTAATTACTACACAGCATTTCTGGTTTCCAAGCGTAGCTCGCGA
>NC_090747.1:74599922-74604922 GCF_036898095.1 Palaemon carinicauda
TGCGGCGTATATCAACCATTATCACGCCAAATTTTCTTAAAAAGGAAATATGAATTATCTTCAGGAAACTCTCTCTCTCTCTCTCTCTCTCTCTCTCTCTCTCTCTCTCTTCCGTTTTTTCCCTCTGCAGTGTATATCAACCATTATCTCGCAAGATTAAGTTCAGCGACAGCCTGGAGGATGCAAAACACGTCTTAGAATGTATATTATCTATTAAAAATAGCTAAACGAGAACTCATGAGCTGTAATATTTCAAACGTTCGGAATATAAGTGGTAATTTGTATATGAAATTGAGATTGTTTGTATTTTACGAAACTATATAGCATGTTCGTGCTTAGAATTTCTCTCTAAAAATGGTGCGCAGAAACTTTTTTTTTAAAATGCCTTTTACATACAGTATCAATGGCTTCCTCTAATAATAATAATAATAATAATAATAATAATAATAATAATAATAATAATAATAATAATAATAACATAAAAATCCGTAAACTTTGATAAAACAATAATGTTGATTAAAAGTATGTACTAATTTTAATTTGGAACATATAGCCTATGGAGAAATGTATTCCCTGTTTAGCATAAACAATGAATACGCAAAAGTCCCAACTTACAGGGGTCCGTAACATTTTGTACTACCAACTTTTTAATGGAATAATAATAATAATAATAATAATAATAATAATAATAATAATAATAATAATAATAATAATAACGATAACGATGTTAAGAATAATAATAATAATAATAACAATAATACCATAAAAAAAAATTAACAACAATAATAAATATTAATAATAACAAACCAGCAGTAAACTGTGATCTAAAAAAATATGTTAATGATTGCGTGTATGTACTAATTTTAATTTGGAACATATAGCCTATGGTTAATGTATTCCCTGTTTAGCATAAACAATGAATAGTCCCAGCTTACAGGGGCGCGTAACATATGGTACTACCAACCTTTCTAATGGAATGATGATAACAACAACAACAACAACAACAACAACAACAACAACAACAATAATAATAATTCGCCAAAAATAACAGAAAAATATGTGAAACGGTAAAAATATTACAATAATAATTTGCAACTAGCTTCCTAACCAAACACATATAGCTCGACCTCCTACCTACAATCATCTTCCCCACCGTTATCCCTACATTAAGGGGTCGGATGCCTGATACGCCCTCCTCAATCACTTTTATGAAAGGCATAATCTTCCACCTAACCTTTTCTCTCCATATCATCCTTCACCTTATCTCGCCATCTAATTCTCTTTCTCCCTCTTGATTTCCTCCCCCTAACAAGCTCTTCCCAAGCCCTCCTCACTCACTCCCCACCATACATCCTCAACACGTGCCCACACCATCTCAGTCGTGACACTCTTATCATCTCGGTAATCTTTACTATACCTGCCATTCTTCTTTTTCCATCATTTTCCAATCTTTCAAACAGTGATATTCCCATAATCCACCTCAGCAATCTCATCTCTGTTCTCTCAACAACAACCCCTACAATCACCAACCCCAGCCCTCCCCACCCCAAAAAAAAAAAAATAATAATATCACTCATTGGTTTCCCCAACTTGGAGGTCTAATCAAAATACTCGACCGTGGCAATAATCATTGCTGATAATTGCGCGAACTGCGAGGATGGAACGACCACTGATTTCGTGGTGTAAATTGTTCGCGTCCTCAAATATGAGTGGAGAAATCCTTTACCTCACCATTTGGCATTGGCTTGTGACTGATCCGTGGCTGATTTATCCTTACAAATTAGAGTCGATTTGGCACCGTTTTGGAAACGCCGAATTCGTTCTGATGACTCCACACTCTCCTCTTCCTGCTGTAATTGAATCAATGTTTTCTGATATATCATGGTTTTTTCAAAAGGATCTAACGGTGGATCCTTAATCAGAAGGTTATGTTAAAATAGAACTGAGAACCTTTTTCCATTTACTTTATTTATCACTATCTTATATTCTGAGTGCAGATACCTTTACGTGGTTAAAAAAAAGTTTGCGTAGCGCCATCTTCAGCAAAGCTGTACTCGTCAGGGCCATCAATACTAGGTTAGTTTTCTGTGAGCGATCAGACGAAAAACTCCCACCATCACCGATCTGCACTGGCCAGTATGGTGGTGACAACTGGCCAAATCCATGGCATTACTAAGGGCACGTCTGATGCCTTTAATCACCGACTTACAGAGTATAGTAATCTGTGCTTTTATACATATTTCCATTATAAATGTTTTTGGTTTTATCACTTTCTAGTTGCTCTGCTGATTTTTGCTCATTCTAATCTCTTTTCCTAATCTACTATTCTCTGATCGTTACCTCATTTCACTCAATTTAAGTATATTTGTCACATTAATGTTTATGGGAGGCGTTCATTAAAGATTTCCCCTGACCCACTTAGGATGATTATTATATCTGACTGACATTTCACCTGTGCATCGGTACATTAGTGTATAGGTCACATGATAATTTGGAGCACTGAACTCACATTGCTTCCTATTTTACAGGTGTTAAATTGAAGTTAGGTGTGACTATGGACCCAGTCGTGTACCGAGCAGTGATCAGGTTTCTATATTTAAAAGGTCGCAAGCCGAAAGAGACCTTCGATGAAATTAAATAAACCTTTGGAGATGCTGCCCCATCATATGATGTTATAAATCACTGGCATCGCCAGTTTAAGTGTGTCCGAACATCTGATAAAATAGCGTTCGTTCCTGGTCGCCCCCATTCTGCCACTGATGAAAAGACCATGTATCAAGTAGAGGCTACCATTTTGGAAAACCACCGTATAATTGTTCGTCAGTTAGCTCCAATTGTGAAGATAAGTATAGGGTCTGTTGAAACAAATCATTCAAGATTATTTGCACAAGCGTAAGGTGTCTGCACGGTAGATTCCCAGGCTCCTTACTCCTTTTCAGAAGCAGGAACGAGTGGATTGCTCATAGGTTCTTTTGGACATGTGTCAACAAAACCAAGAAGCTTTTTTGACAAATTTATCACACAGGATGAAACATAGGTCCATCACTATGATCCCGAGACTAAAGTCCAGTATATGCAGTGGAAGCACTTTGACTCACCACCCCCAAAGAAGACAATTGTGCAACCCTCCACAGAAAAGGTCACGCTTACCGTCTTTTAGGACCAGCATGGAGTAGTGATGATGGATTTCCTGGCCAAGGGTACCACAATTACTGGGACTTACTATGTTTCCCTACTGCGTAAATTGCGAGAATCCATCAAACTCAAAAGGCGCGGTTTGCTGACCAAAGGAGTCCGACTCCTACAAGACAATGCTTCAATCCACAACTCGCATATCTCCCAAACAGAAGCGTGCTCTTGTGGGTATGTAATTATACAGCACCCCCGTTATTCTCCTGATGTGACTCCATCTGACTTTCACCTCTTTCCAACCATGTAGTCTATTTTTAAGGGAACACGTACACATTTTTCAGATGATGAGACACTGATTAATACTACTAGCCAAGCTACAGTCCCAGTTTGGAAAGGAAGATAATATAAGCCCAAGACCTCCAACAGGGAAAAATAGCCCAGTGAGGAAAGGAAACAAAGAAATAAATAAATGATACGGTATAGGAAGTCATGAAAAGAAAAATAGTTAAACATTAACCACATTAAAACAAATTATTCATATATAGACTAGAAAAAGACTTATGTTAGCCTTTCAACATAAAATCATTTGGTGTAGTCATGGTTTGAGGCTAAACCCACCAGCTTTTACAAACAAGGTCTCCAAAGTTGCATAAAACGGTTGGAAAAATGCATAACCCTGGGTGGTGCCTATGTAGAGAAAGACTAATAATTGTTCCTAGTTTTGTCTGTTGGTAGTGGGTCAAGGTTAATCGTTAATGAACGCCCTTCGTATGCATTGCTCTTTCTTAATCATCTTCATCTGAATTTTATTCCAGCTTTTCAATTCAATCATTTCTAATTGAACTTTTTGATATTTACAATATTTTGATTAGGCATGATTTTGCAAATTTTTCTTTTCTAGTCGCAACTGTCTAGATAGTTTGGATACAGATTGCACTAAAAGCCTTGCTCAATATGAACAACCCTTCCAAATGCCTATTATATTAACAAGCCTTCAAACACAGATTACATAGACAAGCCTTCCAAATAAAGCTTCAACGAGTACAGGTTACATGAAAAAACCTTTGCATGTGCTGTATTTTGCAATGAAAAATAAAAATCACTAATCGTTTCCGTTTCCAACTTCGATTGACATTTCTGCCCTAGCGGTTGCGTTCATTTCTCCCCTTTGATGGATATGTTCGTGTTTTCGATCTGATATCCTTATTTTTTTCGGTCACTTTTCGGCCTTTGTTATCACTTTCACGGTCGTTTTGACTCTTTCAGGTCACAGTATGATCGTTACGATAAAATCCTTTCTTTTTCACCTTTCTATTTTTAATTCCATTTTTTTCTTCATGGTTCTAAAGTTAATTTCATCAATTTATTCATACCGTTCTATTTCATTTGACTTCCTTCTTCCCTTGGAATTTCCCGTCGATTCGCATTTTTTTATCATTCATTACTTTGAAATAGAAAATAGACAGATTTTATTGATGGCATCCATCAATAAAATCTTACCAATTTTCCTTTGGCCGTGTCCTATTTGAATTATCCATGCCAATTGATTTTTTATATTTCATTCTTTTCTGAAATGAATACAATATTCTTTATGCTGTTAAATATTAGTTTTCTTACTAGCTGCTCGCATGAACAAAAGCATTTATTAGCAGAGGTCAAATAAATCTAACAAAAACTGAAAATTTGGAAATTAACAATTCAAGTTTAATTGAACTTTTTGTCTTCTCGATGGTAGAAAGTTATATTTCTTACTTGTTGGTAGTTTTTATGCCATCAATCTTCCCATCCAACTTTTCGACTTTTTATATTTTTACCCATAATCACAATTCCTTTTAGTCTTTAAAATTAGTGGTTACATTAGGCTTTTC
>NC_090747.1:74612422-74619922 GCF_036898095.1 Palaemon carinicauda
TATATATATATATATATATATATATATATATATATATATATATACATATATATATACATATATACATGTATATATATAATACATATATACATATATATGTATATATATATATATATATATATATATATATATATATATATATATATGTGTGTGTGTATATGTATATATATATATATATATATATATATATATATAATCATATACCTGGAGGTTTGATAAAGCCTACTGGTCTGGACTAGGATGGAAGCAAAGACACTACAGACAAATAACTGAGACAAGAGTAATATAATACGTAAATAACCATTACCCAGTCAGCACATATTACAAACATTCTCTCTCTCTCTCTCTCTCTCTCTCTCTCTCTCTCTCTCTCTCTCTCTCTCTCTCTCTCTCTCTCTCTCTCTCATTTAAACACACGAGTGGAGTCCATTAGTTAAGATCTTAAATTCATGGAAGCAGATGCATGGTGCTTTTCGCTAGCTAAGCCTGAAATGAAAGAGCAATAACTTAGAATTTTAACGTGGGCGCATTCTAACATTAGTCACATGTCCTAGCTTCTGTTATTTGTTGACGTGTATTATTATCTTTATCATTATTACTATAAATAGAGGTCAAGGTAAATTTCCTTTAGTATTTCACACCATGAATAAAAGATGTGATTTAAGAATAAAATATAAGTATTTATTTTATATTATGTCAGTTGGGGGAAAAAAAACCTGGGGGTTTTTGGGAAAAAACCTGGGGGTTTTTGGGGTAAGAAAGAACATGGCCCTCCCTTCCCGTCCCCTCTTCAGAAAAAAAAAAATATCATTCAATGCCATAAACATGAAGATAAACTCATTAACTATGTGTCCATGTTACAGATTTCCTTAATTGTTATAATTAGGAATATGCAACGCCATCGGTGTAAAGTTATTGAAAAATGGGTCTCTAAAACTTATTATTGACTTTCACAAACTTTTTTTCTTACCCCAGATGGGTTTCGGAGATTTGTGAAACATGGGTTGTAGTTCCAATAGAGTTGTAGTGGCGGTCTAATGTTTATTGTCATAAGTGCTTTTTTTTACCCCACCAAATTTCCAAATAGTGGGGTAAGAAAAAACTGATCATGATATTTTTTGTTACCCCATGTGGTGTTTTTTGTTACCCCATGTGGTGTTTTTTGTTACCCCATGTGGTGTATTTTGTTACCCCATGTTGGTGTATTTTGTTACCCCATGTTGGTGTATTTTGTTACCCCATGTGGTGTTTTTTCTCACCCCATGTTCATTTATTATAACCAAACAAGTACTAGTAGTTTAGCTTGTTTCCTCTGAAGTGTTGCCTGTGTGCGTAAGCTACCACTGCTTGAACAAGTTTGAATTTGTCTTGACAGGTTGGTATATTGTAAGGTCTGATGGTAAAGAAACTCCCAAGTGTGAGGTTCAGTATTAAGGTTATTGCCACAGAGTTAGCTGGTGCAACCTGAGCTCTTGGAAAATGCCTCGTGACTGCAAAAAGAAAATCAAACCCTGGAATGAAGAAACTGTGAGGAGAGCATTAGAAGAAATACAGCAAGGAGGTTCAGTGCGCTCAACTGCATTGAAGAACTGTATGTCAATTTTTATGCTCCGAAATAGAGCATTAACTATCGGAGAAGAACACACCCAACTAAATGATGTGTTTCTCAACTTTTTTGGCTGGAGCAAATCAAAGAATACATAGAAAAATTGTATGATCAAGCCCATCTATCGCTCACATTTCAATGAACCAAACTGAAAAGGATCCCTCTCAAATTGAAAGTAGTATATATTATTTTGCACTCTCTTTTCAGGGCTGGAAGACAGCCCTCTCACCTGAGATAGAGGACAAGCTGAAGAGTGCACTTCTGGACATGGAGGAGATGGTTTTTGGACCAACCATGACAGAATTTATGGGTATTGTCCACGATTATGTAGTCGTCAATGAGATTCCAACCCCTTTCGTGGGTGGTCGTCCTGGTTACGAATGGGATGCTTCATTTCTCAGTAGGCATAATCTTCGTCTAAAAAAAGGGTGGAACAATGGAGTTAGCTCGAAAAAATTTAACTGCTAACCCTTTTGTGATTTATGGATATTACGACTTGCTTCAGAAAGCACAAGAACGTCTTGGTATAAGTAATAGACAAGAATGTATTTGGAATCTTGATGAAACGGTTTCCTCATGACCCATCAAAATGTAAGATCATAGGTTCAGTGGGGAAAAAACCATACATGTTGTCTGTGGAGCAAATCGGGAAAATACCACTGTTCTTGCTATGTGTTGTGCAGATGGTACTACTCTTCCTCCTGTAGTGGTATTTAGAGGAAAGCACATGCAAAGTACCTGGAAAGGTACCCAAGACATTCCTTGAACACAATATGCTGTTTCCGAAAATGGTTGGATGACAACAATCTTTGAGGACATTTTCAAGTATTTCGTAGACAAAACAAAAGACAGGCGTCCTTTACTGTTAACCCTCGATGGCCATATTAGTCATACCTCAATAGCAACTGTTGAACTGGCGAAGGAAGAAAACATATCTATATTAAAACTTCCTGCTCACTGTACTGATGTTCTTCAACCACTTGTTGTTACCTGTTTTGCCCCATTGAAGAATTACTATCAATATGCTTTGAATGATCTTGTCAATAAAACAAGAGCTCGAGAACCACTGAGAAAATGTGGTTTTGTAAATATGCTATGCTCAGTTTGGGAGAAAGGACTCTCCCTACAGAATGTACAGAAAGAATTAGAGAGTACAGGAATTTATCCCTGCAACAGGGATGAATATGAAAATAGGCTGAATCCCCTAAAACTTAAAACTTATGAAAAATGGCTAACAATGGGATCACCAAAGGATGGGAATGGAGAACCACTTTTGGACTCCTTGCATGAGGATACAGCAGACCACACAGCAAACCCATTTGACCCCATGCATGAGGATCGCTCAAAGCAAAATGATAACCAGTTACTGCCACTTTCAACTTCTGTTTCTAGAGATTTTACAGAATCCTTACACACACTTATACCTGATCCAGTTTGTCCTGCTACAAGAGCTTCAACACCTCAGTCAGAAGCATCAACATCGAACATTAGTAAAAGTTATAAGAATGATCCATTCCTTTCGAAATACTAGGACTCTGAGCTGAACAGAATTCTACATTCCTTACCAATTGATATGCTTTATAAGGAAATTCAACGACGAGCCCCTCATAATATGCGTTAGTGTGATTCTACAAGAATCCAATGAGGAAACAACATTAGGAACAGTTATGCAGGCAAGATGGAGACATCAAATACATCGCATAAATATGAAAGCCAAATCATAACAGGAGAAGAAATCCCAAAACAGTTAGAAAATAAAAGCAAATCTAAGTCTAAGAGAAAGTGCAAAATCTCCTCAGACATTGACTCAGAAGAGGAGGATGACCAACAACCAGTGATGGAACTAGAGGACACAGATGATACAGATGCTATGGACGAAGAATCTTCAGTTGAAGAGCACATCCCTGCAGATGAAAACGTTCCTGAAGAAGAATTATTCCAAATGCCAGTGTTAGATGACAGTGCTATAAGAAAATTCTATGCAGTTTTTTATTCTACGCCTACAAAGTCTTACTACTGGGGTAAGATTACCAAACTTTTGTATATGATGAAAATGAAAGTGTTTCATATGTAGAGGTGGACTTTTTAAGAAGGAAAAGCATTTCATCTGACCCAGAAAAACTCACATGGATGCAACTAGTATCTAAAGATATTCAGATTGTTTCTTCTGAATTTGTATTTTTTGGTCCTGCAAATGCAGAAATAATAAAAGGGGGTTACTTCAAGTTTCGCGATAAGCTAGCATTGAGTGCTTTTAGGAAATATACTTTGAGCTTTAATTGTGAATAATAAGATTGGTGTAAAAACATTAAATGAAATATCATACATTTCTCATAATGAATTAATGAACTATGTGTTAAGTTATATGAAATAGAAGACATTTTATTTTATTTTACCTTGAGCCACAAGAGAACCTCTAAATTGTCTTAAAATAGCGAAAATGAAGCTAGTTTTTTTTTTTACCCCAACTATGTTTTTCTTAACCCCTTTTTCGGGTAAGAAAAAATACCCTCCAGAAAATCATAAAAACTTTATTTTTACAGGAAATTAAATGTAACTGCATGGTAATGTCTCCACATGCTCATCACAAGAATTCCACCTTTATTTTTTCTAATCAATAAACATGCAAGCGAGTAAGTCATTTTTTTCTGTAATTTTTTTCCCCAACTGACCAGCCAATATAAAAGAATTTACGAATGGTTTTCAAATCAATCAATCAATCAATTCATACTCAGTGTAAAATTTCAATAAAAAAAAATTTAATCATAAGTCAACGGTGTACAAGCTTTTATGTTTGTAATTTTATATATATATATATATAATATATATATATATATATATATATATATATATATATATATATATACACACACACAATATAAATGTATATATACAAATATAATATATATATATATATATATATATATATATATATATATATATATATAAATATATATATATATAATATATAATATATATATATATTATATATATGTATATATATATATATATATATATATATATATATATATATATATATACATATACATATACATACAGAAACACGCACACACACATATATATACATGTGTGTGTGAGATAATGAAAAAAAAAAAGTATTAGAACTGCCACCTCTTACTAAATAAAATATTTTTGATAAAGTAAATGTCATATATACCCAACAAACCATAATCTAAACACGAAAAAATACCCTAAAAAACCCAGTAAAGTTTAACAAATTACGAGGACAATGTTCCTCTGATTTATCCCTTAATCTGAAAAAGATTTCCCATGTTTTTCGCAACAGGGCCGAAGAGAAAGGCTGCTCTAAGAACTGTTGTTTGTAGGTTTCTGCGAGTGATTTTCAAAATGGGTTAGTTTTTGTTTTGGTCTGTTTGTGACAATCCTTTTGCAATCGAGTAATACTTTTGTTGTCGTTTATAGAAAGTGTTTTTTTTTTTTTTTTTTTTTTTTTTTTTTTTTTTTTTTTTTTTTTTTTTTTTTTTGGGGGGGGGTTTGGGGGTCGGAAATGTTTTTCGTCGAGTTCATGAGACGTAAAATAAACAAAGATTTACTAGTTTGCCTTTACGTAATTTGGTGTAGCGAAATTTTAACACAAAATAGATTTTTCATGTAGGTATATATAGATTGACGGTATCTTTCTATCTTTATATATGTTTATTTTTGTGAGGATGACATTTCGTGTCCAAAGGGGATATGACAAAGGAAAGGGAATGAATTGCATTTCATTAAGAGTGATTTTCGATTGTGTTTCTTAAATTAGCGGATTCTTTGCATAATTTGTGTAGCCTTGAGAACTGCAGATAAACCGGGCTTATTTGCCATGAGCCAAAAATGAATTTAAATCTATTTTTTCACAAATGTGCCGACTCGCACACACACACACACACACACACACACATATATATATATATATATATATATATATATATATATATATATATATATATATATATATATATACACACACACACATACACACAAAAATATATGTGCGCATTTATATGAATATGTAAGTAAACACACACACACACACATATATATATATATATATATATATATATATATATATATATATATATATATATATATATATGCATATATATATGCATACATATATATACATATATATACATATATATATACATATATATATATATATATATATATATATATATATATATATATATATATATATATCTGAATATGTGTATGCGTCTGTAGAAATCACGAAAGCTAACACGTGATAAGTATAAAATGTATTATAGCCAAGAAAGGAAAAGTGGAAAGACATGATTGGAGTTAGTACTTTCGTTCTATTAGTAAGACAGGCGGAGTCACATTAAGAAATATACAAAGAAAGCATTGATACCATTCTCCTATATTAATAGGGTATTTTTGTATAGTTATTGACATTGTGATTCCGTCGATGTCGCTAAAAAGACGAAAGTACTAATTCCAATCATGTATTTTCATTTTTCTATCGTGGCTATAATTATATATACAGTATATATGTATATATATAGATATATATATATACATATATATACATATATATATATACATATATATATATATATATATATATATATATATATATATATATATATATATATATATACATATTTTACATAACTTATATTATTCATATTCCATAAACCTTTATATGTAATTAATGTATAATTTTACATACTGCATATACATATATATATATATATATATATATATATATATATATATATATATATATATATATATATATATATCAGTATATTATGTATATATATTTTTTATAAACTATCTGTTTCAATCTGGCATGAGGTTACTACTGTACTACGCACATTCACACCCTGAATGTAACCCACAACAAATTTTTCCTTAGGTACCTAATTCCCTACTCGAGTTCAAGAATATCTTAATATCTAGGACGCGCTAGACAGGAAGTATAAGTGATTAATTTAGATTGATTTAAAGTGCTCCAGGTGAGCCTCCGGTGGTGGCGTATGGAATTTCTAAGTAACATTTGTTGGAGAATGCTTTAGTATACGTTCATTTGAAAAGCATAAAAAACTTCAAATTCATAACTGCATTATTTTTCTTCAATTTTCCATTTTCTTTTTTCTTATATTCCACCCCATGTGAACCATTGAATTTATTGGAATTATGTAACCAGGGCTACATGACTCTGAAAGCCATTCAGAGCCCAGTGGTAATGTGGGGGGGGGAGGGGGATCCCGAAGTTGTACTATGAATAAGTTAAAGATAAAAATGGTTGAACAGCAATATGGAAGAAATGAAGCGAGAACGGAGCATACAACGGAAGGCTAAAAAGTAGGCGTAGCTTGGTCCTATGGAGATTGGTATTCCCTTTCCTTCCTCCTTTTCATAAAAAAAAACACGGAGGACCCTACAAAGGGGGTCGAAGCGGCTTATTAAAAGCGGAATCGCGGGTGAGAGGTCTTGCACAAGGAGCCATTTCTCCATCTTGAGAGCTCGAACGGTTCTCTCTCCACTGCACCCTCAAGGGGACAAGGCCCTTCTGCTGTGCCCTTGGGCATGAAAATTCAGAGGGGCGGACGTCTTTGACGTGTGAGGAATCTTATATCGTTGGCACATCCTTTGTTTTCCTACGGATCAAACGCCCCTTACCATACTTCGAGTGCTCTCAAAATCCCCGGTATAAGGATCATAAGGTGGAGATGGTAATGGGGGAGGGGTGATGCGCAGTCTCTGGAGTGAAGGGAGGGGAGGGAAAGGAAAAGAAGGGGGAAAGGAGGTGAGGGGAGATAGTATCTTCACAGACTCGATTCTTGAGTGTTTGTGAGCAAATATTTTCGTTCGGGTCGCCTTCGTCATAATAAATCTTATAGGTT
>NC_090747.1:74627422-74649922 GCF_036898095.1 Palaemon carinicauda
TTATTTTTCTCATTTACCATCTAACTTTGGAAGCATTAATACTTATGTTTATCTAAGGACTTTGGATTATACACAAAGGAACTGTAATTGCCTTTGAATACGACATTCCGACTTTCAAAGTTTTTTCGTTGCATTTTTCTTGCAACCAAGTGTGAGGACGAACGTGGCTGAATACATGTAACTTTTACCATAACATTGAATGACAACGTATTAAGAACTCCATTAATAAAACTAATTTTTGGCCCAAAATTCCATGGAATTATAGGTACATTTCCTTCCTATCAATGATTTGGTATAAAAGGTTTAATGGTTTTTTTTTTTTTTTTTTTTTTTTTTGTGAAGGAAATATTGACGGTAAAAGTTAAGCCCGTGTAATGCAAAAATAAGTGAAGATGAATAAGGAAAGATCAAGTTAACTACTTGAAATTTGCTTAAGGAAAAATAAGATTACGTTGGGCTAGGTTAAGCAAACATTAGTTAACGAAGTTAAGGAAGTTTAGGTTGGGTAAGACATGGTAGTAAGACCATATTTGGGTAGCTTAGGTATCATAGCGAGTTCAGAATGGGTTACATTAGTTATTTTTGTAAGGATGGATTAGGGTACGATAGGCATTATCGCAAGGACGGATTAGGGTACGATAGGCATTACCCTAAGGACAGATTAGGGTACGATAGGCATTACCCTAAGGACGGATTAGGGTACGATAGGCATTACCCTAAGGATGGATTAGGGTACGATAGGCATTACCCTAAGGACAGATTAGGGTACGATAGGCATTACCCTAAGGACGGATTAGGGTACGATAGGCATTACCCTAAGGACAGATTAGGGTACGATAGGCATTACCCTAAGGACGGATTAGGGTACGATAGGCATTACCCAAAGGACGGATTAGGGTACGATAGGCAATACCCAAAGGACGAATTAGGGTACGATAGGCATTATCGTAAGGACGGATTAGGGGACGATAGGCATTATCGCAAGGACGGATTAGGGTACGATAGGCATTACCCAAAGGACGAATTAGGGTACGATAGGCATTATCGTAAGGACGGATTAGGGTACGATAGGCATTACCCTAAGGACGGATTAGGGTACGATAGGCATTACCCTAAGGACAGATTAGGGTACGATAGGCATTACCCAAAGGACGAATTAGGGTACGATAGGCATTATCGTAAGGACGGATTAGGGGACGATAGGCATTATCGCAAGGACGGATTAGGGTACGATAGGCATTACCCAAAGGACGAATTAGGGTACGATAGGCATTACCCTAAGGACGGATTAGGGTACGATAGGCATTATCGCAAGGACGGATTAGGGTACGATAGGCATTACCCTAAGGACGGATTAGGGTACGATAGGCATTACCCTAAGGACAGATTAGGGTACGATAGGCATTACCCTAAGGACAGATTAGGGTACGATAGGCATTACCCTAAGGACGGATTAGGGTACGATAGGCATTACCCAAAGGACGAATTAGGGTACGATAGGCATTATCGCAAGGACGGATTAGGGTACGATAGGCATTATCGTAAAGACGGATTGGGGTACGATAGGCATTATCGTAAGGGCGGTTAGGGTACGATAGGCATTATCGTAAGGACGGATTAGGGTACGATAGGCATTATCGTAAGGACGGATTAGGGTACGATAGGCATTATCGTAAGGACGGATTAGGGTACGATAGGCATTATCGTAAGGACGGATTAGGGTACGATAGGCATTATCGTAAGGACGGATTAGGGTACTATAGGCATTATCGTAAGGACGGATTAGGGTACGATAGGCATTATCCAAAGGACGGATTAAGGTACGATAGGCATTATCGTTAGGTCAGTTTAAGCTCAGTTAGACAGTTTGGTAAGATCATTTTAGTTATGCTATGTTATATTATGCTAGAAATCTTATGAATGTCAAATTAGGTTATGTTAGGCATTTTAGTAGGGTCAGATTAGGGTACATGCGTATCGTCATATAAATAACAAAAAAAACTACGTTAAGATAAAGTTAACTAAACTATAAAGAGCAAATTTAGGTTAGCTAAAATTAATGTATATTACGTCGACAAGCGCCAACTATGGTAATTAAGGTAAGCCATGAATAGGCTAAAGTATGAAAGGGATCACCACCATAAACTGACTTTAGATAAAGCTATAATGGTAGCCACAGTATATTACATTACATTACCATAAAATTCTTCCGCTTCATTACATATTTATCACCGTAATACACTCGCTTCAGAATACAAAGATCTCTTGTGACTTAATCTTATTGGCCATTAATGTCACCTCGTAGCTTCAGAAATTCTTAATAACTCTAATTGCCAAAACAAAATTAACAATTTAGGAAAATAATGAACATTCACATAACAAGGAAATTCAAATAGTCAATTAAAAGATTGCGATTTCAATATTTTTCTGAATAAAATCAAACACTTGAATGAATATTGTTTTTCTATTTTGAAAGTTTCTATAAATAAAATTAACTTTTTTTGTCACATTAATGACTGATGTAATCAAGATAATGGAAGCACAAAAACACAGTAAATTAGGATTCGGGTAATTGCTAATCTTAGTATAGGAAAGAGAGCAGAGGTAGGATAATCTATCCTAAATTAAAAGTTCACTCTACACTGCTGCATCCTTATTTCTTTCCTTCAGTTCTCACTAGCACTAACCTTCATTTCCTTTCTCTGTTTCCACCAAACCCCAGCTAGATCCGGACATATAATTTGACCTTTCCCGCATTAAAAATCCTACTAACCAGACAGTGCGAAATGTCAATGATTAGGAAATGAAATTAATTCCTCAATGTGTATCAGTAAATTGTTTTACATTTCTGTTTGTAACATTATTCCACACCCTACAACACTGAGCACCACATTAAGACTTGGTGTCATACTCTTCTCTCCCTCTGTTATCCCTATATTAAGGGGTCGGTTGCCTGATAAGCCCTATCCAATGCATATCAAAGGCATCCTCTTCCACCAAACCTCTTCTCTCCAAATCATTCTTCACTTTATCTCGCAATATAATTCTCTGCCTCCCTCTCGATAGTCTTCCCTACCTGGTTCCTCCCGAACCCTCAACACTCCCTTGTCATCCAGCCAGTGCCAAATCTTCTTAACTACTATCCTCTATACATTAAGGCATCACAAAAGTACTTTGGGCAAGCTTCGAGATAGTACGTGATGCCCAAGGTCGTCATCTCAATCATACCATATTACCGTTAATTATCCCAGTATGTGTAGTTTGGAATTTCACGGAAGATTAAAAAACCATCCTGGGAAAGGAAACGGAATATATTTTAGGATAATGTCCTCTAATGAGACATTTCATCACACTTTGAAAGATCTAGAGGGTAATTGGTCCTTGGAATATTTTACATCAAATGAAGTGTCTCGGAGGAATGCTGCATATAATGAACTTCAAATGGAGCTTAATTAACCATAATTCACACCTTTCCCTTGAGAGAGAAGAGACTCAGTCACATATTTCTTTAAAGGGCATTACTATTGGACCATTAGTTTAAACACATGTGAAACCCTTTTCTCCCATTACGGTACATGGTATTGTCGACACTGGCGTATGTTCATTTAAATTATGTTGGAGAGCGAGAAAACTCTTTAACAACAATATGGCTTCTGTTGACAGTTGTCGTGTACATGATTAAATTGGAAAATAAGAGGAAAAGCAAAGTACAAAACGTGATCTTGGTAACGAGTTTTTTCCAGCTGTCTAGTTGGTTATTTTTCCGTTATATATAAACAAATAATAACAAAACTTGCTTAAAATACAGCCCCGAAGTAGATTGTTAAAACAAGTCGATTAAAAGCTGAATATTTATTTGCATTCAAATTTACCTTTTTTATTAATGATGTACAAGGAAGAGGCTACAAAAGATACCAGTTTCTTAGCCTGCATTTCAGTGTCTTCTAACAAGCCCCATCTTATAAAAATATAAATAATTCACAGCTTTGCTCAACTGAAGCACATTAGGATTTAAAGATAACTGCCTAAATCTCACACTCACCTGGAATATAAACTACAAATATACAAAGAATGAAACCGCAACCGCCAATACTAAAGGTCAAATGGAGTCGTGCGCCTACAGTAAGTATTCAGGGGCTCATTGCTGTCCCCCACCCTTGAATTAGCCAAGTCATACGCACCTGGACTAAGGAAGCCTGTTCAAAATATTCCAAAGTCAAACACCCCAGCTTCAACCACAAAACTTTACATATAGGCTAAGCAATAGAAATTACAAGTCTCTCTCTCTCTCTCTCTCTCTCTCTCTCTCTCTCTCTCTCTCTCTCTCTGGGATGTTTTCCAAGTCAAAGAGTACCCTAAAACTCAAGAGGGAGAGAGTAATCCACTTCCGAAAACTACTTCTACCACACTATATTGTCTCTGAATAGCAAATTAATCAAGGGACAACCATAATGCCAGGGAAGCAGCACCCCCGCACCTTAGCATTAAGACTTAAGATTAAAAGGGGGAAGGGAGGGAGTTGACTGCTTAAGAAAAGAGGGAGAGGGAGAGGGTGAGAAGTTGGGTTTGAGAAAGAGGTGTCAAGGCTTGAAATGAAAAGGGGGAAAGGGCTGAAGAAAGAGAGAAGATTATAAGGTAGGACGAAAGTTAAGAGAGGGAATAGGATAGATGAAGGAGTGGGGAGTGCTGGTGGGTTAGTGAGGTAGAAAATGAGAAATGGATGAGGGAGGAGGAAGAAAAGATTGGGAGAGGAGAAAAAGATTTAGGCAAAGGTTAAAGATTGAGAAAGGAGAATTGGCTTAGGAAAAGACGGAGAGGAGGACAGAGGTAGGACGGAAGGGACCAGAGACGAATGGAGGAAGGAAAAGGTGAAGGATAAAATGCTCGAGAGAGAGAGAGAGAGAGAGAGAGAGAGAGAGAGAGAGAGAGAGAGAGATCCCCTTTTTAGATGCAAAGACTAATGACTTTTTCATTTCCTTTTAAGGAATGAGTCCTAATGAGTGGTAATCCTGCGCTCCTACGAATAATACATTATCTCACTTTTACTTGAATTTTTCTTCTCATTTTTTACCGTCTCTTTGAGGCCTAGTTTTCTTTACTGTATTTTTTTACTCGTTTCACCAACGAGATTATTTCTTCTTTTGTGATTTCTTGCTTTTTTACTTCTTATCTATTTTAGATTATTTACACTTCCCTTAATTTATAAAATTCTATTTTTCCTTTTTATGTATAAGAATGATTTAATTATCTAATTTTTCTTAACATGCCTTTCGTTTATTTGTGTCACATAAAATATTTCTTATCCCAGAGACTATCAGACCTATAGAATGAAGGGATTGAGGAGGGAGAGTGGAAGATAATAGGGAACAACCTCCTAGAAGAGGAAGAAAAAAAGTGTGGGATGTGCTGGGTGAAGGGGGAAAAAGATTGGAGGTGTACCAACCGTGTTTCACACAATTGTACATAATTCCTTTTGTATATATTATGCTTGTATCTTCGCTCTTCCCTCGCACTAAAACGAACATGAAAATTCATGTCTGGTCTTTCCTCTGTAATATTGTCTGTCTTGTGAACTTATGTCCTGTTGCCTTGAGATTTTGTATATTAGGAGAGAGTTCTACAATAATATAACTCAGTCGTTTCCAACCTGCCTTTGAGTTCACAACCTTACTCGGCGCCGTCACTCCGGGGTCACCAATATGACGGCGCCGAGTAAGGTTGTGAACTCAAAGGCAGGTTGGAAACGACTGAGTTATATTATTGTAGAACTCTCTCCTTATATACAAAATCTCAAGGCAACAGGACATAACAAGTTCACAAGACAGACAATATTCCGTCACAGAGGTATGGGGTGAGGAAAGCCAGGGAAGAGGAAAAAAATCTTGGGGAATAAGTTGGTAGGGGAGGGAGAAATTAGGTTAGGATGGGGAATGTTGAGGACGCATTATATGCGTTGGGGAAATATTTCTTCTGAGCAATAATCTATAGTATAGAGGATTGCTAGGGGAAAATGTGGGAATTGAAGGACAGATAATAATGGGAGAGGGGATAATGATTGAGAGGAAGCACGGAGTAAGAAAAGTTGGAATAGGATAAACTGCTGCTCTGGTTAAATTTTCTTTCCTGCGCCATGACAACAAAGGTCACTGTGCCGAATGACTTATTCGTAAAAAATATGCATATGAAGGCAAAAAAATATACCTAGCATTTTATATAGCAAACTATTATACAATAAAAAAACACCGGTATACAGAAAAGTTATGCGACAAGAGAAGACAAAAAGGGGGTTAAAGAAAGAGAAATTTACTATTAGCATTATCATTATTATAACTAGCTTAACTACAACCCTATCTGTAAAGCCAGGATGCTATAAGCCCAAGGGCTCCAAAGAAAAATAGGAAAGGAAATAAAGAAATAAATAAACAATATATGAAAAGTACCGGTAACGAGTAAAAATTGTAAAATACTTCAAAATCGGTAACAACGTCCAAATAAATGTCATATAGGCTACACACTATGAAGAGAGACTTATGTCAAAAATACTAGAAGCAAATTTGAACTTCTGAAGTTCCAGAAATGCAATTGCCCGGAAGATCATTCCACAATCTAGTCACAGCATAAATAAAACTTCTAGAATATTGAAAAGTGTTGAGTCTTTTGATGGAGAAGGCAAGACTGTTAAAATCAATTGCATGCTTAGTACTACGCAAAAGATGGTACAGTCTGGGAAGATCTGAATACAAGGATGGTCAGAATTATGAAGAATCTTATGCAAAATTCATAAAGAACTAACTGAACGTCAGTGCCAGAAATTAATATTAAGATCCGGAATAAGAAATTTAATAAACAGCAAGTTTCAGTCCAACAAATTAAAATGAGACTCATCAGCTGAAGATCAGACAGGCTAACAATACTCGAAACAAGGCACAATGAAAGAATTAAAACATTTCCTGAGGATAGATTGAATACCTAAAATCTTAAAACATTTTCTCAATAAGCCCAAAAATGTGCAATTGAAGAAGAAACAGAACGAATGAGTTTCTCAAAATTAATGTGTAACCAAAACACAACTAAAATTTTAAAGAAATTTAATAGTTAAGAAAACATTACCAATGTAGAGATCTGGACGTTGAGGAGCCACTACCCTCCATCTACTTACAACCATACTTTTAGTTTTGTAAAGGTTCAACTTCGTGCCCCATAATTTGCACCATGCACTAATTTTAACTAGATCTCAATCAAGGGATTCAGCAACCCAGATCTACATTTAGAAGATGGAATTGATGCAAAGATAGTAGCACCATCTGCATTTGCAACGAATTTGTTTTCTTGGCCAAATCACATGTCATGTGTATATATTATGTAAAGTAATGGGCCCAGAACACCACCCTGACGAACACCAGATATTATACTCCTAAGCTCATTATAGTGCCCATCAACAACCACTCTTTGCAATCTTTTACTTAAAATCCAATAGAGACGTTAAGAAAAGACCCCCTTACTCCCAAATGTTTGTGTTTGAAAACCAGCTCCTCGTGAATGACAAGGTCAAAGGCAGCACTAAGATCAAGGCCAATCATACGAACTTTCTAACCAGAATCAAGGTATGGAGCAAGGAAAAAGAAAACAGGAGATAAAAAAAGGGAAAGAGCGATACGAAAAGGGAAAACAAAGAAAGAAACAAAGAAAATTGTACAGAAGGATGTAAGAAAAAATGTAATTACGAAAAATCTAAGGAACGTAAACACAAAAGTGTTAATAGGAGACGGTGGGGAGGAAGGATACTGCTGAGTGACGGGAAGAAAGGGGAATGTGGCGGGGGGGGGGGGGTTGTAAAATCCCCGCTATATCCCCTTCTTATGTAAAGTCTAAAGACTTTTTAACCTCGTTGTAAGGACTTCTAATAAGAGATAATCTTCTACCCCTGCGAATACATTATCTCTCACTTCTCTTTCTTCTTGCCTTGCCTCTTTCGGTTCTGACTTTTCTCTGGCCATATTTTACGTCAAGAAATGCGGAAATTGGTCATATCACACTTTCTCTACATTTCTGTTACCTTAAATCAAATTATTTATTTTCCTATTTGTCGCTATTCATTCTCTGTTTATGAATTTTTAATCTTTCATTCCCTTTTTCTTATTCACTTTAAATCATTCATTCATTCATTCATTATTCACTGAACTGCTGAACCCATCCCCTTTCCCCGCTTTGTGCTCTCCTTTGCTCAACTAAAATCAAATATTTCAATCAAAGGATACTTAAATACGAAAAAATTATATACAACTATGGTTCGGAAATCTAAGGCAAGCAAAAATTAGCAAGTGGGTATGTCCAAAAGTTTCTACTATTCTTACGCGTACTCTTCTTCACTAGCCATACAAAAAACTGTCACTCACACCTATTACTGATTTCTAAACAAATAGAAAATTTCTTGGCTACATCTTATCTACATAATCTGAGGCTATTCGATGATTCAATACCTGATGAGCCTACCACGCAATGCTTGAGGGAGCAATTCGATCAGATCATTTAGCAATAAGTAGATTTTCAACAAACTGCAAAACACGGTTTATATGAATAGAATCTTTTTTAACTTCTAGCTGTAAGACATTATTTACGATGATCCTGAAACGTGCCTAAGGGTTGTTTTAAAATCCAAGTAATGAGAAGAGATACAGATTAATGAAATCACAGATCCTTTTCTATCATGTAACAAGCATTGTGTATCTTTATTTGGCTACATGTAACCCAATGGAAATACATTGGTGGTTAGATTTAAATATAATCTGAATACTAAAATACTACAATACAACACAAGACTTCAACGGAAGCTTGCGAGATGGCGCAATGTAAGACGCATACCAGAATACAGGAGAACACAATTCAACTCTAGAGTGTAATACCAAAGATAAACACTACACATGTGAATAAAAAAAAATAGCAAAATACAAAAATGACTGGGTAGACGAAATAACAGCACAATACTATACTTCCACAGTGGGACACAAAACAGCTCTAAGATTACTAATTTAGATAAAAAATAGGACAGTAAATGGTTGACATTGGAAATAAAGCACAAAGCAAGATCTACCCAGTAGAATAAATAAACACTGCAGAACAACACCTACACAGTGGAACACGTAAAATCAAATTACTATGACAAAACAAAACGGCGTATAGACAAGACTTTCAATGATAAAAAAAAAACAAGCGACAGGAGATCAGAGTACAAAGTAAAGCTGACAGAATACATCAAAAGCAAAATCTAATGATGGATGAGAAGATGAATTCTAAAAAATCTGACACAAAATATAAGTGAATTACACTGAACGACACAGATAAACGTAGCCAGGAATAAAACTTAAAAGAGTAACTTCACATCCTAACAATAGAAAATCCCTTATCAGAAACATGACAGAGGAAAAGACAGTTAAAAAAGAACTGACTGACATGAAATACAAAAAGAGTATACTGTACCACCAAAGAAAAATCTTGATTTAATTAAGAGCAAAGAAGAAAGAAACAGAAGCTTCAGAGTAGCATAACGCAACACGAGAGTAACATGCCAAGAAACGGTAGAAGACAGGACCAAAGCAACAAAAACTTCATGATTTAAATAAGATCATAATGCACAGAGCGCAATCTTAATTGTAACATCATGTGACCTAGACAGCAAACGACATAAAACATGCCCTAATAAATATTACGATGAGAAAATCAAGACAACTGGAGCCAGATGACAAATGAAATTGACTTAAAAATAGTTCTAAAAAAATTATTAACATGAAAAGATGATATCGCTTTATAGCGTTAACGTTTAACGGGCATAAAAGCCTTTAAATACAAGACGATTAGAATTGGTAAGATGATACTAAATGGAAAGAGAGAGAGAGAGAGAGAGAGAGAGAGAGAGAGAGAGAGAGAGAGAGAGAGAGAGAGAGAATCATACGCGGCCCTCCCCTCCTCCCCCTCATTCTGCCGTTAGTGGGTAATCAGATGCAAGCCAAGAGAGTACTTGCGTCAAGAGGTTTTCGAAGATAAAAGGCTTTGCAAAGAGATAACGACTCCTGAGGAAAACTTGAAAGGGAACAGAGGGCGAGACAGACCGACAGACAGATACATACAGTGAAAGAGCAAGGGCGAGATAACAGCATAAACGCCAGCAGAGAGAGAGAGAGAGAGAGAGAGAGAGAGAGAGAGAGAGAGATGGAATGTATCAAAGGACTACTGGTTAACCGACTAACGCCTTCAACACCGTGCAATGTAAAGGGACTCCACCAGATTCCTACCACCAGAGTTGCGGTGGCTGATGTGGTAACGTCCTTGTCTAGTGAAAGCCAAACTGAGGTTCCAGCCTCGCTCAGACACGTTAGTTTCTTTGAACGCTACAAATTCACCATCCTTGTGAGCTAAGGATGGGGGTTTTGGGAGAGCCTATATGTGCTATCTGCTGAGTCATGAGCACCCATTGCCTGGCCCTCTTTGGTTCTAGCTTGGGTGGAGAGGGGGCTTGGGCGCTGATCATATGTAAATAATATGGTCAGTCTTTACGGCATTGTCCTGTTTGATGGGGCAATGTCACTTTCCTTTGCCTCTGCCATTCATTAGAAGGCTTTAAGCCTTTAAACCAAGATCTGTACTCTATAGAGTATCTGTAGACCTTGCCTCCAGCTAGATAATCCCCGTCGATCACCGACTTCCTTGAAAGTTCTTATTCAAGAAGGTCTAGTCTCTCCCACATTTCTAGAACCCTGAGGGGTTCATGCATTCAACTGCCCGCTACCTTTCAGTGCTTTTAGGAGGTTATCTAAAAACACATCCTAGCCAATATTATTATTATTACTAACCAAGCCATAACCCTAGTTGGAGAAGCAGGATACTTATAGGAGCCTAGTGAGGAAAAGAGAATTAAGGAAACAAAATAGTGTTTGAGTGTACCCTTAAGCAACAGGATGACCATGGTACAGAGACTATGGCACTACAAAAGAATAGTGAGCAATGGTTTGATTTTGGAATGTCCTTCTCCTAGCAGAGCTGCTTACATTACCTAAAGTCTTCACCCCCTATCTAGTCACCGAACAATCACAGTGCAGTAAATAGCCCCTTGCATGAAAAATGGGCTCAATAACTCTCAAGAGGTAGTATCTCAATGGGTGGCTGGTGTCATGGAATATAACTTCTAGAATACTGTGTAATATTGAGTCTCATGATGGAGGTGGCCTATTACAATTAACAGCATGCCTAGTATTACGAACAGGATGAAACTGTCCAGGAAGATCTGAATGTAAAGGATGGTCAGAGTTATATCTTATGCAACATGCATAATGAACTAATTAAACGACGGTGCCAAAGATTAATATCTAGATCAGGAATAAGAAGTTTCTGTTCAACAAATTAAGATGAGAATCAGCAGTTCAAGACCAGACAGGAGAACAATACTCGAAATAAGGTAGAATGAAAGAATTAAAACACTTCTTAAGAATAGATTGATCACCGAAAATCTTGAAGACTTTCTCAATAATCCAATTTTTTTGTGCAATTGAAGACGACACAGATCTAATGCGCTTCTGAAAAGTAAAGTTGCTATCGAGAACCACAGCTAAAATTATAAAATTCATACAAAGTTAAAGAAACTTCATCAATGCTGAGATCCGGATGTTGAGGAGCCACTGTCCTTGACCTACTTACAATCATAATTTGAGTTGTTAGGATTCAACTTCATTAACCAATAATTTGCACTATGCACTAATTCTTGCTAGATCTCTACTAAGGGATTCAGCAACTCCAGATCTACATTCAGGAGATGGAATTAATGCAACGAGAGTAGCATCATCTGCATATGCAACAAGCTTGTTTTCTAGGTCAAACCCCATGTCATGTGTATATTGTATAAAAAGTAATAGGCCAAGAACACTACCCTGTGGAATACCAGATATCACATTCCTATACTCACTATGGTGCCCATCAACAACAACTCTGAGATCTATTACTTAAAAAATCAGTATTAATGCTAAGAAACGACCCACCCATTCCCAACTGTTTGAGTTTGAATACAAGGGCCTAATGATTAACACGGTCAAAGGCAGCACTAAAATCGAGGCCAATCATAAGAACTTCCTGACCACAATCAAGGGATTTCTGTACAGCATTGGAGATTGTAAGAAGGGCCTCATATGATCCAAGGCCTTTACGAAAACCAAAGTGCAAACTATGGAACAGACAATTACCTTCAACAAACCTATTAAGTTTTTTGCCAGAAGACGCTCAAAAACTTTAGATAATATGGAAGTTATGGACATTGGGCGGTAATCAGTTGGATTTGAGCTACCATAAACACATTTGAATTGTGGTGTTAAATGACCAATTCTCCAACAAGTGCTAAAAGCTCATCATCTTGCTAAATTGCGCAAAATAACAGACAACTTTGTAGCTAAGAAACCTGCAGACTTTATAAGAAACAAAGGAAAAATAACATTTGGGTCTACACCTCCATAGGCATTAAGGTCCATCAACAAGTCCAATATCCCAATTAGCCTTTTTCAGCCTTTATGAAAAATGCTTTTCAAGACTATCATCATTTCCAATATCAGCGCCAAATACCTAAATGTGATAACAAAGTTGACGGATGGAAAACCCAACGCTTTACTCTACACTTATGAATTGTTTTTAATTACCATTTTAACATTTTCCGATACACAACTAGCCATTTGATTATGTCAGCTAAGCAGTTCTTGTACAATACTGACCGATTATGATACATCGCTAGCTTAAAAAAAAAAAAAAAAAATCCTGCCAGATGCCCGTCAGCAACCCATTCAATTTCCCCACCCGGTTTTCTCTCATACCGAAATCCATAAGCGTTTCATAAAGAAAAAGAAGGTTATAAGTTTCCTTTGCAATGCACAACTATACTGACATACAAGTGAAGAGACAGGAGGCTTTTGATAGTGTCAGCAGAGGAATACTTTCGGAGATTTGGAAAAGTTATGACCTGCCACGAAAATGCTTTGCCTTGATCAAAACAATAAATCAAATAGGAAGTGAGAAAAATAAAGAATGGAGAGAGAGAGAGAGAGAGAGAGAGAGAGAGAGAGAGAGAGAGAGAGAGAGAGAGAGAGAGAGATCAAAATAATAAAAACAAGAATCATTTATAAAAAAAAAATAAGAATAAGAATAGATTAAAAAAAAGAAGAAAAATTGAAGGAGACACACTGAAAAACGTAAGACACGAAAAAAATAAGATACCGAGAAGAGGCGATACATAACTGAAGACACTAGAAGAAAATAAGAATGCAAGAGAGGTTAATAGAAAAGGAGGGCGGAATAGAGACCATTAAAGATGACCGAGGTGGAAAGAGAAGAGAGATCAGATAAGGGGGAAGACAATGTGAGAAGCTAATAAAAGAATAACCAAAAATAAAGAAAAACAGTGGAAGGGCTGTCTGGCCGGATGGAGAAACGAAGCACACAAGATTAACACTTAAGGATAACAGAGGGAAAATATTTAAATGAAAATAAAATTAAGTGAAGCTGAATCACTTTCAGGTGCCCTATACAATGTGGTACATTGCTAAATGGAAGATACAAAGGAAACTTGAGAGAAAGAGGTAGAACAACGTAACAAATGGTTTCAGCAAATAAAAAAGGAAATAATAACAAACATAAGGTTTAAGTGAGATAAGATAAAGGAAAGAGAAGCTATGAAGAGATTAAATAATAAAAAAGAGGAAGGATTAAGGATGAAAGGCAAAGAATACCAATTAAAATGAGGTCAAACGACTAGACGCAAAAACAGTGTGAGGATGGGGAGAAGTAAAAAGGACTAAGAAGAATGGAAAGCTGGCAGGAGGAACAGACAAAAAGAAAGGAAAGGGGAAACAAAAGATGCATAAAAGCGAGAAGAAAAAGCTGAGGATTGTGAAGAATAGGGATATGAAGGAAAAAGGATTCTGACCAGAGAGAGGAGAGAGAGAGAGAGAGAGAGAGAGAGAGAGAGAGAGAGAGAGAGAGAGAGAGAGAGAGAGAGAGAGAGCGCGTAATAACAAAATATCACAAATCTTTTAATAAATTTATAGTTTTCCTACCCATACAAACCTGGATGCACATCTGGGAACGACTACGAGTCTTGCGTGAAGGTGTGCGTGTATGCATAGCAAAGGGATGGGGGGTTGGCATTTCAGGGTACATATAATGGCTTTGGCTGGCATATGTAAGGACAGTTTTGTGTGGCACATGTATGGATGGTGGGAGCAGACGTGTGGACAAACAGTTTATATGACGTTCATGAATGGCAGAGGCAAGGGACAGTGACAATGCCCTATTAAGCAGGGCAATGCCCTAGAGACTGACACTATTATTTACATATGATCAGCGCCCAAAACCCCTCTCCTTCCAAGCTAGGACCAAGGAGGACCAAGCAATGGCTGATGATGACTCAGCGGATAGACTTACAGGCTCCCTGAAGATATCCTTAACTCACAAGGATGGAAGGGTTGCAGCGACCAACGGAACTAACGAATTTGAGCGGGACTAACCCCAGTCTGGTGATCACCAGGTAAGGACGTTACCAACAGGTTACCACAACCCTTAACATATAGCACAACATAATTATATATTTGACCTGAAGAATATGTAAAACACGAGTAGGAGAGAGAGAGAGAGAGAGAGAGAGAGAGAGAGAGAGAGAGAGAGAGAGAGAGAGAGAGAATGAATAAATATGGGAAAGAAAGAAATGAAATATCAAGTACCAGTGAATGAGGGAGACGGACAAAGGTGGAAGAAGAAAGAATCTAGATGTAAAGTATTCAAATTACATAAAAACTAAAGAAACGCGTAAAAGACTTAATTCACCCAAGCCGCATAAGAAAAAAAAACTGCTACACAAACTGAAAAGGCCTTAGAGCGAGAAAAATATCTCATTAATTCAATATTCCTTTTATCTATACACCGGACATTCAACATCATTATTATTATCATCACTTTTATTTTTCTGGTATCATCTTTTTTATCCTTGTTGTAATTATATAATAAATTTATAACGCCTTAACATCTTTTTTTTATGGTAGTAGTGGTGGAGGTTTAACTGATTAAGTATTAATGTCACAGCACACTTCTAGTAATAGTGGTAGAAGTAATTGTGATAAAAATAGTCTTAAAAAAAAGTGATCATAGAATAAAATAAAAAATTCAACTAGGGTGAAAAGTCCCCCCCACCCCCAACAATTCACCCACCCACAAAAAAGATACTCAACCCACCGTCCACCCTCCAAAATCTAACTCGCAGTTACCAATAGCGATGTTCACCTATCCTCAAATTTTCGTGAAAATTTTCATATATTTTGGAACGCTCGTCCAACCAGAAAAAAATAATAAAAAAGTATATAGCCAGATTTAATAATACAACAAAGATCTTTATCAAGTGTCGGCATTTAAAAAAACAACAACAGTAATTTAGCATAAGAATAGAAAAGCACTCTTGAGAGTGCAAACCTCTGCCATGGCAGCTTATTTCTCGAAACCAGCTCGCCATTCTCAGAATTGTAACGAAGGAGGGAGGAGTTGTGAACTCAAAGGCAGATTGGAAACGACTGAGTTATATATTAAGGAACACTCTTCTTTATATATAAAACCTCAAGGCAACAGGACATAACATGTTCGAGAGACAGACAATGTTCAGAGCAAAACAGCAGACATGAATTTTCATGTTCGTTTGAGTGCGAGGGAAGAGCGAAGATACAAGCATATTATATACAAAAGGAATTATGTACAATTGTGTGACACACGGTTGGTACATGGCTCCCCCTCTAAAAATGACATACTGAACATGTTAAATAGGTGCCCTGAATCTGGAGAGGTAGTAGTAAAAACTGCGCCGATTAGCGACAGTGAGTGGCTGTAGAAGTCGTTGGTTTGGGTGCGAGCGAGTGGTGGATGATGGGTGGCTGTTGCCGCTCCGGCTCGTCACGGGGTAGGCGAGTGTGTCCTACGGCATTCATAGGCCTACGGCATTCATAGGCGTGTGTCCTACGGCATTCATAGGCCTACGGCGTTCATAGGCGTGTATGTCCTACGGCATTCATAGGCGTGTCCTACGGCATTCACGTCAGCTTCGGTTGAAGTTGAATAGATGTCCTCTTCGTCACGAGAGGAGGCGTTGATGGAGGTTTGAAAGTCATGAAGTGGGTTCACATCACGAGGAGAGCCGTGTGCGGCAGGTTGCAGGCGAGTGATACTGGTCATTTTCCCGAGGGTGAGCGAAGCCCTTTGGTCCCCCAACGGTTGTTGAGAGAACTGAAAAGGCGTTGCTATATGGGCGGCTGGCGACGGCGAGTACTGCTGCAGAAGGTATGCGTTGACGGCGTCATAGTAACGGTGAGAGGTGTAGGGGGGATGAGGAGGCGGGAGGAGCGAGTCACTCCGGGGTCACCAATGTGACGGGCCGAGAGAGGAGTTGTGAACTCAAAGGCAGATTGGAAACGACTGAGTTATATATTAAGGAACACTCTTCTTTATATATAAAACCTCAAGGCAACAGGACATAACATGTTCGAGAGACAGACAATGTTCAGAGCAAAACAGCAGACATGAATTTTCATGTTCGTTTGAGTGCGAGGGAAGAGCGAAGATACAAGCATATTATATACAAAAGGAATTATGTACAATTGTGTGACACACGGCTGGTACAGAATCAACTTGACTGTAGGCGTATTTCAAGTGTGTGAGATTATCAAGTGCGAACTTGGTGTGAAGGTAAGGGTTAATTAAGTCGACCTTTTGCTCGACCTTGACCTTGACACTTAACCTAGGTCTTTCAAAATTGAATCACTTCCACATCTCAACATAACAATCCCTGAAAGTTTCACTACTCTACATGAGTAAAATTGTGGCCAAGAAGTGTTCACAAACAAACAGTTAAATAAAGACAAACAGAGACGAACACATAACCTACTTCCAACTTCATTGGCGGTGGTAAAAAAAAAAATCCATACCTTTAAACTAATAACGTCATTAAATTCAAATCTCCATGAAAATATAGAGAGGTAAGTTCAACATTGCAATATGATTAGACTGAGCCGGGTGGAACAAAGCAGCGTTGGCCGTTCTGGTTTCCAACTTCACCTTGCTTAAAACTTCACAACTAATGCTATATCAAATTCTTCGGGAAGGAGCTCCGAGTGTCTGTAAATGTGACTCGAGCCACCTTCTTTTTTTCTAAAGCAGATTCCAGCCTATCCCTTTTATTTATTTAACAGTTTAATGCTATATCACAAAACTATTAAGAGTCTGGTGTAAACTTCAGTGTACTTGAAATTCAGAATTAATTTCCTATATCCTTAGATTACTAATTTCAAAGAATATTTCTTTCTACTTGCCGGCTTTTGATCTCTCTACCAACCTCTGGTTTTAATCAATCTAATATGAACTTTTCCCACTTCAAAAGCCTAATTGACTGTCATTTCCTTTTTTTCTTTCTGTGTCTCTTCTTTGAGCCCAAGCCAAGAAAAGGACATTAAGTTGATTTTCTAATTACAATGATTTTTTTTTTAAATAAACAAAAATTGTATTAATTAAAAAAAGGATTACCTTAATCTCTTCACAAAATCTTTTACAAATGACGGTGAAATGACTCCCAGACTACTTACAAGATTATTTTGTAGAATGTGGCATGAAGAGGCAAAACCTGATTAATGGGAGTTAGGAGTGTTGGTAAAAATAGCTAAAAGGGAGACCTGACTGATTGCAATAATTACAGAGGCATAACACTTACGTCAGTTATAAAAATATATAGTATGCTTATTCTTAAGAGACTGGAGAGAAAGATTGATGAAAAGACGAGAGAGGAACAAGCAGGATTTAGAAAAAGTAGAAGTTACACTATCTAAATTTTCATTTTGAGACATGTTGTACAGCAAAGCGTAGAAGATAGAAATCCCTTTTTGATGGTATTTGTGGTCTATGAAAAGGCCAATAGTGTACAGTACACCAGCAAATTTTGTGGAGAGTCCTGCGTTATTATGGAATTTCTCTAAAATGTGTAAATTGGATGAAGTCTGTTCATGAGCATAGCAAGTGCAAAGTTAATGTTAACGGAGTCTTATCAAGTGAGTTTCCAGTGAACAACGGAGTACTCCAAGGGAATGTGTTGTCACCTGTAGTTGTTTATCCTCCTCATGGAATTTGTAATGTGTAGAACAGTCAGAGATGGTGAAGAAGGATTGGATTGGATTGGTGATAGGGATTTAGCAGATCTAGAGTATTCTGATGATGCAGCCCTTCTTAGCAGAACACCACAGAATTAGCAAAGTTTGCTTACCAGGATGCATGAAATATCATACGAGGTGGAGCTGAAGATAAATAGAAGAAAGACAGAGATGATGAGAAAGGAGTATGCAATGGAAGATGAAATATTATTGGAAGGAGAAAGGATTAATGAGGTAGAATCATTTAAATTTAGGAACAATGATGTCCAATACAGGGTCTTTAGAATTAGAGTTTAGTGAAGTATTGAAAAAAGCTAATCAGACAATCGTGAGGTTGAGAAAAATTTGGATATCAAATCGCCTAAATTTCATATAAAAATCAGACTATATATCAGTTTAATGAGATCGGTGTTACTCTATGAACATGAGTCATGGTATGACAATGAAATAATCTCCAATAGTAGATTTAGTAGATTTGAGAATAAAAACCTCAGGAGGATATTGAGAGTTAAATGGCAGGAGAGAATTATAAATGAAACTATAATAGAGATTATTCGAGTACCATATGTGGATGAGATGATCAGGGGTAGATGGAGATGGTTTGGGCATGCTCTGTGCAGTCCCCAAGAGAGATTAGTTCACCAAAAGTTTAACTGGGCTCCACAAGGCACTAAAAGAATTATAAGACCCAGGCCTACATAGCTTAGGACTATAAAGCCCGAAGCAGATGATGAATGGAGAAGTATTGAATTAAAAGCTCAAGACAGAGACGACTGGAAAAATCTAACCGAAGCTCTTTGTGTCAATAGGCGTAGGAGGAGGTGATGATGATGATGATGATGATGATGATGACGGATAGGATATACAGTACAGTCGACAATCTATAAATTTCTCTCTGAATCGTAACTTCAGCTGGATGACAACCAACACAATCATGATATCGTAACTTCAACAAAATGACAACCAACACAATCATGATATCCCAACTTTATTTGGATGACAACCAACACAATCGTGATATCTTAACTTCATTTGGATGACAACCAACACAATCATGATATCATAACTTCAACAAAATGACAACCAACACAATCATGATATCATAACTTCAACAAAATGACAACCAACACAATCATGATATCGTAACTTCAACAAAATGACAACCAACACAATCATGATATCATAACTTCAACAAAATGACAACCAACACAATCATGATATCATAACTTCAACAAAATGACAACCAACACAATCATGATATCGTAACTTCAACAAAATGACAACCAACACAATCATGATATCATAACTTCAACAAAATGACAACCAACACAATCATGATATCGTAACTTCAGTAGAATGATCACCAATGTAATCATGATATCGCAAATTCAGTTGGATAACAACCAAATCAATCATGGCCTCGTAACTTCATTTGGATGACAACCAACACAATCATGATATCGTAACTTCAGTAGAATGACAACTAACACAATCATGATTTCGTAACTTTAGTAGAATGATATTCAACACAATCATGATATCGTAACTTCATGTGGATGTCGACCAACACAATCATGATATCCAAACTTCAGTAGAATGACAACCAACACAATCATGATATCGTAATTTCAGTAGAATGACAACCAACACAATAATATCTTAACTTCAGTTAGATGACAACCAACACAATCATGATATCTTAACTTCATTTGGATGTCGACCAACACAATCATGATATCATTACTTCAGTAGAATGACAACTAACACCATCATGATATCGTAAATTCAGCAGAATGACAACCAACACAATCATGATATCTTAACTTCAGTTAGATGACAACCAACACAATCATGATATCCTAACTTCAGCAGAATGACAACCAACACAATCGTGATATCTTAACTTCAGTAGAATTACAATCAACACAATCATGAGATCGTAACTTCAGTTACATGACAACCAACACAATCATGATATCGTAACTTCAGTAGAATGACAACAAACACAATCATGATATCGCAACTTCAGCAGAATGACAACTAACACAATCATGATATCCTAACTTCAGTAGAATGACAACCAACACAATCATGATATCGCAACTTCAGTAGAATGACAACCAACACAATCATGATATCGTAACTTCAGTAGAATGACAACCAACACAATCATGATATCGCAACTTCAGTAGAATGACAACCAACACAATCATGATTTCGTAACTTCAGTAGAATGACAACCAACACAATCATGATTTCGTAACTTCAGTAGAATGATATTCAACACAATCATGCTATCGTAACTTCATTTGGATGACAACCAACACAATCATGATATCGTAACTTCAGTAGAATGACAACCAACACATCATGATATCGTAACTTCATTTGGATGACAAGCAACACAATCATGATATCGCAACTTCAGTAGAATGACAACCAACACAATCATGATATCGTAACTTCAGTAGAATGACAACCAACACAATCATGATATCGCAACTTCAGTAGAATGACAACCAACACAATCATGATTTCGTAACTTCAGTAGAATGACAACCAACACAATCATGATTTCGTAACTTCAGTAGAATGATATTCAACACAATCATGCTATCGTAACTTCATTTGGATGACAACCAACACAATCATGATATCGTAACTTCAGTAGAATGACAACCAACACATCATGATATCGTAACTTCATTTGGATGACAAGCAACACAATCATGATATCGTTAACTTCAGTAGAATGGTAACCAACGCAATCATAACATCGTAACTTCAGTAGAATGACATTCAACACAATCATGATATCGCAACTTCAACAAAATGACAACCAACACATCATGATATCGTAACTTCGTTTGGATTACAAGCAACACAATCATGACATCGTAACTTCAGTTGGATGCCAACCAACACAATCCTGACATCGTAACTTCAATAAAATGACAACCAACACAATCATGATATCGTTAACTTCAGTAGAATGTCAACCAACACAATCATAACATCGTAACTTCAGTAGAATGACATTCGACACAATCATGATATCGCAACTTCATTTGGATGACATTCAACACAATCATGACATCATAACTTCATTATGATGACCACCAACTCAATCATAAAATCGTAACTTCAGGGGATTACAACCACCACAATCATGATTAGTTCCAATTATATCAAATGGGAAAATTTAACGTCTTTCCACAAAAACAAATAGATTCTCGTTACTGCAACTGCTTCTTTGTGTTCTTTTTCTTTGCCTTTTCTTCAGTATTCAAAAATGTAGATAAAAGGGATAGGAACCGCCAATACCGTTGCAAAATATCTTGCCAAGCAACACCATGAGCGGGGAAAATGCAACGAGAGAGAGAGAAAAACTGTCTTTCTATCCACTGCTTCTACCCTTGAGTCTTTTTCCTTCTGAATTTGCATCTTGACCTACAAAAGGGCGAGGCAGGGACTCAAAGAGTTTCTCGCAAATTGAAAAAAAAAAATACATGTTATAATTCACTGGGACTGTGACTGAACAAATATAAACCTAAAATTTACAGGAAAATAATCAAGGTGAGCACATTTCTTGAGAGAGATTAACAAAAAAAATTGCTCGCATCATGCATATTTCCTTAAAATGCATCAGTATTTTTTTCAATGAAGGGAAAAAGCGATTGGAATAATAATAATAATAATAATAATAATAATAATAATAATAATAATAATAATAATAATAATAATAATAATAATAATAATAATAATAATAATATCGTGGTAGGAGACCCTCTTTTAGGCAGGTTGAGTTAAAAGTAATGGCTGCATCTGCAGAGTTTATTTTCTTATCCAATTTTTCTATTTTCCGGATAATTCTCTTCTCTAGAGCGCTGCAATTTATCAAGTCCGCTGGCTGATTGCAACGCTCTAGAGAAGAGAATTATCCTGAAAATAGAAAAATTGGATAAGAAAATAAACTCTGCCGATGCAGCCATTACTTTTAACTCAACCTGAATAATAATAATAATAATAATAATAATAATAATAATAATAATAATAATAATAATAATAATAGGTATTATTGAAGGTAGTTGCTACTTCAGTGGCATTAATTTCATAGGAAACCTTTTCAATGGTTCTTTTAATTTTCTTTTCATCATTACTGGATTCTGCTAGTAAGTGTGCGTTTCTCATAATAGGTAGGTAGATAAAATCGTGAGATCAACACTACTTCTTTACTGCAGACAGTATAAATAAACAGATATAATTAGTCCTTATCGGCTTTTTTTTCAAGTTGTTACAA
>NC_090747.1:74662422-74689922 GCF_036898095.1 Palaemon carinicauda
GAATATAATTATTAAAAATACACAAATATATAATGATTTACAGATATCGAGTCTGAGATAAATAAATCTCTCTCCCCCACACATTTTAGCCTTTATTTACTAACGTCAGCAAATTAGCCTTTTGGAACTCTCTGTGACCCATTGTTTCCTGTGTTCTATTTGCAAGTTACAGCAATGGTCACGGGTGGTTATATGCCAACGGTACCTGACGCTCATTGGTGGTCACCCATGAAAGAGATATAAAATTTATGAACGTTCAATGATAGAAGAGGGGAAAACTAACATTGGTATTTGACATAAAATAATGAATAAGATGAATGTTTCAGACTGAATCAAATAATGTAAAACAAAAAAAAGAATGTGAACAAATAGAGTGACAAAGGAAAAGAGTGAAAAATACTGTAAAGAGGAGAAAAGAGAAAGGTCTAAAAAGGTGAAAGTTGCAAAGGGGAGAAGAGAGGGATGTGTCAATGAAAGTTCTGGTAGAAACTAAAATCAAAACAAAAAGGAAAATGAGACAGGAGTAAAATCTAGCAAGCTTGTAAACGATAGATGCCCGTAACGGTAACGTATGGTAATAAAGTATGGCGAAATTTTAAAATTAGAATTCATATCATTGGTAGTTTAAATTCAAAAACGAACAAAATCGGTACACAGAAATTAAAAGTCAAATAATATTGATAAAGTTTGATATAAGAGTAGAATTAAGAATTCTGTAACTTACGGTACATACAATTGATTATGCAATGAATTCAAAGGAAATAAAATCCGTGATAATTTAAATAAACGTAACGATGAAAAATAAGGATACATTAATGTAGTACCTTGAAAATTAAATACAATAGTACAATGTAGAAAATAATTCAACCAAAAAGATGACTTATAGCAAATTCAACTAATTCAATCTTTGAAAATTCCCCAAATGATATATAGAAGAGGAATTTGAGAACAACTCCACTCCATGTGGAATAGAATTAGAAATAAATAACATAAGTAAAAGATGAAAATAAAAAAAAAATCTGTAAAGGATGAAAACTAAAACCTAAAATCAGTTAAGGATTGACATTAGAAACAAAACCGTTAAGGGCAACAATTAAAACGATATTCCTTTCAAGATGAAAATTAAGACAAAGGAGAGAACAATCAGTAGTGACTCGAAAGTAAGTACAATTAGTAGTGATAGGAGATTGAGAACAATCAATTGAGACTGGAAAGAAAGTACAATTAGTAGAGACTGGAGATTGAGAACAATCAACTGAGACTGGAAAGTAAGTACAATTAGTAGTGACTGGAGATTGAGAACAGTCAATTGAGACTGGAAAGTAAGTACAATTAGTAGTGACTGGAGACTGAGAACAATCAATAGAGACTAGAAAGTATGAACAAACAGTAGGGATTAGAGATTGAAAACAATCAATTGAGACTGGAAAGTAAGAACAATCAGTAGGGACTGGAGACTGAGAACAATCAACAGACTGGAAAGTAAGAACAATCAACAGACTGGAAAGTAAGAACAATTAATAGGGACTGGAGATTGAGAACAATTAATAGGGACTGGAGATTGAGAACAATCAATAGAGACTGGAAAGTATGAACAATCAATAGGGACTGGAGATTGAGAACAATCAACAGACTGTAAAGTAAGAACAATCAATAGGGACTGGAGATTGAGAACAATCAATAGAGACTGGAAAGCATGAACAATCAGTGGGGATTAGAAAATGAGAACTATCAGCAGTAGGGACTGGAAATTGATAACAACCAGTATGGACTGAAAAGCAAGTACAATCAGTAGAGAACAATCAACAGAAACTTAAATTTGAGAAAAAAAAACTAGACCGGAACTTGAAAAAAAAAATCAGACTGAGAATTTATAACAATCAGCAGATACTGAATTCTGAACAATCAATTGACATTGCAAATTGAGAAAACTCAGTAGAGACTGAAATTTGAGAAAACTCGGTAGACTTAATTTGAAAAAAACTCCGCAAAGACTGAATTTAAGGAATTTCCGTAAAGACTGAAATTGAGAAAGCTCCGTAAAGACTGAAATTGAGAAAGCTCCATAGAGACTGAAATTTGAAAAACTCAGTAAAGACTAAAATTTTAGAAAACTCCGTAGAGACTGAAATTTGAGAAAACTCTGTAAGACTGAAATTTGAGAAAATTCCGTAAACACTGAAATTTTAGAAAACTAAAGACTTTCACAGGTAAGAAAACTTAGCTTTTCATATTGCTGTATTAGTTTTTGTATGCCCCCTCCAGTACCATATGAATATGCAATATAAGGCCCATGTTCCATCATTGTCATCAAAAGATCACAAGTTGTTCATTTTTCTTCATCCCGTTAGAGCTTCATTACTTATTGAGATAGGGACCAATTATAAACCGTTGCCAGAAATTGATTCACTGAGGGAGAAGGGAAGTTATTTGGATATCAATTAAGGAAAGTAAATCCTAATTTGGAAATTATATCAGGTTATGTAGTTGGAGGAGTAATCATATAAACTGTGTATATATATATATATATATATATATATATATATATATATATATATATATATATATATATATATATATATATATATTATATATATATATATATATATATTTATATATATATACATATATATACATATATATATATATACATATATATACATATATATATATATACATATATATTTATATATATACATATATATATTATATATATATATATATATATATATATATATATATATACATATATTTATATATATATATATATATTACAATTATTATTAACTGCATGAGTGTTGTAATTCAAGAGGTATTAGTTTGTTGAGTGTAGTTGGAAAAGTGTATGGTAGAATATTGATTAATAGGATTAAGGATAAAACAGAGAATGCAATCTTGGATGTACAGGGTGGTTTTAGAAGAGGTAGGGGTTGTATGAATCAGATTTTTACAGTTAGGCAGATATGCGAGAAATATTTAGCAAAAGGTAAGGAGGTGTATGTTGCGTTTATGGATCTGGAGAAAGCATATGATAGAGTTGATAGGGAAGCAATGTGGAATGTGATGAGGTTATATGGAGTTGGTGGAAGGTTGTTGCAAGCAGTGAAAAGTTTCTACACAGGTAGTAAAGCATGTGTTAGAATAGGAAATGAGGTGAGCGATTGGTTTCCGGTGAGAGTGGGGCTGAGACAGGGATGTATGATGTCGCCGTGGTTGTTTAACTTGTATGTTGATGGAGTGGTGAGAGAGGTGAATGCTCGAGTGCTTGGACGAGGATTAAAACTGGTAGGCGAGAATGATCATGAATGGGAGGTAAATCAGTTGTTGTTTGCGGATGATACTGTACTGGTAGCAGACACAGAAGAGAAGCTTGACCGACTAGTGATAGAATTTGGAAGGGTGTGTGAGAGAAGGAAGTTGAGAGTTAATGTGGGTAAGAGTAAGGTTATGAGATGTACGAGAAGGGAAGGTGGTGCAAGGTTGAATGTCATGTTGAATGGAGAGTTACTTGAGGAGGTGGATCAGTTTAAGTACTTGGGGTCTGTTGTTGCAGCAAATGGTGGAGTGGAAGCAGATGTACGTCAGAGAGTGAATGAAGGTTGCAAAGTGTTGGGGGCAGTTAAGGGAGTAGTAAAAAATAAAGGATTGGGCATGAATGTAAAGAGAGTTCTATATGAGAAAGTGATTGTACCAACTGTGATGTATGGATCGGAGTTGTGGGGAATGAAAGTGATGGAGAGACAGAAATTGAATGTGTTTGAGATGAAGTGTCTGAGGAGTATGGCTGGTGTATCTCGAGTAGATAGGGTTAGGAACGAAGTGGTGAGGGTGAGAACGGGTGTAAGAAATGAGTTAGCGGCTAGAGTGGATATGAATGTGTTGAGGTGGTTTGGCCATGTTGAGAGAATGGAAAATGGCTGTCTGCTAAAGAAGGTGATGAATGCAAGAGTTGATGGGAGAAGTACAAGAGGAAGGCCAAGGTTTGGGTGGATGGATGGTGTGAAGAAAGCTCTGGGTGATAGGAGGATAGATGTGAGAGAGGCAAGAGAGCGTGCTAGAAATAGGGATGAATGGCGAGCGATTGTGACGCAGTTCCGGTAGGCCCTGCTGCTTCCTCCGGTGCCTTAGATGACCGCGGAGGTAGCAGCAGTAGGGGACTCAGCAGTATGAAGCTTCATCTGTGGTGGAAATGTGGGAGGTTGGGCTGTGGCACCCTAGCAGTACCAGCTGAACTCGGCTGAGTCCCTGGTTAGGCTGGAGGAACGTAGAGAGTAGAGGTCCCCTTTTTGTTTTGTTTTTGTTTTGTTTCTTGTTGTTGTCGGCTACCCCCCAAAATTGGGGGAAGTGCCTTTGGTATATGTATGTATGTATTATTAACTGATAGGCTACAACCCTACTAGGAAAAGCAGAATGCTATAATTCCAGGGACTCCAACAGGGAAAATAGCCCAGTGAGGAAAGGAAACGAGGAAAAAAATATTTTAGAATAACATTAAAACAAATATCTCCTATATAAACTATATAAACTTTAACAAAACAATAGGAAGAGAAATTAGATAGAATAGTGTGCCCAAGTGTACCCTCAAGCAAGAGAACTCTAACCCAAGATAGTGGAAGACCATGGTACAGAGGCTATGGCACTATCCAAGAACAGAAAACAATGGTTTGATTTTGGAGTGTCCCTCTCCTAGAAGAGCTGCTTACCATAGCTAAAGTCTTTCTTCTACCCTTACCAAGAAAAAAGTAGCCACTGAACAATTACAGTGCAGAAGAATTGTTTGGTATCTCAGTGTTGTCAGGTGTATGGGAATAGAGGAGAATCTGTAAATATATATATACATATATATATATATATATATATATATATATATATATAACATATAACATATAATACACAATATATAACATAATATAATATAATATATATATACATATATACTGTATATATATATATATATATATATATATATATATATATATATATATATATATATATATATATATATATATATATATATACACATATATAATTCCCCTTACGGGAGACCTTAAGGTTGTGAAAAAGTTTGTGTATCGTCATTATCAGCAAAGTTGTACTAGTCAGGACACCCCATATTAGGTTGGTCTGCCATTAGCGATCACACAAAAATTTCCCACCATCACCAATCCCCACTGGCCAGCGTGTTGGCGAAAACTGGCCAAAACCCAGACATGAAATGACAGGTGAGGCCTTTGTCCTACAGTACACTAGAAACAGATACATTAGTTGTTATGTGTGTAGTATATCGAGATCTAAATTCAGGAGAGTAGCATCATCTGCATATGCAAATAGATTGCTTTCTAGGACAACCCACATAAAAAAATAATAATTTGGCAGTGACTGAAAATGGGCGGTAATCAGCAGACTATAGCTACCTCAAACACATTCCTAATTCTACAACATGTATAATATATCTTTGTGTAATACCAACTGTCGTACCAGTTTCTCGGATCAGGGTTCGATTTTCCTCTCGACCAGAAGCTATAAAGTTGATTCCTCCTTGTGTCTCTGATCCCAGGGTATAGAGAGAATCCAGATATTAAGGTAGTATAATCTATGGCTTATTTGAATGAGAAAAACACGTCTAAACGTGCAAAATTTATCATTTCATATATATATATATATATATATATATATATATATATATATATATATATATATATATATACATATATATGTGTGTGTGTGTGTATATATATATACATATATAATTATATATATATATACATATATATGTGTGTGTGCGTTCGTGTGCTAAAATCACAAAAGCTAAAAGCTAATTAAGTACTATATATATATATATATATATATATATATATATATATATATATACATATACATATATACATATACATATATATATACATATACATATATATATACATATATATATATATATATATACATATACATATACATATACATATATATATATATACATATATATATACATATATATATACATATATATATACATACATATATATACATATATATATACATATATATATATACATACATATATATATACATACATATATATATACATATATATATATATATATATATATATATATATATATATATATATATATATCAAATAAGCCATATATATTAATACATTAAAGTCTGGTTTCTCTTAACGACCTCGGGATCAGAGCCCCAGGCGAAATCACTCAAAAGACTATAGTATCAGACCGGCCGGGATTTGAACCCTGGTCCAGGATATCTGTATGCCAGTGACCATGCCACTCAGCCACGAAGAAAGATAAAAGTCAATGACAATTCTTCTGTACATATACCTGTCAAATTCAGGTTTTCTGTACTTAGAATTAAAATCAACCCATCTTTCAAAGTCGCAGACTCAACAATTCCCTTAACAAAACATTTTCAGCATCAATCGAATCTTGTTTCCTTTTAAATGGCTTTAGAGGCAAGTCGGTGATAAATGCTTGCAAATTTGAGTAGATCAATAAAACGATCTTTTCACCTTTTCTAACTTTCTGCTCAAAGTGGAATGACAATTTGAAGCCCATTTTGGAATGCATTGGTATTCCATATTTCTCCTCACAGAGAGACTAAGAATGTTTTGGAGCTCTGACAGAAAAGCATTCAACTTTCCTACTGATGATAAAAGACACCTTGGAGTTGAACAAAAAGTTGGCAGAGTTTTGAAGACTATTTCAGATTCTGGAGCCTGTTAGGGATTTCAAAAAGGTCTTCATGTTTACTAAATTAAAAATAAGCTTGATTTAGGAACTCTATATTGTTGGGTCAGCGGGGCTCCCCGCTAGCACGGCAGGGATCTCCCCTCCCTGCTGGGCCGTCGGGGTCCCCTCCCGGCTCCCACTGAGCCGGGCAGGGGATGCTCCCCCTGGTGCGACGGGGCTCCCCGCTCCCGATGGTGAAGGGGGTTCCCCCGTTCCCCCTGGTGAAGGGGGGTTCCCCCGTTCCCGCTGGTGAGCGGGGTCCTCGTTCCTGCTGCCGCGGTGGGGGGGGGATTTCCGGATCCCGCAGGCAGTGGAGGGCAGGGTCCCCCCTCCCGATGGGAAGGGGGTTTCCCCCGTTCCCACTGCCACGGGAGGGGGGGGTTTACAACGCTACCTGCCACAGGGGGGGGGGGCTACAACGCTTCTGCTGGCCCGGGGGGCACGCCCGCTCCCGCTAGCGCGGGGCCTTGCCCGCTCCCGCTGACGCGCAGGGCTCTCCCGGTCCCGCTGGCGCGGGGGGCTCCCGCTGGCGCGGGGGGCTCTCCCGCTCCCGCTGGCGCGGGGGCTCTCCCGCTCCCGCTGGCGCGGGGGGCTCTCCCGCTCCCGCTGGCGCGGGGGGCTCTCCCGCTCCCGCTGGCGCGGGGGGCTCTCCCGCTCCCGCTGGCGCGGGGGGCTCTCCCGCTCCCGCTGGCGCGGGGGGCTCTCCCGCTCCCGCTGGCGCGGGGGGCTCTCCCGCTCCCGCTGGCGCGGGGGGCTCTCCCGCTCCCGCTGGCGCGGGGGGCTCTCCCGCTCCCGCTGGCGCGGGGGGCTCTCCCGCTCCCGCTGGCGCGGGGGGCTCTCCCGCTCCCGCTGGCGCGGGGGGCTCTCCCGCTCCCGCTGGCGCGGGGGCTCTCCCGCTCCCGCTGGCGCGGGGGGCTCTCCCGCTCCCGCTGGCGCGGGGGGCTCTCCCGCTCCCGCTGGCGCGGGGGGCTCTCCCGCTCCCGCTGGCGCGGGGGGCTCTCCCGCTCCCGCTGGTACGGGGGGCTCTCTCCCTCTCCCACTGGTTCGGGGGGGGGGGGCCTCACCCCCTCCCGCTGACCAGTATAGTGATAAAAATTGGCCAAACCCCAGACATGAATTGATATGTCTGAGGCCTTTGTCCTGTCTCACAAGTGTGAAGAGTACCAATAAGAAGGATATGCCTTTCGTATTTTTTCCCGCTCACTCCATGTCAGAGAGAAGTTTTTCATGCAAACACCAAGATCAAATGTAATTGTGTAATCTTGTTCTACTTCGGATGATGCTTCTTGACCGCATCTAAAACATTCTTGAATTGTTTTGAGGTCCGTAATTGCTCCATTAATCACTGGATGATATCCAATAGTTGCGGTACAGTTTTGAGTATTACCAGTATTAGACACAAATCCTGATATAGCAGGATGAATTGACCCATAAAGTGCATGTGACAAGCAATTATCTGGAAAAAATCAGAATCTTGTAAATCTATAGCTTTGAAGCTGTAATGTTCAGAACGGTTTGAGGGCTCTATGAGGGTTGATTCTTCTGACCGTTTTCTCTGATAGTATGGTGCAAACTCTTAAACTGGACTTTTGATTCTTCTCTGCTTTTTCTTCGGTTAGGTATCAGGAATTGGCTGAAATACGAGGGACTAATATCAGGGCATCACCTTTACAGAATCCAAATTCTTGCATGTAGATTCCAACTGAGCTTTGAACTGATCCAGTTCCATAAACATCAGACACTAGCTGATCAAAGTTGTCCCAGTCGCCATGAAACTGTTCCTTCAAGCTGATCCTTACCCACCACATAACCATTAAAGCTTACTGAAACACTTTCAATCATTTATTTGCTAGGACAGTTTCTAATTAATATTAACTTCTAACTACATATGAACAAATACCTATATATATATATATATATATATATATATATATATATATATATATATATATATATATATATATATATATATATATAAATTAACGGCACTTTGTTGTTTACAATAAGTTTGGAATTTGTCAGGAGGAAAAAAATCATCACTTAATTATTTGGATTTATCAATTTGAAACGGATAAAAAAATTTGGTATCTATTTCAATATAACGTAAACTTTGTCTATAAGAAATGTCAACATAGGTTCAAGTGCAAGCGTATGTAACAAGGAAGTATCTATAATGCAATATGTTATTATAAATTAGTTATTTTGTTCTGAGAGGACTTCGTTTGCAAAGAGAAATTTGTTAAAATCAAGATATTTTTAGTTTTATCTGTGTACGTACATTTTGTATTACTTTCAAAATATATATACTATTGTAATTTTTGCTTTTTACATACGTTTCTTGGTACATTGTAATAGTCCCAACAAAACTTCGTGAAAGTCTGAATATTTTTGACCGGCCATATAAGGCTTAATGTAGATTTATGTGAGGCGGAGTTGAGCGTAGTGTGAAACGGGGTTTTTGGTCCCCTATGTGAGAACGGCCCCGAGTTGAGATTGGTCGCTATGTTCTTGACATAGCCCAAGACATAGGTTATCAGGAAATGTGAGATAAAACAAAAAGTTATCAGAAAACATCCTGTGGGGTGGTGGTCCTAGCTCCTGGAATAAAAGGATTACTAAATATTCTAAACACTATGCACACTGAGTCAATTGAACAATGGTGTCATATATTTATAAAAAAAAAAAATTATGAACAAGGAGTTTAATAAGCGTCAGGTTTTTCTCCATCAGTTCAGGAGGAAAGTAAGTACAAACATGTGAAAATTTTTCAAAATACTACCAACCTGAAGTGCTTAAATTTAATAACTTTCTTAGAAATAAGTTCTCCAAAAAATTTGGAAAAACTTTCTCCAATTTAATTCTTTTAATTCTTAGATGGGAGACTAACTGTTTCTAAATTTTTTTTTTCAATATTAGTTTCATCCTACAGCCAACATGAAATAACTCCACGTTGCATCTGGTCTTCATCTAGACATATAATGTATATTAGAGAAATCAGTAGGCTAATATCACCCAATATCAAACCAAAGCAAGGTAAAATCCACAGAAACCGTTATTTCTAAAATCACTACTGCTAGAAAGGCTATCATAAATAACCAGGGTAATTTATCTATCTATCTTTCTATCTAGGTGCCATGTCCTCTACGTGGGCTGTCAATTGCCTCCACCTGGTTGTCTCTAGCTATCTGTATAAATTGTCCAACTGCTACATTCTTATTTGCATCTTCCAGTAATCTGTCCAAAACCCAGGTTAATAAAAATAGAATAAAATAAACACATGTAACATAACAAAGAAACTATACAATAAAAACTGAAAATGCTAAGCTAAAAGGGGATAAGAATTGCTTACAATCTTGAAATTAAGTTCTTTGAAGCGCACCCACCCTTGTCCCATTGATACCATATTCTAGCTAGCTTTTGCGCATTAATTTACGAGCTCGGCCAAAATTACTTTTTATTTAATTACAATGTTAAATTTATTGAAATCCTTGGTGTCTTGTTCCTTAAAAATAGCTTGACTTATTTTTTTCCTGTCGTTTCACAAATCCCACTATGAAGACATAGCGCAACAGCTTCTCGTAACTGGATGTTTGCAATTTTAACACAAATGGATAACGTGGGGACGAGCTGGTAATCCTAGAGGTCATCTGTAACGTAACTGGTATGGAATGAACATCTTGCCCCTCCACTCTTCTTTGACTCTCCCTACTCTATCGTTCCTTATCACTCCCACCACCCTCAGATTCTCTCTCTCTCTCTCTCTCTCTCTCTCTCTCTCTCTCTCTCTCTCTCTCTCTCTCTCTCTCTCTCAATCTATCCTGCCATCCTCCTACCATAATAAATAATAAAAGGTAGCGTTGAGTTCATATCCCCTTTTACATAAGACACTCATTTCAAATTAAATATCATCTTGAGAAACATTAAGTTCCATTCTTTAGTGACACGATTTTTGTGAAGTGAATATTTATTTCGCTAAGAGTTAGAATTGTTGAAAGACAAACAGGCAAGAATAGGTAGGTAGTAGGTTGGCAAGGGCACCAGCCACCCGTTGACATACAGTACTACCGCTACACACTTATGGTGTCTTTCGACTGGCTATATAGTAGTACATTGGATCCTTCTCTCTGGTTACGGTTTATTTTCCATTTGCCTTCACACAGACACTGAATACACTGGTCTATTCTTTACATATTCTCCTGTCCTCATACATACACATGACTACACAGATTACCAAATAATTCTTCTTCACTCGAGGGGTTACTGCCCTGGGGTTTTACCATCATGATTTTCCAACTAGGGTTGTAGCTAAATAAGCAAGTAAGTAAGTAAGTAAGTAAGTAAGTAAGTAGATAATAAAATAACAAAATAACAAAAAAAATATATATATATTAAAATAATAATAAAAATAACAACAACAACAACAACAACAACAACAACAACAATAATAATAATAATAATAATAATAATAATAATAATAATTTGTTTCTGGAATGGTTACAAGATTTCTGGAGGTTTGAATAAATGGATACATTCCTGAAGTTTAGAAGGTAAGACGAACTAATTAGCCTACGTGGGTTACGTCCCGCCAGTTTAATAAATCCACCGAAATATCTTTAAATTCCAAATTATAAAAGGGCTCGGTGCACGGGCCAATTTTCACCTTGCCAAAACTCTCAAAACCTAAGTTTTGATCAAATTATTATTATTATTATTATTATTATTATTATTATTATTATTATTATTATCATTATTATTATTACCTACGCAAATGAGGTCATGTTTACACCTCTATTTGTTTGTCACCAACCTAACTCAAAAAGTTACGGGCGAATTTTGACCAACGTACTAAAAATATATTAAAAACTATGTATTAGTGCCAAATATCTCTCTCTCTCTCTCTCTCTCTCTCTCTCTCTCTCTCTCTCTCTCTCTCTCTCTCTCTCTCTCTCTCTCTCTCTCTCTTCTTAAGGCAGGTATAACTTATGTTTGGAGTTTTTTTTTATTACTATTTTACAACATTGAGCCTTAATTGAAACTACTATATCTTTCATCAGTGACTTGAACAAGACTAATGTCGAAATAATCTAATGAAGCTGTTAACGGAAGGCATTGTTTAGTTGTGACACTCCTATATAAATACACACACACACACACACACATATATATATATATATATATATATATATATATATATATATATATATATTGTGTGTGTGTATTCAGTATTTACAAAGGATATTCGAAACGTCAAATGATCATCTGACGAAAGATTTCCCCGAGTGTCTGCGTTCTTTTGATTCTTACTGTACATGGGTAGAGTACAAAACTGCAATGTCCCTATATAATTACCTATTAAGAAGGGGGGAAAAAGTGAATACTATAAGAAAAAGGCCCGCGTGGAACCAGCAGACATAAATTATATCGTCTCCTAAATGGTTTAAAGGGAAATACTAATTTCAAAAAGGCTACCAGAGGGATACAGTGACCAGGAACTAGCAAATAACGTTTTAGTTTTCTTTAAAAACAAAATAGAAAATATTACTAGGTCATTCACATTTACAAATATTCAAAATCAGATTAACGCTACACCCAATACACAAAATTAACGATATTCAATAATATAACACAAGATTATGTCACCAGTGTTATTAAGAGAGCAAAGAAAAACTGTGTTGTCGATCCAATGCCAATATCTGAAGTAACTTGAGAAAGAAACTTTTATAGTCTAGCTTATATAATTACGGGAATGTCTAGCTGATATAATTACGAGAATAGCTAATACAAGCATCGATGAGTATAAGTTTCTCAAATCTGAGAAAATGGATATAGTCGCACCGGTTCTGAAGTGCTCTAGATTAGCACGAATTTATAGACCTATTTCGAATCTATCCTTTATTTCAAAGGTGCTACAATACGTAATTCTTGAACAACTAATTAGTCATTTAGAAGAAATAAAAGCTTTGCCAGACAACCAATCTGCTTACATAAAATTATACTCTACAGAGACAGCCATCTGTTGTTATAAATGATATGCTGGAAATGATGGATGAAAACAAATGTGGTGTTCTAATATTATTTGATCTTGGTAATGCTTTTAATGATAAAGTTGTGCATGAACTGCTACCAAATTATCTATAGTCCATCGGTATTGAAGATCAAGCTTTTGAACACCTAAAAGACTACTTGATTGACAGATATTATTGAGTGCTAATTGGAAACTTATTTATCATATGAACCTTTAAACAGGGGGGTACTTCAGGGGAGTGTACTGGGCCCAATCTTATTCTTTATCTATACTATTAAGTCTCTCGAAAATACTACAAAGGCATGGAGTGAAGTTCAAACTACTTTCAGATGATACACAATTTTACTTCTCCATAAATGATATAGACAACACTACTGAAACTAAACGGAATTCTTGCCAGTGTTAGGGAATTGATGATAAACAACTAAAATTAAATTAAAATAAAACTGAGTTTAAGGTGGTTGGAAAGGAAAAACAGCGTAAGAAACTTGGGTGTTATTAAAATAAACATAAATAACAACTATGTCCCGATATCTAGTAAAGTTCGTGATCTAGGCGTATCTTTTGACTATAACTTGTCTCTCAATGCCCAAATAAATAATGTACTAAAAACTTAAGGTTATCATCTTAGAAACGTTACTTTTATAAAGAAGTACCTGGATGAACATTCTGTAAGGAAACTTGTGATAAAGTGTGTCATTACCAGCGATAATTGAGTTTAAAATATGTACAATAACCCATCGAGTTGTCAGAACTAGACATCCAAAATATCTAAGAGAATTGCTATACAGTGTGCAGCCAACAAATAATGTTGACACGAGAATACGGTAGTTACAGATGATTTCAAATTATTCGAGCCTACATGGGCTATATGTCTAATGTAGGGTCTAGAGGCTTTAAATATTAGGCCTGAGACTATACAATAAACTCCACTAGACATTCGAAAGACTGAGGATATTAAGGCTTTCAAGAGGAAACCGAAGACTTTCTTGTTCTCAAAGTGCTTCGATGGTGTGGATTTGACAATAAATGAGCAATATGCAGGGTGAACTGTAGGATGCTTTCGAGCAGACATGATAAAATGGCTGCGGTCATTAGAGATCTCGTGGGGTTCCTCTGCTGTATAGAACCAGAAAAACCGCACCTAAAGTAAAGTACATTTATATTAAAAATACATATATCGGACTGATGGTGCCTATGATATGAGTACTGTTTATCCAAATTATGTTTCCTTAACTGATATTAGGTTACAAGGAAGCAAGCGAGTAGGTACATAGTTCTACATAGTGGAAAAATGTATAGGTTGACAAAATCATTCATTCAAATAGACAAAGTCTTTGCAATTTTATTACAAAATGCAATATTTCAGTATATCCAATGGAATTCATCTTGAAAAAATAGCTATCTTAAATTTTTGGGTGACTGACTGATTAAAAAAATCCCAAAGGAAAATGTGTGCAAATATTGGTGCTTGTTTCAAGAAATGAAAGATGGTTATAGTTATCTGCTCAGTTAAAATTGGTGAAGGGTGGACCACTAACTTTGGTCAAATTTTGAAGGATGAAAATAATGAAGACTTGAAAGCTGCAAATGCTAAATAAATGAAGGGTATTGCGTTTAGAGAGATTAAACCAGTAAATAAGACAGTGAACGTTTAAAAGAGAAAATAAAAAATGGTGTACGGTGGAATACGGCAGCAACTTCAGATATAAAAGTTTTAAAACTGTTCAAGGCTTTATAGACACAAAACGATTAATTGTACAATTTTAAATAATAGCCAATAAATACTGAATTCCCGCAAAACATATTGAAACTAAAATTGTATTCAAAGTAACTATCAACAAACTTTTGAACAGTATAGTAAATATCAAACGGAAATTCAATTCTATAAAACGAAATGGGAAATGAATAAGACAAAATAAAAATCTAGAAAAACAAAGAGCAAAGTAAAATCCTATAAACAACAAAACTACCTATAGTCAAACCATTCCGTGGTGGCCGCTGAAAAGAGCTCTTTGCCAGAACTTTTCGTATCCGAACGTAAACACTTAGTTCATTTTTCCTTGAAGGAAGCTTTCTTTAGAGACAAGTCGAAAACCTTTGAAAACATCAATAAAGGCAGATTAAGAGATTAACACTAATACAGGGATAAGTATCCTATTTTCCCTCACCCTTTCTTTACAACTGTACTTGCTGGTATACGATCACCTTAAATAACAACATTATATATATATATATATATATATATATATATATATATATATATATATATATATATATATATATATATATGTATATATATATATATATATATATATATATATATATATATATATATATATATATAAACATATTTGTTGAAGTCGTCGAGAGCAGGATGATACTTTGTTTTTTTTATTGAAATTTAGGTTTTTCACATTCTTCTTGTGTGATCGTTCGATGAATTATTATTTCAGTAACATTAGGCTTCAAACGTGTGGATACATGCTTTAGTTACATCAGTGAAAGGGCCGCTCTTTATCTTCATTGTGAAATACTTGTGCACACTGTATACTTAAGTTTCCAGTCGTTTAAATTTGATAGCTTATGCAGTCTTTATCACTCTATTTTATACTCCAAGATCAACCATTCTGGGGATTAAATATGGCTCCCTGATCTTTGCCTGATAAATTTATCTTTTTGACCTTAAAGATTTCAAACTCGCCATCTTGCCAGAGTCTTACTACGACAATAGGATAAAATTGGCAAATAACCTGGGATTATAATTTCGGAAAAAAAATGGTTCCAATTATCATTATACAAATGAAACCTTACCTTATGAAATATATATGTTCGACAAGAATAACAGGAGATAGAGGAGAGAGAGAGAGAGAGAGAGAGAGAGAGAGAGAGAGAGAGAGAGAGAGAGAGAGAGAGAGAGAGAGAGAGAGAGAGAGACTGGATTTAACTTCTGGTTAATCGTAGCCACCTCTGGTTAATCCTGTGAGATTAGCCAAAAAGGAACGGCATCTGTCATAAAGCGGCTAGGCTTTGTCAGTTTCACTCAGTTTGGATGGATCTTGTCTAAGTACTGTGTTCTTTTTTTCCTTAAATTGGTCGAATTATTTTGATATGAGTACGCTGCATAGTGGGACAGAAATCGTCTCAGCGGCCACGACAGATTGGTTTTACTATAGTATCAGTCTCCCTCTTTTTTTTTTTTTTTTTTTTTTTTTGGAATGTTAACAACTCCTAACTTCGAATAAAGACATTCTTCTCGCAGAAAAAAAATTAGTGAAATGGCTGTAAAATATAGATACTGAAATACAATCAAATCCTCTCTCTCTCTCTCTCTCTCTCTCTCTCTCTCTCTCTCTCTCTCTCTCTCTCTCTCTCTCTCTCTCTCTCTCTCTCAATGCGTTGACTTACCAGGTATTTTATTCACTCTCTACGTCAACAGAAGTATGAGACAAGTCACTACCTATCTCCCCTTGTTGAGAAACAAACACTGTTCTGAGAGAGAGAGAGAGAGAGAGAAGGAGAGAGAGAGAGAGAGAGAGAGAGAGAGAGAGAGAGAGAGAGAGAGAGAGAGAGAAATTCATTTTGGTGGAAGGACACTCCAAAATCAAACCAGTGTTCTCTAGTCTTGGGTAGTGCCATAGCCTCTGTACCATGGTCTTCCACTGTCTTGGGTTATAGAGTTCTCTTGCTTGAGGGTAAACTCGGGCACACTATTCTATATTATTTCTCTTCCTCGTGTTTTGTTAAAGTTTTTATAGTTTATATAACAAATATTTATTTTAATGTTACTGTTCTTAAAATATTTTCTTTTTCCTTTTTCACTTTCCTCACTAGGCTAGTTTCCCTGTTGGAGCCACTGGGCTTTATAGCATTTTGCTTTTCCAACTTGGGTTGTAGCCTAGCAATTTATAATAATAATAATAATAATAATAATAATAATAATAATAATAATAATAATAATAATAATAATAATAATAAGGAATAGTCACAAAGCAGATAATGACACGGCCACAAGGAGCGGAGAGATCAATGTTTTGATCCGTCCCAGAGCAAACGACCTATGGGTACCTGACTTTATATTCCAGGTCATATAGGCCTTGTAGTTACCGTATCCAACAGGCTCACCTACACCTAAATTCTTCGCTGGCCATATTAATTAGATATTCCAAAGCCTGTGATTAATGATAAAGGAACTGCCGACCTCAAAAGGGAGGCTTCGTATCGTGTCCAATTCTCTCTCTCTCTCTCTCTCTCTCTCTCTCTCTCTCTCTCTCTCTCTCTCTCTCTCTCTCTCTCTCTCTCTAACACACACACACAATATATATATATATATATATATATATATATATATATATATATATATATATATATATATATTATATATATATATATATATATATATATATAGCATATAGTGAGCGTAAGTATGTATGAGACATTATAATGTCGTACATTCATCACTTGGCATTTATTTACCAAAATGCATTCCCATATGCTTTACTTTATTTCTCCATTTTTAAGTTCTATATATTTTTGCCAGTTGAAATGTACGAATTAACCTTTCAGGAAGTATCGTACCTTAAACACATAAGACGTCGGAACAGCCAAACAGTTACCGGAATTTACGTCCTACCTTGAAATTTCTCACTTCCTAATCAATAACCTCTCTGAAGAGTGAACTCATTCAATCAAATACCAGGTTATATTGGTCCTCGTTCATGTGCTCCGAAATTCGCTACCATCCTCCGTTTTCCATAAGTCCCTTTACCGAAAAGTAATTTCACTCCTTCAATTGGAGGATAAGGTTTGTTTTTCCAATATGCTCTTCTTCAGAGGCCTGTCTTTCCAGAAAGAGCAAGATTAGAGCATTTATCTGCCAGCTTGCTTGTCCAAAACGGCTCTGACATCAAGAAAATGGGAAAAAAAAACTCTCAGACCTTATGGAAATATTTCAGTTCCTTTATTCTGTTGACTTTGTCACCGACCTCTTTCCGTCCTTCTGTCCAAAAAAAGGGAAACCCCTTGGTTCTCACTTACTGTTTGCATTACCCCTCAACGGCTGTCACTCCGTGAAAACGGAACTGCGAGCGCCTATTGTACGACTCGTTCTGTGAACACTCGCGCTTCCGAGTCTGCCAGTCAAGAGAAATCATAATCCTATGGACCCTTTTGTTTGGTAGTTGTATCAACAAACATCGCTCACCAGTCTGACAACCATTGTGAGTGACCTCGGTTAAGGTTTTGTTTATTTATCAGAAGTGTCAACGTATTTGCATATGCAGTGTTATTGCATCTGTTTGTCCTTGGTACTGTAGCTTGTTATAATGAATCAGACGGTTCAAAATAAATTAATTTCGGAATTTTAGTTTAGAGGTAAAAAATTTAATTCTCTGTTAAAAGAACAACAGAAATTACCTAGCTGATAATGATACCTCATAAGAGACACCTATTGTATCAGTATATAGATAAAATAAAATAAAATTACCTGCAATACATTCCCCGTCTTCCTTAACAATTTGCATTTATCTATGCCTAGGGGAGAACAATTTCGTAATAGTAAGCATTTATCTATACCTAAAGAAAACAATTTACGTGTCAAGATAAACATACAGTATATACTTATCCAGAGACATGGTAATGTACAGAACGAATGTACAGGTATCTAATCTATCTGACCAACTAGTCACGGTAATTTTTTTTCAACCCCAAGGATGGCTGTGACAAAAGAAGCGCTTCGTCAACATCAACACTGCAGAAACTGACCTTGTCGTTCCGCATAATTTATTTGCCTTGTCCCGAACCATGATTAATATATGGAACGTCATAAGTTTAGTTTCATGTTTCGCTAGACAGTAAAAGATAGCGTTTATTGGCTACTTTCCACAGACAAGAAAACCGACCAGTTTTGTCTCTTGAAAAGTAAATCCAGGTCAGGTGTGTGTGTGTGCAATGTACGGGAAAGTGTGCGTATTCAAGTAATCTTTCAATCCAAACATTCACCCCCAACTTCTGTGCAACAATGGCCGAACAAACTGAATGTTGTGTAAACTTTCCCCAAGTTGCTGTATGACAAAAGCACAACGATTCTGGACTGCTGTGACGAATTCGACAAAGCATGGATGATGTCCGTTCAATTTGGTAAAGAAATTCTGAGTTCCACCACCAATCATCTATTGCGAAAATACCAAATCATAAAAAAGGAATAACACTAACCTCTGAACACGATCCATGAACTGCATATGAATAAAATAGAAGAAATAATATTACGTTTTTTGTGACAGCTCTTAAAAATCTTACTCGTCTAACTTTCTTCCTCATACACACTCACTACCACTCGCAACAAATCCTCCCACTCATACCCACCAACGAACTCAAACAGAAAGTACAACCGAAAAGCCGCAGTATGCCTACTTGGACAGACATACACTTTCACAGACAGACTCCAACTCGCAAAAACTTTCCACTCTTAAACGGACACAAGCAAGCTCCGATTAGCAAAAAAACATAAAACCACAGTAACTGGCACACACCTTGATTGCCAAACCTGCAACTCTTGTTGCAAGCGATCGGAATTCCTTTGACCCTAATTGCATTATACGCCAGCCCCAAGCCCCAACTCCCAAAAAAAAAGCACACATGACCCAATAAACGGGATTTTTCGATATCAGAATCTCTTTTATCTATCTTTTAACAAATCCCCTGAGACCCAGGCCGCCCGACCACCCACCTCCCACACCTTTCAGCATTGTGGCTTTTCGAACCTCAATTCCATCTGGAGATTTACTGTAATTGGTTTGTTTAAGGCCGAGGAAGATGGGAGGAAGAGCGGTGATAAGAAGGCTAAAGAAGGAGGGGAAAATCGGGAAACATGCCCAGAAAATAAATCTAGTTTTGGAGTAATATATATATATATATATATATATATATATGTGTGTATATAAATCATAAGCATACATACATATATGTGTGCATATAAGCATATAAGCTATACATTAACACTATATTTATATAGACTTATTATGTATGTGCATATATGTAAATATGACAAACACTATGTATGTTATATATAAATACATATTATAAACCTGTATTTATATACATATAGGTATAAGTACATACACACCATACTTGCTACTTTTATATATATATATATATATATATATATATATATATATATATATATATATATATATATATATATGTGTGTGTGTGTGTGTGTGTGTACATATAACATGCACACTATGGATATATGTTAAATATACATACATATAATTATAAACCTGCATAATTACATAAACAAATACTACAGTATACATCAAGAAACAATCTGGTCCATAATTCACTGCTCAGAAGTATTATGACGAAACTTGCTAAAAGCGCTTCACCAAGGCTGGGAGTTGAATCCTTAAGCCCCCATTCGCCGAAAAGCGCCCGAAGACATAGACCGTTTAGTTTTCTCGTAGCTAAGAGAGGAGTCTAGGATCTACGGTCGACTCAAACTTTACAGTATGGGATAGCATTATTCATCATAGGATTTATGTGGCAATAATGGCAGCTGTGAAAGGGATGTGCAGAAGAGGATAAAAGTATTCAGTAGTAGAACGGGGAGAACGGAAATGGGATAAAGTACTGGTAATAATATAGTGAGACATATATTGTAGTATGGACACAAATGAAAAACAGTAAAAGTCGAAAAGTATGGACAGGGGGGGGGGGGTTAGGACCAAGATGTTAATAGTACTAGCAGGAGGAAAAAAGGTGGTGGTGGTAGTAGTAATAGTACTAGCAAGAGGAAAAAAGGTGGTGGTAGTAGTAGTAGTAGGAGGAGGAGGAGGAGGAGGATTTAAATAGGTTAACAAGAGTAGGCCTATTAGGCTAATGAAGGAGATTGGAAAAAATCAGTTGGATGAATAATAAAGGTATAAGAATAAGATTGGAATGGGAAGATTGGAGAGAAACTGAAAGGGCAAAAAGATCAGGGATATAGACGAGAACTGCAACATGAAAATAATCAAGAGACAAAATAAAGAATGAAATTGAAGACTATTAAGAGATGAAAGAGGTTGAGATACATATTTTTCCTCTAAAGAACGAGCTCAGGGAGAAATACGATACCGAGTAAAGATCTTTGCAATTTGGCAAAACCTTTTCCCCCACTCTCTGCAATCCATTTGAACCGCCAAGGATCCTTATAGGCTTAAATAAAAAACCATAAATGGTCAGCAACAGTTTTAAAATGGCCGCAGAGTTACTCCGCTTTCAACCGAGGACATTTCTGGTCTAGCTGTTCGAAAATCGTCATATATTTAAAAGGGGATAAAGAGATTTCCAATATGGAATCATACCCTCTGGCGATAGTCTATCTCGCACGCCAACCGACAACCTCTCTCTCTCTCTCTCTCTCTCTCTCTCTCTCTCTCTCTCTCTATATATATATATATATATATACATATATGGATACTTGTGTGCGTGTATATATATATATATATATATATATATATATATATATATATATATATATATATATATATATATATATACATATATATATTCCCTTTCATATATACAAAATATATACATACTATACACAATATTATATATAAATGTATATATATAAATATATATATATATATATATATATATATATATATATATATATATATATATATATATATACATATATATATACACGTGTGTGTGGGTGCTACTATGATGGCTTAATCATCTTATCTGTATACCTGAAAAACGGTTCCAAAGACATTATAAACACACATATATTTATATATATTTATATATATATATATATATATATATATATATATATATATATATATATATATATATATATATATATATACACACGTGTGAGCGGGTGCTACTATGATGGCTTAATCATCTTATCTGTATACCTGAAAAACGGTTCCAAAGACATTATAAACATATATATATATATATATATATATATATATATATATATATATATATATATATATATATATATATAATGGTCAAAGACGTGGTGGACTTAAGAAGCGATAAAAACAAGGTCAACCTTAAAGGAAAGCAAAATTCTATCAGTTGACCTAAAAACCTTTGCTATTGACCGTATGGTCTGGAGAAAGAGAGGAAGGCCACCATGCGAAACTAAGATTATACAGGCACCAGAAACTCCCCAAGGAAGAGACATGTGGAGTCTCAAAGCCTTATTTCAAGTGTCAAACATGTGGCAAGTCTAAGATTAGCTATATTAATGCACGAAACATTCAAAGAACTCCTTTAATGCTTTAAATTCAGTAACATCACCACACCTTGAATTTTTCTCTTATCATTTTGACACACAAGGTGAATATTATAATATGTCTTTGATCCCAGTAATAAATGAGAGAATATACAGAAAGTTCTTACTCTAAAACATTCATCCCATCACAACGTCAAACGATACACTATTAAAATAATTCTGACACTGAGGAAGTGATCCCCGTAACAACCAAGATTTCTCATCAAACTTCTTAGACTGAAAAAGTTATCCCAACATCAAATGAAAGAATCATAAGAAAATTGAGAAAGTGATCCTAGTAACAACTGAGAGCAATTTTTGGTAAGCTCCTCACGCTGAACGGTAATCCTAACACCAAATGAGAGAATCCTTACAAATATCTTACCATGAAAAAGTCATATTAACGACAGCTGAGAGAATCCTCAGTACAACGTCTCGACATGCGAGTTACCCAATACACCACAATGATAAGACTGTGTGACGAGCAATCTTCTGAAAGCCTTGGCTAGACAAGTATCAAAATTACAAGAATTTTTTGAAGTAAAGAAGATAGTTGTGGCCATAATGAATGAAAACGAGTAAGTGTTGAATTCAAAACCATTGCTCTCAGTATTAACAACATGGCTCGTGCTTATGAAGATTCATTTGCGCAAGATTCCATACGACAGAATGATGAAGTGGCAAATCATAACAGAGATATCAGCAAAAATCCCCCAAGCTTCAACAATTATAAAACAAAGACAGCCATAGACCAACGTGTGAAAAATTAAACATTTTTCAAAAAAGATAAGAGCATGCATTACGAAACATTAAAATTATAATTTGAGTAATAACCCATTCAACTTCAATTTGGGGATGCGTTAATAAAACCCTTGCCAATCGGCTAAGTCATATAAGACTTAGATTTATATGAGGAAAGAGAAAATAAGTTATAGAGATGCTAGCTGATATGAGAGAGAGAGAGAGAGAGAGAGAGAGAGAGAGAGAGAGGAGAGAGAGAGAGAGAGAGAGAGAGAGAGAGAGAGAGAGAGAGAGAGAGTGTGTGGGAGATGGTAGACAGACAGAAGCACCTTTATAAAACTAAGCACTATTCCGGTTATCGTTTTATTTCAACAAAAACAAGACAGCGCGGATCTTCAAAGTTTTGGTCACTGAAAAGGTTTTTTATACCAATAACATTCTAAAAGTTTTCCAATGGAAAACAATATAGCTAATATGAAACACGAATTTTAATGGAAAAGAATAATTTACAGTATGTTTAAATAAACATTCCAACTTTGTAATTTAATACAATAGCATTGGATACAGGATATTACGAAGGGAACTTTATTCCAAACATTATTGTAGATAAATATTCAAGATAAAGGTGATTAAACTGCGAGTCCATACCATAAGCTGAAGTCCTTTTTGTAAGTGGGGATCCTAACCAAAACGCACTATTTACCTTCAAATTGTGTATACATATTGTCTCCCAAGTTGACCATAAAGATTCTATATCAAGTTGTGAATATTAATTGTTACCAAGTTACGCACATAGATTCTATTCCAAGTTTTTCATAAAGTTTCTATTCTAAGTTATTCATATGATTTTATTCAAAACTGAAAAAAAAACTATTCTAAGCTGTGCAAATAGTCTATTCCCAGTTGTGCATAGAGAAACTATTCCAAGTGGTGAAAATAACTTTGTCCAAGTGATGCAAATAGAACCTATTCCAAGTGGTGCAAATAGAACTTATTTCAAGTGCGCTAATAACGTTTAGCATAATCTTATAGATTATAAGCCAGCGAGTGTATATAGATTCTATTCCAAGTTGTATAAAGATATTCCTTGAGGGGATTTCATCGCATGGAAACCTCTGACATTTGTTTAAGAAACATACTAGTCGCAATTTCCTATTGAACTACACATCATATAATAAAACGATTCCCTATAAATAGATCGTAGTCGAAGTCGCTATTGGAGATTTAAACTTGACGACAGAGTTTACTTATGGTTGCACCATAAAATATTAATTCGCTCCATGCCTATTTCACAGATTCCAATCAAAGACATGTAATACAAAGTGCAGTTCTAATCTCCACAACGTAAACCAATATTATCACTCGCTTCTAACTACAATGATTTCGATCACCTCTACCGTATATGAAGCTTCCAATTCTAACCACAAAAACACTATTCCAATGATCAAAACAGATGCAGATTCTATCCAGTGCAGTTTGGACAACCGACCCTCGCTTTGAATGAAAATATTCAAGCAGAAGAAGCCTTATCACAAGACTGGGAGAGAAGAGAAAACTGGGTCGTGGCTGTAGGTAAATATCGGGACCAAGTCAAGTACTTGAGCTTCATGTCAGTGCAATGATGAGCCGTCTCATAAAGAATGTGAATAGAGATTTGTCAGGGAGGGGGGATCAAGCCACTGCCACTTGTAAGGTTTCTATTCCTAATCTGGTGTAAAGATTTCTCCATCACAATGATGAAATATAAAAAGTAGAGATATTTATCTTATACTATATATAAACATACACATACATACATACTGTGTATATATATATATATATATATATATATATATATATATATATATATATATATATATATATATTATATATATATGTATATATATATATATATATATATATATTATATATATATATATATATTATATATATATATATATATATATATATATATATATATATATATATATATATATATATATATATATATATATACATATATATTTATATATGAGCTTTCGGGTATATTTCTTTAAGTTTGTAACTAATACACAATGTATTAGTGGCGTCTAAAAATCCAATACAGCTCCAGTTAGGTTTCCGAATAAGACGAATTCAATATCTTGTGCCAAAACGTTTTTCAAATCCGTATGTAATGTGATTCTTCGTCAGTGGTACATAAATTGAACTACGGAATTGCACTTTAGGATAAAGGCTATGATAGGGAAAAATTTAAATAAAATTATATTTGGAAACTCTGTAATTACTGATTAATGTAAACATTACGATGAAAAATTTAAATTACATTGATTTAGTCAGTTGCTGAATACCCACTTCTAAAGCTGGCAAGCTCTCTTAGTTGATTGAAGTCTAGTTGTCTTTCTATTCGGCATAATATGATCTTTGTAAATAATTTACATATTACCGAGAATAAACTTATTGGGTGGCAATTTTCCAATTATTTTGTGTCTCCCTTTTTGTGAATTAGTATAATACATTTTTTCCCAAATCTGTATATATAGAGCATTCTTGCAGGCATTTGGTGTAGAGTTCTGCCAGTTTTACTACACTGATCTCCTCCATCTATTATCAAATCAATTATTAGGCCATTTTCTCCGGCTGATTTGCCTCTTTTCTTGCTTTTTAATGCTTTATTTACTAGTCTTACTGTTACTTTTTGTACTGGCTCAGGTGTTTCATTATTTCTATTGGTAAAGTTATTTCTTATATCAATATTGTATAGCATTATATAGAAATCCTCTGCAATTTCTATCACTCCACTTCTATTGTGGATATTTCTACTTCCATCCTTTAAAGCAAACATTTGTTGGCGTCCTGTTCCAAGTCTTCTTTTCATCAATTTGATGCTTCTTTTCTTTAGTGTTTCCTCAATTTTGGTCTCATTGTGTTTACGAATATCTTGGGTATTTAGTTCATTTATTGTTTTAGATAGCTTGTTAATTCTATTTCATATATATATATATATATATATATATATATATATATATATATATATATATATATATAATTATCATTACTGCTAATTAGTCAGTCGATTGGTCAAGATCGCCACACACTACGGTTCATATACACCCTGGAGACCGTTCCCCATACATGGATGGGACACGGGCTCTTGTGTTAGCAACCCGTACTAAAATCGGCTGTAGTCATGTAGCCTACATGAATTTGTAAGGATTCTTCGTGCGGAAGAAGGAATGAAAACCATGCTGGATTGGCAAGGGGAACACAGAAGACGGACGAAGGGACGAGTGCAGCCAGAAACACTCCAGCAATGACGGGCTGGAAGAGTCCCGAGCTGAAGTCTAGGGTTGCTGGCCGCCGCACTTCATTACACGCTACAGAAGAAGCCTGTTATCATCGGTCCAAGGGATTTTTTTCTTATATCAAAGGGAACGGCAGCATGAGCATTAATAGTTACTACTAACTAAGCTACAGCCCCGGTAGGAAAATAAATGTTACAAGTTCAAGGGATTCAACAGTGAACATAGCCCAGTGAAGATAGGAAATAAATAAACTAGGCAAGATATAATTTTTTTTTAGATAAGTAACAACTTTAAAATAGATCTGTAATATATAATAGACTCGGGTTAACCTGTTCAACAGAAAAGTATTTGCAAAACTTTCGATCTTCTGTAGTAGCACTGATTCAACAGCTTTATAAGGAAGATCATTCCACAATCTGATCACAGCTGGAATAAATCTTTTAGAATACTGTCCAGTATTGAGTCTTATTATGGAAAAGGTAAGATTGTTGGAATTAACTACAAACATACAGGATGGTACAGTCTAAGAAGACCTGACAAGGTCAGAATTGGGAAATATCTTATGCAACATGCACAAAGGAACTAATTGAACAACGCAACGATGCCAGAGATTATAATCAAGATCAGGAATAAGGTTTTTGACACTCCATAAGTTTTTGCTTAACAAATTAAGATGAAATTCAGCAGCTGTAAACAATACACGAAACAAGGTAAAATGAAAGAATTAAAATATGTCCTCAGGATAGGTCAAGGACCAAAAATCTCAAGACTTTCTTAATATGCACATTTCTTTGTGCAATTGAAGAATAAAGCGAATGTCTGCACATGGAACGAGCATGTTTTCTAGGCCAACCCCCATATGTTTATATAGTATGGACAGTAATGGGCAGAGAACACTACCTTGAGGCATCACATGATTAACCTTTACGAAGGAAACTTCAAACAAGGGAACAGGTGATTACCTCCAGCATAAATATTTTCGAGTTTTGTCAAAGGACAATCAAAAACTATAGATAACACGGGAGTTATAAAAGTGGGTGGTAATCGGCAGGGCTTGAGCTATAATAAACAAATTTACCGAACGAAGTTACATCACTAATACTCCAACCAGTGCTAGAAGAAACCTCTTCACGTTAACTTGCGAAAAACAGACAACTTCAGGAGCTTAGAAATCAGCTGTCTTTATATAAAAAAAAACAAAGAAGCTTAGAAGTCAGCTGTCTTTATATAAAAAAAAAGTTGAAGTACCATCTGGGGCTACACATCTATAAGCATCAGGGTCTAGTTAAAGAGTTTAAATTTCATAGAACAGAAAAGCTAAAGTAATTAGCTTAGCTTTAGCAAAACAAGAACGAGGAGGATCTAGCCTCCCCTTACTCAGCTTAACGCCAAACACAACAGCCAAGAGCTTTGCCATTTCCCTT
>NC_090747.1:74694922-74697422 GCF_036898095.1 Palaemon carinicauda
ATAAAATTTGATCAATACATTCTCCTTGATTAAGGTGTTGATAATGAATCCTCAGCTAATAAACTCTTTCTTTAATAAAGTTTAATGAATTAAACATCCATCACATTACAAAATTCAAAATAAAAATAAAAGATCATTCAAATAAATAAATATATTCTCTGCAGTAAATAAAGTTAATCAATTATATACAATTTCAGTCACATTAAATCTATCTTTCTTCCTCTCTAGATAAAGAATAAGATATGAATCCTGTCAGAGACGTAGATAAAAATAGATCAAATAAAGCTTCACTTTTGAATAAAGTTCGACAGATGTGATTCATTTCCCCTATAGAGGGGTCAATTACTTTCTTTCATAATTAGTCAATAACTCTGAATCACAGTGAGATATCTTCAGCCAAGGGTAATCGGTTGAAGAGATTACATAACGATATGGGAGCGAGATGGAGGTTAAAGGAGAAGTTCGTAATCATTCCAGTGAAATTAATTAACCTAATCAGGCTAACTAACTCTAATTAATCATATTAACTGCTGTAATAAATCGAACACTGGTGGACGAATTAGAACCACAGCCACACGAAAACACCTCCGGGATTAATCATTTCAACAGATAGGCCTATTGTGGAAGAATTATTTGCCCACCACTCGCCTTTCTCTCTTTACAGAAAAAAATTAAGTCTTGTGCACAAATTCTGTTTCAGAAACATCTTCGTTTATAAAAAAAATATATTTTTCAGTAAAATATTTTTTAATTCTTTACAAGAAAATTTTTTCCCCACATCTCGAGTCTTTCCAAGAAAATTAAATGTTAGTTTTCAGCAAACATTCTTTTTACTTTTATCAAGATATGTAAGGTTTTACAATACATCCTCTCTTCTCTCTACATAGGCCTAACTGAGGAGAAAGATTTAAATCACGTTCTGTTTTATTCCAGGAATTAAGATGGGGCATTATTTTAGTGAACCATATACGAAAAGCAATGTAATTATCATTACATACCGGTAATGAACTTTTAATTACATAACTGACCGTATAATTGTACTGCACCATTTCTCATATTTTTCGGTTAATGAGTCGACTCGTTGCTAGTCAAATAAACCATGGCCCAATGATAATAAAAGGAACAGACGTTGAGAATTATTTTCACAAATACTCCAATTTGAGATACATCATTTGATTAGGTGCAAGCCACCAACACAATGAGGATTCTCCTGAAGAAAAAAATAGTAAAAACCACCAATAAAATTAGTTATAACTATTCGCTCATGCCAGGACACTAAATATTTCTCTTGCCACGCTGCGACTCAGCAAATTTAACTATTATAGTTTTTCGTACAGCAGTCCTTTTTTTTCTTATAAACCTATTGAGTAAAATTTACTTTTTTTTCCTTAATCAATAACCGCCTGTTAGTAGTACCAACTAACTAATCTAATGAGTAAACATTCTTAAGAATAATTAAAAAACCACGCTATCTTACTAAGTAAACTCTCAAAAAAAAAAAAAAATAGCGAAAAAAAATGCAAAACCAAGGACAGAAGAGGAATGGTAAATTCTATGTTAAAAAAAAAAGAAATAAGGACACAAACCAACAAGTAAATCACCCTCCACTACAAGGACAAAATGACACCAAGATGCTCCAAGGACTAAGTATAATCACTCGATCCCCTCATGTAAGCCAGGGCCTAAGGGAAAGATAAGATGACCCATCGTAAAATAACTATATATTGAGCATAGCTGATTAGCCTAATGCCTACCTCGCAAAGGGGAGGAAATCAGACAAAGGAAAGGATGCCAGTATATTGCAGATTAAGATGATAGTGACGTAATTACCATCCATACCACACGTCCCATTTAAAAAAGAAAAACAAAATTCTTAAGAGCTCGAGGCCAGCGGGATAGATAAGAACCACAATGTCCGGGTTAAGTAACATTGGGGACGAAATGTCAATTACCGAAACCTTACAAAGAATATATAAGCGAAGCTAGGATGCTGTTCAACGAAGGAAGAGGACATTATAAAACAAAAAGTGAAAGACAAAATTAAAGAATAAAATAACCCAAAACTGAAGAACATTTCAAAAGGTAAGTCTTAGACACTGTAATTGAACTTTTAAACGAATATCGAAACAGCAAATAGGATATGTACTAAGAAAAAACAGAATAAAACCAAATAGCAGCCATATAATTAAGATGATATGTAATTTGAAGTAACAAAGTGAGGAAATTTATAACATTTAAATGAATGCAAATAGAGCAGGGCTATTTTTTTTTTTTGCGAGGTCTATTGTTCTTCATACTTCGTAAATATACTCTTTGCCTACAAAGGCAAGATTACAATACCAAGCATCAAGGGTATTACAACATGCCTATGAAAAAATTTCCATTGTTATACATTTTGACGATTTAAAATTAAACTATACGCATCCCAATGTAATTAGCATTTATAATTCTACTTAATTTTCATGAAATGCGTTCCCTTATTTTCTAACAAAGCATTCTG
>NC_090747.1:74702422-74707422 GCF_036898095.1 Palaemon carinicauda
CACAACTTCCACTATCGCCATCAAGTGTGAAAATGCTAGACTCAATGCAACAGAAAATAAAACTTTTTCCAGGTTCGCAAGGAAAACAAACAAAACAATAAGAGCCAATTCACTATAGTAAAACGGACACTTCAAGGAGCAAAGACAACATTCTTCAGGCCGAAGATATCACGTTAATTAAATTTCACTGTAAAATACACATTTAACAGGACAACTTCACAAGACGGGAAGAGAAGCCACGCCGAGACGTAAGCGATCAACGACGTTACTCTTTCACGTCTGGGAGCGCACTGACCCGGTTCAAGTTTGGTTGCCTGACAGTCCTCACTGAAACTGAGGGGAAGCTCTGGAATATGCTTGTACGTCCATTGACCCATCGTTTAGGGGGACAGATTTTTAATTGATCCAAACTACATGTTGTGCAATTAGTATTTGCTGTAATGTATTTGTTTATGCTTGCAGGTGTTCGTTTCATTTATCACACTTTTCCACTATTGGTGCTCGTTTCACTTATCACACTTTTCCACTGTTAGTGTTCGTTTCATTTACCACACTTTCCACTTGATACTCGTTTCACTTATCACACTTTTCCACTCTTAGTGCTCGTTTCATTTATCACACTTTCCACTTGTTACTCGTTTCACTTATCACACTTTTCCACTCTTAGTGCTCGTTTCATTTATCACACTTTCCACTTGATACTCGTTTCACTTGTCACACTTTTCCACTGTTAGTGCTCGTTTCACTCACCACACTTTTCCACTGTTAGTGCTCGTTTCACTTACCACACTTTTCCACTCTTAATGCTCGTTTCACTCACCACACTTTTTCATTGTTAGTGCTCGTTTCACTTACCACGCTTTTCCACTGCTAGTGCTTGTTTCACTTATCACACTTTTCCACTGTTAGCGCTCGTTTCATTTATCACACTTTCCACTTGGTACTCGTTTCACTTATCACACTTTTCCACTTGATACTCGTTTCACTTATCACACTTTTCCACTCTTGATGCTCGTTTCACTCACCACACTTTTCCACTGTTAGTGCTCATTTCACCTACCACACTTTTCCACTGCTAGTGCTTGTTTCACTTATCACACTTTTCCACTGATAGTGCTCGTTTCACTTATCACACTTTTCCACTGTTAGTGCTCATTTCACTTACCACACTTTTCCACTCTTAGTGCTTGTTTCACTTATCACACTTTTCCACTGATAGTGCTCGTTTCAATTATCACACTTTTCCACTGTTAGTGCTCATTTCACCTACCACACTTTTCCACTGGTAGTGCTTGTTTCACTTATCACACTTTTCCACTGATAGTGCTCGTTTCAATTATCACACTTTTCCACTGTTAGTGCTCATTTCACCTACCACACTTTTCCACTGGTAGTGCTTGTTTCACTTATCACACTTTTCCACTGATAGTGCTCGTTTCAGTTATCACACTTTTCCACTATTAGAATTCGTTTCACTGATCACGCTTATACCTACACGGAAAAGGAATTTCAAACAAATGCTCTTCGAGTTCATCACGTTTATTAAGATATTAAAAAAAGGACAAGATTCTCTTATCTTATAAGGTTTAACTTCCTAAAGCCGTTAAAAAATCACCTCTTAGGGATAACGACAAAGTTCTCAATATTTGTCATCAAATTTCTAATCGACCTTACTGACCAAATTGTTCAAATTTTCCTGTCATTGGATTTAGAATATTTAAGTTTGAAAAATATTACTTTAGAGGGAAGAAAGAAAATCTTAATTTTAGTACATTGTTTAGAAAGAGCGTATAGAATTGTCTATTTACACGGATTGACAATTAGAAAACATCCTTTTAAACACATACATAGGCCTATTAGTTTAGAAACGTAGTCTTATAGTAATTCCGAACTTCCAGAATTATTGGTGGCTGTACAAACGGTGATTTATGGAGTATGGATTTTTTACTTTGGGACTTACGGCCTGGCAATAGGTCCTGGGAGGCCATTCAGCCTTCATGTGATACAAAGACCATGCAGTTGCTGTTGGAAGGTCTCTCTCTCTCTCTCTCTCTCTCTCTCTCTCTCTCTCTCTCTCTCTCTCTCTCTCTCTCTCTCTCTTTCTCTCATTATGATATTTGATTAGCAAAGAGATTCTCTTTTTAGTTTATAGAGTGTGGACGGTATGGAAGCCCAAACGTTGAAGGATAAAAGAAGGGAGGTCAGCTAAGGGTCGAAATGGTGATATAAAGACCTTTAGGCTTACGTAACGCTTATAGTGCAGTGATTTCAGCACAACACAATTCCAAGTCCAATATTTTCTTCCTTCCGTATTTCTCCATACACATAATAATAATAATAATAATAATAATAATAATAATAATAATAATGATAATAATAATAATAATAATAATAATAATAATAATAATAACAAAACAGGTCAGCACAGACGGAAATCTTAATGATAGGCAATAAAAAATTGGGGAGAAATTTCAACAGTAGTTCGAAACTTTAAACCAAAAAGGTTCAGCGCCCACACGATATAGAAAAGGTTCAAAACTTTTAGCTTTAATGAAATGTTACATAAAACGTTTAAATTCTTTTTTTTTTTTTCTTTTTTTTTTTGAGAATTCCGAAAAGGGCTGGAATTTTTCGACATTGCCGCAAGCTAGGTTGCTGAAAATAGTTAATTTTTATTTTTTAGAGTAATTCGAAAATATTAATACCAATATAATGTCGCCTGAAAAGCTTAGTACTGTTAATGTTTGCAGAACCGCAAAAACTTATTATAATAATATAAGGAATATTACAGAAATTTCATAGTCCAATATCGAATCAAATAATCTGAAGGAAAACGAAAACTCATATTATTATTATTATTATTATTATTATTATTATTATTATTATTATTATTATTATTATTATTATTAAAAAAAAGCCAAGCTAGTACTAAGGTTGTCAAAAGGCCTCGTACATTTTTCTTTCCAAAGATGCAAATAGTTTCGTCATTCTTCCATGCGAGCCACTTTTTTTTTTTTTTTTTTTTTTTGACAGAGCTGGAAGTTTTGCTGAAAAGCGTAACATATCAGTACCAATAACAATAAAATAAGCAATAAAAAAAACTAACTCGCTACAACCAAATTAATTTTGTTTATTTGTTTGATAAAAAAAAACTTTTGTCAAGGGTAATAATAATAATAATAATAATAAATAATAATAATAATAATAATAATAAAAAGAAGAAGAGAAGAAGAAGAGAAGAAGAAGAAGAAGAAGAAGAAGGTAGAAGAAGAAGAAGAAGAAGAAAAAAAAAACTCTCATTTATTGAGTCTGATTTTCGGAACTGAAAATGATCCCGAAGAATTCGTAAAATGTGTCAGGAAAAGACTGAATTCTTTACAGTTAGACGCTCAAATATTAAAAGGAAACTCGTGATAATGACTCTCTCTCTCTCTCTCTCTCTCTCTCTCTCTCTCTCTCTCTCTCTCTCTCTCTCTCTCTCTCTCTCTCTCTCTCTACAACAGGACAAAGACCTCAGTCATGTTTTTCCACTACCGTTTGTTTATGATTTTTCATGCCAATTTACACACACACATACATACATACACAAACATATGCACATATATATATATATATATATATATATATATATATATATATATATATATATATATGTATATAATATTTATATACACACGCGCATATATATATATATATATATATATATATATATATATATATATATATATATATATTTATATATATATATATATATATATATATATATATATATATATATATATGTATATAATATTTATATACACACGCGCATATATATATATATATATATATATATATATATATATATATATATATATATATATATATATATATACAAACACGCACACACACACACACATATATATATATATATACATATATATATATATATATATATATATATATATATATATATATATATATATATATGTGTGTGTGTGTGTGTGTGTGTGTATATATATATATATGTGTGTGTGCGCGCGCGTGTGTGTGTGTGGTGGGAGTAGGTTGGTATTTTCATTGCTTCATTATTGAATCCCTTAATAGAGAACTAGCTAAAATTAGTGCTAAGTAGAAATTATAGGGAATGAGGTTAAGTCATAACAAAACTCAAAGTAGGATTACAAGAGGATAAGGTCAGTGGCTCCTCAACCTCCAGATCTTTGCATTTGCAATCCAATAGAAAACTCAGTCAAAATTCTCGGTGTGATTCTTTTCAAACACTCATAAAAATACACATATCAATAAAGTCTTTTCAAGATTTATGGTGGTCAATCTATCCTGGGGAAATTTTTTTCTCTTTCATTCTGTCTTGATTTGAATATTGTGCTCCTGTCTGGTCTTCAGCAGCTAAATCTTATCTTAATTTATTGTATAAAAACTATTGATCTATTAATTCGTTTATCCCTGATCTTGATATTAATCTAAAGCACCATTGTTCAGTTAGTTATTCTAACCATCCTTTGCATTCAGATCTTCCCAGAACGTACCCTCCTGTGCGTAGTACTATAATCAATTTCTTTTAGCGATGCAGATTTGCACAGACTCGCAGCGGTGCCCTTTTAACTCGGAAAAGCTTCCTGATCGCTGATTGGTTGGACGAGATAATTCTAACCAATCAGCGATCAGGACACTTTTCCGAGCTAAAAGGGCACCGCTGCGAGTCGGTGCAAATCTGCCTCGATAAAAGAAATGGACTATGGGCATGCAGTTAATTCTAAAAACTTTGCTTTCTCCACATAAGGCTCATACACAGTATCCTAGAAAGTTTATTCCAGATGCGACAGGTTTTTGGAATGATCTTCCTAATTTGGTAGTTAAATCAGTGGATCTTCAGATGATCAAACTTTTTGCAAATGCTTTACTGTTGAACAGGTTGACAAAAATCCTGTTTCAGTTTATATATGACATATCTATTTGCTATTGTTACTGGTCGTAAAGATTATCGGATTTTACATGAT
>NC_090747.1:74714922-74734922 GCF_036898095.1 Palaemon carinicauda
CGTCTATTTCCAAATCTGTTATTTAATTTTAATTCCAATAACTCTCCTATGGCGATATACCTTGATTCATGAAAATAGATTGAAACGAAACGCAACATCTCAAAGCAAAAATTTTTTTATATTATAGATGCTATTCATAGCGTGCAATGCTTTGTTATTTGAGTCCTTGACAAGTCGTCTGTTCAATGTTTGCCCAGTACTCGGTTAAAAGTCCTAGAGACCTAGACCGTGGCCCAGTAAACGATATCTCACAAAGTTGCTCTCTCTCTCTCTCTCTCTCTCTCTCTCTCTCTCTCTCTCTCTCTCTCTCTCTCCACTGGCCGGTCAGCTAGTCCTATGTTGCTCCCCATAAGGCAAATCTCTTTCAATTTCCAACCCTGCATCCCCCTTTCACAGAACCATCTCTCCGCCAATTGCTTTTTTCCTCGCCTTACAACATTTTTTCTGCCTCACTTATCCCCTCCAAATTTGCCTCAGTCAAGTCTCCATTCCCCCTCCCTCACACCTCCCCCCTACCCGCTATCAACCATCCTTCACCCCGGCTCCCATCACTACCAGCATTCTCGCGGGTCGTCTCTTCACTGCCGAGATTGTTAATGAAGATAAAATCAATGTTTTACTTTGCACGTTTAATCTGTTTCACCTATACCAATTGAAGACGACACGAAAGACGATCCTACTCACTGGTATTCAAGGTTAGGTTATGTGGGGTCATGCAGGGTCATGACAGGCCATTCTTGACTGATTTCTGTTCCTTACGATTTTTTCCCCTCTGTATATTTTAATCATTTTAATACAATTGATTTTTCATGCATTACAAAAAATTGCCACTTTAAGATATCTTTTGAAAAACTTGCTTGTTTCCCCTTTCTAAAGCTATACCATTTCAAAATTATTCCCAAATTTTCTAAGTTTCTGGAAATCACTCGTAAAATACCTAATTTTCATTTGGCTGTTTATTTAAATGTCAAAAAATGTGTGTGGTTTCGGTATCAGTTTCATCCCTGGTAACGGGCTCTTGTGAAGTGAGGACGTGTTGAAGAAGTGCTCTGTTGAAATTTAACAACAATAGTGGCAAGTTAAAAGTGAAAATCGTTAAGTTAATAATTTCCAACATCATTAAGTTATATAAATTGGAATCAACGTCATTGGAATACTAAATAGTGCAAAATTACAAATTAATTGTTGATTACAACTGGGACACAGGTAAGAATTACCAATTATGGTTTTCCCGACCCATTTGGACTTAAATATAGTGTAAACTACAAAAATGTTAGGAGCCATTAAGAAAATTAGAAGGAAACCTCATGAAAAGACTGAAACAGGAAAATCAGTTGAAGATGAAACAAATGAATTTCTACAGATAATGAAGAATACATCAGTATATGATAGTGACAATATGGAGGAAGGTGCCTGTGGAAGAAATGATGAATCAGCGAATGGTCACCGTGGAATCTGATGACACTGAATTATGTGAGCACTGCAAGACTGTCGTTGCCAATGATGAAATTTGTTGTGATAGATGTCAAAAATGGTATCATCTTGAAAACGCATGTTCTGGATTAATAGAAAATTTATCACAAGCCCACAGAAGGCTATTGTGTAACGAACATATTTATTACATGTGTAGGAATTGCACTGATAAGTTCAATGAGGATGCAGCAAACATACAAAGAAAAGTATTGGATGAAGAAGTCGTAATGTCCCATCATTTGGTTCAGGTCTTGATGAATAAAATTGAAGAAATGAAGGATAGCATGACATAAATGAGAAATAAAGTGCAAGAAACAAGAGATGAGATGCAAGAATTAAGAAATGAAATGAAAGAATTAAAAAATGAAAAAAAAAAAGGAATGAAGATGACATAGATAGGAAGCATCTAACTGGTACATATGCTGAAAAGCTGAAATCAAAGAAAACATTGATTGTAAAATCAACTGATGAGGTTTCAGCAGTTAATAATAAGAAAACAATTATGACCAAATTAATAGCCCAAGTTGAAAGCACTGCTGAAACAAAAGATGGCCATCTGATCATAAAATTTGCAGATAAACAGAACCTGGAGCAGGCAAAATCAGAATTAGAACAAGGTAATGTAAACAAGATCACTGTTACTGAAAAAGGAAAACTTAAACCGAAGATAAAACTTACAAATGTACCAGAAGATGATGATGATATTATTCAAAGTCTGAAGTTTAAGAACCAGTGGCTAAAAAGACACATTGTAGAAAATGATGATCTGACTGTCATAATGCAAGAGAATTCAAGAATGGATAAACATAAACACTATATTATAAAATGTACACCTAAGATACGTAAAGTAATCTATGAAAATGGAGATAAACTTAGTACCACATATAGAATATGTAATGTTTACGACCATTACATGCCATACCAGTGTTACAGATGCCAGGAATTTGGGCATAGTGCAGCAAATTGCAAGAATAAACAGTCGTGCCCCAAGTGCGCGAGAGAACACAAAGCGGGTCATTGCAATGTTGTTGAAGTTAAATGCATAAATTGTGTGAGAAAGAACTATGATGACACAAAACATAAATCCTATGATAGAGTAAACTGCGAAGATTATAAACAAGAAATAACAAGAGCCAGAAACAATACTGACCATGGCTTCAATTAAGAAAATATCATGTAATCTAATAAATATACAATCCATTGGCAATAAAACTCATATAATTAAGGAAGTCGTAAGTGATCAAGATGTGGATATTTGCTTATTAACTGAAACTTGGTTGAGTGGTAATGTGAGTGACCGATCGAAAATAAATGAAATGACACCTAAATCTTATAACTTTTATCATGAACCAAGAGAAAACAAAAGAGGTGGTGGCATTGGAATCTTAATTAAGAAATCGTACAAAGTTACAGTAAGAAATCATCTCATAATTAATTCATTTGAATATATGAATATTAAAATTTTATCTCGAAATGTAAATCTACAAATAGTTATACTCTATAGACCACCGAGCAAAAACAAAAGAATGTTTCTAGATGAATTTAATAACTTACTAGATACATTGAATGACAATCGAAATATAGTTATATGTGGTGATTTCAACCTACATCTTGATAACAGAGTAGACCCATATGTCAATGAATTTAGAGAATTGATTGACAACCACGACCTTGAAAACATAGTGTCTGAACCAACAGCTCAGTCTAATCATATACTAGATCTAGTTATAGTAAACAAAAACAACAATATTATACTAAGTATGGAGATTGAACCTGACTGCTCTATATCCCCAATGCATAAGTTGATGTCTTTTGAAATAGACGTTAGAAAAAATAATGCAATACAGAAGGAAATCACATACAGAATTAAGACTAACTTTGATCCAAAAGAGTTCATTGAACAAAGCCTAGAGGATATAAAAGGAATAACACCAGTCTGTAACTGTGAAGAGAATCACACCCTCGTAGAGAGACAATCCTGTATAAACTACATTACTGATAGAAGTAAAACTATACTTGCAACTAATTATAATAATAGGTGCCCGGAAATAACAAAAATAATCACAATTAAAGAAAAATCGAACTGGTTTGATAATGAATTACATGAAGAGAAAAAAAGAAAAAGAAAAATGGAGGATAAATGGAAAAGATATAAAAATAATGAAAACTGGCAACATTACAAAGCAGCTAAAAATCACAACAATTAGTTAAAAAAAAAGGCCTATTATAAAAAATGTGTGCAATGAAAATGACCCACGGAAAATACATAAGAACCTAAAGAAACTATTAGGTCTAAAGACAGAAATAGTGTTGCCTGACATAACTAATGATCCTAAATGCCTAGCAAATGATTTTATTGATTATTTTGAAGAAAAAATAAATCAAATCTGCTACAGTTTTCACAACATCGGCACAACAGAGCGAAGGAATATATCAGCAACAGGTGTAAATAAGCTAAGGGTATTCAAAGAGTTAAGTCAGAGTGATTATATGAGAATAATAAAAAAAGTAAAAAAAACCTACTGCGGAAATGACCCATTTCCAATTAATGAGTAAAAGATGCAGAAAATTTCTCCAGATTACAAGAGACCTACCGAAACATGGTAAATATGAGTCTAACACAGGCAGTTTTCCCTGATTGTGAAAAAGTTGCATGTATCAAGCCTGTGTATAAAGGAAAAGGTGATGCAGACAATTTAAGTTCATATAGGCCAATATCAAATCTGTCATATTTTTCGAAAATTATTGAAACTGCTGTGCACGAACAAACCTGGAAACATCTGAAAAAATCTAATGCCATACCTGATGATCAATCAGCATACAGAGAAAATTACTCCACAGAAACAACAGTGTTAGCGATTAAAAATGACATAACAGAAATTATAACAAATGGCAAGTGTTGCATTCTTGTGATGCTTGATCTAAGTGCAGCATTTGATACTGTAGAACATACATATCTGATGGAAGACCTTAAAGCTGTGGGCATTGTAGAACGAGCAAATGACTGGTTTGTGAGTTATCTTGAAAACCGCAAAGTTAAAGTAGTAATATCAAATGTTGAATCTGAGACAAGAAAACTAACCAAAGGGGTACCTCAAGGCAGTGTACTAGGTCCTCTCCTGTTTGAAATTTACACGATTGAACTGGCAAATATACTTGAAACTCACAGAGTTAAGTTTAAAATATACGCTGATGATACACAATTCTATTTCCCAATAGAATCAGTTTATGAAGCTAAAAGAAAGATACATGAAATAATGAACGATACTAAGGCTTGGATGTTAACAAAAAAAGCTCAAGCTCAATGAAGATAAAAGTGAATGCATTATTTTTGGAAATGAAAAAGATATAAAAAGAATCGAATGCTTCCAAAAAATTGAAATAGGTCAATCGATTATTGACCTAAAGAAATCTGTCAGGAATCTTGGAGTAATCATGGATGATAGACTGACAATGAATGAACATATAAATAATATGGTAAGAAATTGTAACTATCATATTAGAAACATAGCATTTATTAGTAAATACTTAGATGAAAAATCTATGGCCATACTCATTAATCACCACATATTTTCAAGAATTGATTACGGCAACTCACTGTTCTATGGCTTACCAAATTATCAGCTGAAGAAAATTCAGAGAGTACAAAATAGAGCCGCTAGATTAATAAAAGGACTACACAATAGGGAAAGAGTTACCCCTGCACTAATTAAATTACACTGGCTATTATTATTATTATTATTACTATCCAAGCTACAACCCTAATTGGAAAAGCAAGATGCTATAAGCCCAGGGGCTCCAATAGGGAAAAATAGCCCAGTGAGGAAAGGAAATAAGGAAATAAATAACCGAAGAGAACAAATTAACAATAAATCATTCTAAAAAAGGTAATGTCAAAAGAGATATATCATATATAAACTATTAATAACGTCAACAACAAATATGTCATATATAAACTATAAAAAGACTCATGTCCACCTGGTCAACAAAAAAGCATTTGCTCCAACTTTGAACTTTTGAAGTTCTACTGATTCAACAACCCGATTAGGAAGATCATTCCACAACTTGGTAACAGCTGGAATAAAACTTCTAGAGTACTGCGTAGTATTGAGTCTTATGATGGAGAAGGCCTGGCTATTAGAATTAACTGCCTGCCTAGTATTACGAACAGGATAGAATTGTCCAGGGAGATCTGAATGTAAAGGATGGTCAGAGTTATGAAAAATCTTATGCAACATGCATAATGAACTAATTGATCGACGGTGCCAGAGATTAATATCTAGATCAGGAATAAGAAATTTAATAGACCGTAAGTTTCTGTCCAACAAATTAAGATGAGAATCAGCAGCTGAAGACCAGACAGGAGAACAATACTCAAAACAAGGTAGGATAAAAGAATTAAAACACTTCTTCAGAATAGATTGATCACCGAATATCTTGAAAGACTTTCTCAATAAGCCAATTTTTTGTGCAATTGAAGAAGACACAGACCTTATATGTTTCTCAAAAGTAAATTTGCTGTCAAGAATCACGCCTAAAATTTTGAAAGAGTCATACAAATTTAAAGAAACATTATCAATACTGAGATCCGGATGTTGAGGAGCCACCGTCCTTGACCTACTTACAATCATACTTTGAGTTTTGTTAGGATTCAACTTCATACCCCATAATTTGCACCATGCACTAATTTTAGCTAAATCTCTATTAAGGGATTCACCAACCCCAGATCTACATTCAGGGGATGGAATTGATGCAAAGAGAGTAGCATCATCTGCATATGCAACAAGCTTATTTTCTAGGCCAAACCACATGTCATGTGTATATAGTATGAAAAGTAATGGGCCAAGAACACTACCCTGTGGAACACCGGATATTACATTCCTATACTCACTATGGTGCCCATCAACAACAACTCTTTGAGATCTACTACTTAAAAAATCAATAATAATGCTAAGAAACGACCCACCCACTCCCAACTGTTTCAGTTTGAAAACAAGGGCCTCATGATTAACACGGTCAAAGGCAGCACTAAAATCAAGGCCAATCATACGAACTTCCCGACCACAATCAAGGGATTTCTGTACTGCATTGGAGATTGTAAGAAGGGCATCACATGCTCCAAGGCCTTTCCGAAAACCAAATTGCAAACTAGGGAATAGGTGATTACCTTCAGCAAACCTATTAAGACGTTTTGCCAGAAGACGTTCAAAAACTTTAGATAATATGGGAGTTATGGAAATTGGGCGGTAATCAGTGGGCTACCGGTAAAAGCGAGAATTGAATACAAGCTACTCTTACTAACGTTTAAGATACTGAACCAAAATGAACCAAAATATCTAAAAGAATGCTTGAATAAACTAGAAACAAATGTTAACATAAGACACATGAGTGACAAACATAGGCTATCTGAACCAAGAATAAATAGTAAATTTGGTGAAAGGGCTTTTAGCTACTGTGCGCCTAGACTTTATAATAAACTGCCAACTGAAATGAAGGACCTAAAGGGAGCAATTGAATTTAAGAAGAAACTAAAGACATTACTTTTCACAAGATCATATGATTTGGAAGATGCAACAATCAAAGAATTGTATAAGTTATAATGAAAATGTTTCGTTAGATGATTAATATGGACCCGCCCGAGAAGTAGTTCACTCGACTTCAGTGGAGGGTTGGATCTAAACCCAAAACAAGCAAGTAAACAAGTAAGTAAGAATAGATGATCATCAGATCGTCAGCCGGGCAAGCCCAACACCCCACGGGGATGACCAAGCACAACAGTGGCCTCCCCAGTAAACAGCTTAAACTCACTCCACCGGGCTAGCATCGATCTGCTGCCATACGAATGCTATGGTTTTAATAGTTTTATCTATTAGTTATTACAAATATATTTCATTTAATTCTTATCCCTTTCGCATTGCGTATCTAATCGCTATCTGCAACCCTACCATTTCATTCTAGACCTTCGTATAGCATTATACCGACCAGTCTCAGGGATAATCTCTGAACCACCGGCCGTCGGCAACCACACGAGGGACGTCCGCGACAAAGAAGGACTTACCCGGGTAGCTGCGGGTTCTCTTTCGATTGGTTTTTCTCTTCGTCTTCATTTCCAGTCTTTATCCAGGATAGAGTCCCGGTTAGGATCTCTTGGATAGGATCGCCTGAGTAGGATCCCACGGATAAGGGCAAAGTGACGCTGTTGAAATTTCGGACAGGATCTAATTTAGACGGGATTTTGTTCAATGGGAAGAACGTTGGCTCTCATCCACCGTGTGATGGATGTTTGTCCTACGGGAGGAAGGAAGGAAGAAGGGAGGTCCATTTTGGAAAATGAGACTTTCTTTTTACACTGGTCCTCTTCATTTAATTCTTATTTAAATCGCCGTTCTCTTTCTTCTGTGTTCTTTTTAGAATCTTCGTCCCTTTCGCTTATAATCTAGGTTTACATTCTTATTTCCCAGCACTCCACACCTTTCTTACAACAGCCGGGCTAACGGCTAACGCTAGCATCACATCTGAGAGCTTAAAAGGAATGACTTACGTCTGTCAATACATCTTTAAATATATTGGAACCTGCTAAAAGTCTAATAAATCAAAACGAAAAAAGAAATAACATCAGACAAGTTTTTGTTTCACTGTTAACATGATTACACAAAACTTCCTCTCCTGTTTTACAAAAAAAAAAAAAAAAAAAAAAAAAAAAAAAAAAAAAAAAAAAATCGTCCAAATGTGGTTCTCGTCATTGGCAACAAACGATGATCTTTTGAGAGACGGGAATGCAATTTTTTTTTGGGAAAAGACATTTTTTAGGGATGGATTTATTAGCCTTTTTAAATGTTCAGGTCTTCTGGACGCTAAATATTGCTACGACTGGTATGAAGTTGAATTAAGAAGATTTAAAAAGGTTTTCTGGCCTCATTCGGATGTAACAACACCTGCTGCATGGGACTTGAGGTTTTCATGTAAGGTAAGTTCTACTCATATTCTCACCACGCTTCGTTTTATCAAAAAAGGTGTGAGGGTTTACGTGATGAGTTTACTACAATTAATTAAAGACAAAAACAAAATGCAATAAGAAACTATGACATACAATTTATAAGGACAGTTATGATTTTACAAATGCAAGTTACGGTGAAATGAAATAAAGAATTTAAAGATACGTCAGAATAGAGACATAGTAACTTTAGTAACATTGTAATTTTGCACAGGTATGTAAAATCTCAAAGCAGGAAGAATAAGTGAAATGAGACATCAAATCCTAAAAGTGGCCCCAAAAATAAGATCAAATAATATAATGATAAATTTAAGTAATACTTTAATTATTTTCATTTACATATAGTTACAAGTATTTGTAAACTACATGGGAAAATAAACTTTCTATTTCACAAATATAAGATTAAACATCTAAAAATTATATATAAAAGTTTTAATTGTTGGCAGTTATATACTGTATGATTATGGGAAAGATAGTGAGACCAGCATAGCCTATATTACACCTAAAAACATTACCAATGCTTAAAAATGCTAATAGTTATTTACAGGTATCTATGACCATAATTCATGCGGGAGTACGCACTATATTATCTGCGATCATTATTAGTGTAGGATTACACGTGAAAATATGGTCAAAATTAGTGTGGGAGTACGAGTGAGATTATCTATGATCGTAATTAGTGTAATCACGTACTAGGTTATGATCTTGATTAGTGTGGGAGTATGTGCGAGATTATCTGTGATCATAATTAGTGTGGGAGTATGTACAAGATTATCTGTGATCATAATTAGTGTGGGAGTACGCGCGAGATTATCTATGATCATAATTAGTGTGGGAGTATGTGCGAGATTATCTATGATCATAATTAGTGTGGGAGTATGTGCGAGATTATCTATGATCATAATTAGTGTGGGAGTACGCGCGAGATTATCTATGATCATAATTAGTGTGGGAGTATGTGCGAGATTATCTATGATCATAATTAGTGTGGGAGTATGTGCGAGATTATCTATTATCATAATTAGCGTGGGAGTATGTGCGAGATTATCTGTGATCATAATTAGTGTGGGAGTACGCGCGAGATTATCTATGATCATAATTAGCGTGGGAGTATGTGCGAGATTATCTATGATCATAATTAGTGTGGGAGTACGCGCGAGATTATCTATGATCATAATTAGTGTGGGAGTATGTGCGTGATTATCTATGATCATAATTAGTGTGGGAGTATGTGCAAGATTATCTATGATCATAATTAGTGTGGGAGTATGTGCGAGATTATCTATGATCATAATTAGTGTGGGAGTACGTGCGAGATTATCTATGATCATAATTAGTGTGGGAGTATGTGCGAGATTATCTATGATAATAATTAGTGTGGGAGTACGTGCGAGATTATCTATGATCATAATTAGTGTGGGAGTATGCGCGAGATTATCTATGATCATAATTAGTGTGGGAGTACGTGCGAGATTATCTATGATCATAATTAGTGTGGGAGTACGCGCGAGATTATCTATGATCATAATTAGTGTGGGAGTATGTGCAAGATTATCTATGATCATAATTAGTGTGGGAGTACGTGCGAGATTATCTATGATCCTAATTAGTGTGGGAATACATGCAAGATTATCTATGATCATAATTAGTGTGGGAGTACGTGCAAGATTATCTATGATCATAATTAGTGTGGGAGTACGTGCGAGATTATCTATGATCCTAATTAGTGTGGGAGTATGTGCGAGATTATCTATGATCATAATTAGTGTGGGAGTACGTGCGAGATTATCTATGATCATAATTAGTGTGGGAGTACGTGCGAGATTATCTATGATCATAATTAGTGTGGGAGTACGCGCAAGATTATCAATGATCATAATTAGTGTGGGAGTATGTGCGAGATTATCTATGATCATAATTACTGTGGGAGTACGCGCGAGATTATCTATGATCATAATTAGTGTGGGAGTACGTGCAAGATTATCTATGATCATAATTAGTGAGGGAGTATATGCGAGATTATCTATGATCATAATTAGTGTGGGAGTATGTGCGAGATTATCTATGATCATAATTAGTGTGGGAGTACGTGCGAGATTATCTATGATCATAATTAGTGTGGGAGTACGTGCAAGATTATCTATGATCATAATTAGTGTGGGAGTACGTGCGAGATTATCTATGATCATAATTAGTGTGGGAGTACGTGCAAGATTATCTATGATCATAATTAGTGTGGGAGTACGTGCGAGATTATCTATGATCATAATTAGTGTGGGAGTACGTGCGAGATTATCTATGATCATAATTAGTGTGGGAGCATGCGCGAGATTATCTATGATCATAATCAGTGTGGGAGTACGCTCGAGATTATCTCTGATCATAATTAGTGTGGGAGTATGTGCGAGATTATCTATGATCATAATTAGTGTGGGAGTATGTGCGAGATTATCTATGATCATAATTAGTGTGGGAGTATGTGCAAGATTATCTATGATCATAATTAATGTGGGAGTATGTGCGAGATTATCTATGATCATAATTAGTGCGGAAGTATGCATGGGATTATCTATGATCATGATTAGTATGGGAGTATGTGCGAGATCAACTATGATCATAATTAGTGTGGGAGTATGTGCGAGATTATCTCTGATCATAATTAGTCTGGGAGTATGTGTGAGATTATCTATGATCATAATTAATGTGGGAGTATGCGTGAGATTATCTATGATCATAATTAGTGAGGGAGTATGTGCAAGATTATCTATGATCATAATTAATGTGGGAGTATGTGCAAGATTATCTATGATCATAATTAGTGTGGGAGTACGTGCGAGATTATCTATGATCATGATTAGTGTGGGAGTACGCGCGAGATTATCTAAGATCATAATTAGTGTGGGAGTATGTGCGAGATTATCTATGATCATAATTAGTGTGGGAGTACGCGCAAGATTATCTATGATCATAATTAGTGTGGGAGTATGTGCGAGATTATCTATGATCATAATTAGTGTGGGAGTACGCGCAAGAATATCTATGATCATAATTAGTGTGGGAGTACGCGCGAGATTATCTATGATCATAATTAGTGTGGGAGTATGTGCGTGATTATCTATGATCATAATTAATGTGGGAGTACGCTTAAGATTATCTATGATCATAATTAGTGTGGGAGTACGTGCAAGATTATCTATGATCATAATTAGTGTGGGAGTACGCGCAAGATTATCTATGATCATAATTAGTGTGGGAGTACGCGCAAGATTATCTATGATCATAATTAGTGTGGGAGTACGCGCAAGATTATCTATGATCATAATTAGTGTAGGAGTACGCGCGAGATTATCTATGATCATAATTAGTGTGGGAGTATGTGCGAGATTATCTATGATCATAATTAGTGTGGGAGTACGCGCAAGATTATATATGATCATAATTAGTGTGGGAGTACGTGCGAGATTATCTATGATCATAATTAGTGTGGGAGTACGAGCAAGATTATCTAAGATCATAATTAGTGTGGGAGTACGTGCGAGATTATCTATGATCATAATTAGTGTGGGAGTACGTGCGAGATTATCTATGATCATAATTAGTGTGGGAGTACGCGCAAGATTATCTATGATCATAATTAGTGTGGGAGTATGTGCGAGATTATCTATGATCATAATTAATGTGGGAGTACGTGCAAGATTATCTATGATCATAATTAGTGTGGGAGTATGTGCGAGATTATCTAAGATCATAATTAGTGTGGGAGTATGTGCGAGATTATCTATGATCATAATTAGTGTGGGAGTATGCGCGAGATTATCTATGATCATAATTAGTGTGGGAGTATGTGCGAGATTATCTATGATCATAATTAGTGTGGGAGTACGCGCGAGATTATCTATGATCATAATGAGTGTGGGAGTATGTGCGAGATTATCTATGATCATAATTAGTGTGGGAGTATGCATGAGATTATCTATGATCATAATTAGTGTGGGAGTATGCGCGAGATTATCTATGATCATAATTAGTGTGGGAGTAGGTGCGAGATTATCTATGATCATAATTAGTGTGGGAGTATGCGCAAGATTATCTATGGTCATAATTAGTGTGGGAGTATGCGTGAGATTATCTATGATCATAATTAGTGTGGGAGTACGCGCAAGATTATCTATGATCATAATTAGTGTGGGAGTATGCGCGAGATTATCTATGATCATAATTAGTGTGGGAGTATGCGTGAGATTATCATGATCATAATTAGTGTGGGAGTATGCGTGAGATTATCTATGATCATAATTAGTGTGGGAGTATGTGCAAGATTATCTATGATCATAATTAATATGGGAGTATGCGTGAGATTATCTATGATCATAATTAGTGTGGGAGTATACGTGAGATTATCTATGATCATAATTAGTGTGGGAGTATGCGTGAGATTATCTATGATCATAATTAGTGTGGGAGTATGTGTGAGATTATCTATGATCATAATTAGTGTGGGAGTATGTGCAAGATTATCTATGATCATAATTAGTATGGGAGTATGTGCGAGATTATCTATGATCATAATTAGTGTGGGAGTATGTGCGAGATTATCTATGATCATAATTAGTGTGGGAGTATGTGCGAGATTATCTCTGATCATAATTAGTGTGGGAGTACGTGCGAGATTATCTCTGATCATAATTAGTGTGGGAGTATGTGCAAGATTATCTCTGATCATAATTAGTGTGGGAGTATGTGCGAGATTATATATGATCATAATTAGTGTGGGAGTATGTGCAAGATTATCTATGATCATAATTAGTGTGGGAGTACGTGCGAGATTATCCCTGATCATAATTAGTGTGGGAGTATGTGCAAGATTATCTCTGATCATAATTAGTGTGAGAGTACGTGCGAGATTATCTCTGATCATAATTAGTGTGGGAGTATGTGCAAGATTATCTCTGATCATAATTAGTGTGGGAGTATGTGCGTCATTATCTATGATCATAATTATCTCTGATCATAATTAGTGTGGGAGTATGTGCAATATTATCTATGATCATAATTAGTGTGGGAGTATATGCGAGATTATCTATGATCATAATTAGTGTGGGAGTGTGTGCGAGATTATCTCTGATCATAATTAGTGTGGGAGTATGCGTGAGATTATCTCTGATCACAATTAGTGTGGGAGTACGTGCGAGATTATCTATGATCATAATTAGTGTGGGAGTATGCGTGAGATTATCTCTGATCATAATTAGTGTGGAAGTACGTGCGAGATTATCTATGATCATAATTAGTGTGGGAGTATGTGTGAGATTATCTCTGATCATAATTAGTGTGGGAGTACGTGCGAGATTATCTATGATCATAATTAGTGTGGGAGTATGTGCAAGATTATCTATGATCATAATTAGTGTGGGAGTATGTGCAAGATTATCTATGATCATAATAAATGTGGGAGTATGCGTCAGATTATCTCTGATCATAATTAGTGTGGGAGTATGTGCGAGATTATCTATGATCATAATTAGTGTGGGAGTATGTGCGAGATTATCTATGATCATAATTAGTGTGGGAGTATGTGCGAGATTATCTATGATCATAATTAGTGTGGGAGTATGTGCGAGATTATCTATGATCATAATTAGTGTGGGAGTATGTGCGAGATTATCTATGATCATAATTAGTGTGGGAGTATGTGCGAGATTATCTATGATCATAATTAGTGTGGGAGTATGTGCGAGATTATCTCTGATCATAATTAGTGTGGGAGTATGTGCGAGATTATCTATGGTCATAATTAATGTGGGAGTATGCGTGAGATTATCTATGATCATAATTAGTGTGGGAGTACGTGCGAGATTATCTCTGATCATAATTAGTGTGGGAGTATGTGCGAGATTATCTATGATCATAATTATCTCTGATCATAATTAGTGTGGGAGTATGTGCAAGATTATCTATGATCATAATTAGTGTGGGAGTATGTGCAAGATTATCTATGATCATAATTAGTGTGGGAGTATGTGCAAGATTATCTATGATCATAATTAGTGTAGGAGTATGTGCGAGATTATCTATGATCATAATTAGTGTGGGAGTACGTGCGAGATTATCTATGATCATATTTAGTGTGGGAGTATGTGCGAGATTATCTATGATCATAATTATCTCTGATCATAATTAGTGTGGGAGTATGTGCAAGATTATCTATGATCATAATTAGTGTGGGAGTATGTGCAAGATTATCTCTGATCATAATTAGTGTGGGAGTATGTGCAAGATTATCTCTGATCATAATTAGTGTGGGAGTATGTGCAAGATTATCTCTGATCATAATTAGTGTGGGAGTATGTGCGAGATTATCTCTGATCATAATTAGTGTGGGAGTATGTGCAAGATTATCTCTGATCATAATTAGTGTGGGAGTATGTGCAAGATTATCTCTGATCATAATTAGTGTGGGAGTATGTGCGAGATTATCTATGATCATAATTAGTGTGGGAGTATGTGCGAGATTATCTATGATCATAATTAGTGTGGGAGTATGTGCGAGATTATCTATGATCATAATTAGTGTGGGAGTATGTGCGAGATTATCTATGATCATAATTAGTGTGGGAGTATGTGCGAGATTATCTCTGATCATAATTAGTGTGGGAGTATGTGCGAGATTATCTCTGATCATAATTAGTGTGGGAGTATGTGCAAGATTATCTCTGATCATAATTAGTGTGGGAGTACGTGCAAGATTATCTCTGATCATAATTAGTGTGGGAGTATGTGCAAGATTATCTCTGATCATAATTAGTGTGGGAGTACGTGCAAGATTATCTCTGATCATAATTAGTGTGGGAGTATGTGCAAGATTATCTCTGATCATAATTAGTGTGGGAGTACGTGCAAGATTATCTCTGATCATAATTAGTGTGGGAGTACGTGCAAGATTATCTCTGATCATAATTAGTGTGGGAGTACGTGCAAGATTATCTATGATCATAATTAGTGTGGGAGTACGTGCGAGATTATCTATGATCATAATTAGTGTGGGAGTACGTGCGAGATTATCTATGATCATAATTAGTGTGGGAGTACGTGCGAGATTATCTATGATCATAATTAGTGTGGGAGTACGTGCGAGATTATCTCTGATCATAATTAGTGTGGGAGTATGTGCGAGATTATCTATGATCATAATTAGTGTGGGAGTATGGCGAGATTATCTATGATCATAATTAGTGTGGGAGTATGTGCAAGATTATCTATGATCATAATTAGTGTGGGAGTACGTGCGAGATTATCTATGATCATAATTAGTGTGGGAGTATGCGCGAGATTATCTATGATCATAATTAGTGTGGGAGTACGTGCAAGATTATCTATGATCATAATTAGTGTGGGAGTATGTGCGAGATTATCTCTGATCATAATTAGTGTGGGAGTATGTGCGAGATTATCTCTGATCATAATTAGTGTGGGAGTATGTGCGAGATTATCTCTGATCATAATTAGTGTGGGAGTATGTGCGAGATTATCTCTGATCATAATTAGTGTGGGAGTATGTGCGAGATTATCTCTGATCATAATTAGTGTGGGAGTATGTGCGAGATTATCTCTGATCATAATTAGTGTGGGAGTATGTGCGAGATTATCTCTGATCATAATTAGTGTGGGAGTATGTGCGAGATTATCTCTGATCATAATTAGTGTGGGAGTATGTGCAAGATTATCTATGATCATAATTAGTGTGGGAGTATGTGCGAGATTATCTATGATCATAATTAGTGTGGGAGTATGTGCAAGATTATCTATGATCATAATTAGTGTGGGAGTATGTGCGAGATTATCTATGATCATAATTAGTGTGGGAGTATGTGCGAGATTATCTATGATCATAATTAGTGTGGGAGTATGTGCGAGATTATCTCTGATCATAATTAGTGTGGGAGTATGTGCGAGATTATCTCTGATCATAATTAGTGTGGGAGTATGTGCGAGATTATCTCTGATCATAATTAGTGTGGGAGTATGTGCAAGATTATCTCTGATCATAATTAGTGTGGGAGTATGTGCGAGATTATATTATCTCTGATCATAATTAGTGTGGGAGTATGTGCGAGATTATCTATGATCATAATTAGTGTGGGAGTATGTGCGAGATTATCTATGATCATAATTAGTGTGGGAGTATGTGCGAGATTATCTCTGATCATAATTAGTGTGGGAGTATGCGTGAGATTATCTATGATCATAATTAGTGTGGGAGTAGTGCGAGATTATCTCTGATCATAATTAGTGTGGGAGTATGTGCGAGATTATCTATGATCATAATTAGTGTGGGAGTATGTGCGAGATTATCTATGATCATAATTAGTGTGGGAGTATGTGCGAGATTATCTATGATCATAATTAGTGTGGGAGTATGTGCGAGATTATCTATGATCATAATTAGTGTGGGAGTATGTGCGAGATTATCTATGATCATAATTAGTGTGGGAGTATGTGCGAGATTATCTATGATCATAATTAGTGTGGGAGTATGTGCGAGATTATCTATGATCATAATTAGTGTGGGAGTATGTGCGAGATTATCTATGATCATAATTAGTGTGGGAGTATGTGCGAGATTATCTCTGATCATAATTAGTGTGGGAGTATGTGCGAGATTATCTATGATCATAATTAGTGTGGGAGTAGTGCGAGATTATCTCTGATCATAATTAGTGTGGGAGTATGTGCGAGATTATCTATGATCATAATTAGTGTGGGAGTATGTGCGAGATTATCTATGATCATAATTAGTGTGGGAGTATGTGCGAGATTATCTATGATCATAATTAGTGTGGGAGTACGTGCGAGATTATCTATGATCATAATTAGTGTGGGAGTATGTGCGAGATTATCTATGATCATAATTAGTGTGGGAGTACGTGCGAGATTATCTATGATCATAATTAGTGTGGGAGTATGTGCGAGATTATCTATGATCATAATTAGTGTGGGAGTACGTGCGAGATTATCTATGATCATAATTAGTGTGGGAGTACGTGCGAGATTATCTCTGATCATAATTAGTGTGGGAGTACGTGCGAGATTATCTGTGATCATAATTAGTGTGGGAGTACGTGCGAGATTATCTCTGATCATAATTAGTGTGGGAGTATGTGCGAGATTATCTCTGATCATAATTAGTGTGGGAGTATGTGCAAGATTATCTCTGATCATAATTAGTGTGGGAGTATGTGCGAGATTATCTCTGATCATAATTAGTGTGGGAGTATGTACAAGATTATCTCTGATCATAATTAGTGTGGGAGTATGTGCGAGATTATCTCTGATCATAATTAGTGTGGGAGTATGTACGAGATTATCTCTGATCATAATTAGTGTGGGAGTATGTGCAAGATTATCTCTGATCATAATTAGTGTGGGAGTATGTGCGAGATTATCTCTGATCATAATTAGTGTGGGAGTATGTGCGAGATTATCTCTGATCATAATTAGTGTGGGAGTACGTGCAAGATTATCTCTGATCATAATTAGTGTGGGAGTATGTGCGAGATTATCTCTGATCATAATTAGTGTGGGAGTACGTGCAAGGTTATCTCTGATCATAATTAGTGTGGGAGTATATGCGAGATTATCTCTGATCATAATTAGTGTGGGAGTACGTGCAAGGTTATCTCTGATCATAATTAGTGTGGGAGTATATGCGAGATTATCTCTGATCATAATTAGTGTGGGAGTACGTGCAAGATTATCTCTGATCATAATTAGTGTGGGAGTATGTGCAAGATTATCTCTGATCATAATTAGTGTGGGAGTACGTGCAAGATTATCTCTGATCATAATTAGTGTGGGAGTATGTGCGAGATTATTTATGATCATAATTAGTGTGGGAGTACGTGCGAGATTATCTATGATCATAATTAGTGTGGGAGTATGTGCGAGATTATCTATGATCATAATTAGTGTGGGAGTACGTGCGAGATTATCTCTGATCATAATTAGTGTGGGAGTACGTGCGAGATTATCTATGATCATAATTAGTGTGGGAGTACGTGCGAGATTATCTCTGATCATAATTAGTGTGGGAGTACGTGCGAGATTATCTATGATCATAATTAGTGTGGGAGTACGCGCGAGATTATCTCTGATCATAATTAGTGTGGGAGTACGTGCAAGATTATCTATGATCATAATTAGTGTGGGAGTACATGCAAGATTATCTATGATCATAATTAGTGTGGGAGTACGTGCGAGATTATCTCTGATCATAATTAGTGTGGGAGTATGTGCGAGATTATCTCTGATCATAATTAGTGTGGGAGTATGTGCGAGATTATCTCTGATCATAATTAGTGTGGGAGTATGTGCGAGATTATCTCTGATCATAATTAGTGTGGGAGTATGTGCGAGATTATCTCTGATCATAATTAGTGTGGGAGTATGTGCGAGATTATCTCTGATCATAATTAGTGTGGGAGTATGTGCAAGATTATCTCTGATCATAATTAGTGTGGGAGTATGTGCGAGATTATATATGATCATAATTAGTGTGGGAGTACATGCAAGATTATCTATGATCATAATTAGTGTGGGAGTATGTGCAAGATTATCTATGATCATAATTAGTGTGGGAGTATGTGCGAGATTATCTATGATCATAATTAGTGTGGGAGTATGTGCGAGATTATCTCTGATCATAATTAGTGTGGGAGTATGTGCGAGATTATCTATGATCATAATTAGTGTGGGAGTATGTGCGAGATTATCTCTGATCATAATTAGTGTGGGAGTATGTGCAAGATTATCTCTGATCATAATTAGTGTGGGAGTATGTGCGAGATTATCTATGATCATAATTATCTCTGATCATAATTAGTGTGGGAGTATGTGCGAGATTATATATGATCATAATTAGTGTGGGAGTATGTGCAAGATTATCTATGATCATAATTAGTGTGGGAGTATGTGCGAGATTATCTTTGATCATAATTAGTGTTGGAGTATGCGTGAGATCATCTCTGATCATAATTAGTGTGGGAGTACGTGCGAGATTATCTATGATCATAATTAGTGTGGGAGTATGAGTGAGATTATCTCTGATCATAATTAGTGTGGGAGTATGTGCGAGATTATCTATGATCATAATTAGTATGGGAGTATGTGCGAGATTATCTATGATCATAATTAGTGTGGGAGTATGTGCGAGATTATCTATGATCATAATTAGTGTGGGAGTATGTGCGAGATTATCTATGATCATAATTAGTGTGGGAGTATGTGCGAGATTATCTATGATCATAATTAGTGTGGGAGTACGTGCGAGATTATCTATGATCATAATTAGTGTGGGAGTACGTGCGAGATTATCTATGATCATAATTAGTGTGGGAGTATGTGCGAGATTATCTATGATCATAATTAGTGTGGGAGTATGTGCGAGATTATCTCTGATCATAATTAGTGTGGGAGTACGTGCGAGATTATCTATGATCATAATTAGTGTGGGAGTATGAGTGAGATTATCTCTGAT
>NC_090747.1:74749922-74757422 GCF_036898095.1 Palaemon carinicauda
TGCAACTGATCAAGGAAATAACTGAAAGATGGCGCCAGAGATTAATATCTAAATCAGGAATAAGGAATCTAATAAACTAAACGTTTTTGTCCAATAAATCAAGATGAGATTTAGCAGAGATTTAGCAAATTTGAAGGGTCTTAGATGGCTAACACATCCATCAAGAAGGTACATGGGCGGTTTGGAGAAGTATCGGAAAGAAAGGCCCTTAACATTGAGGAAATGCAAGATAGTGATGTATGTTGTTGCGTGTAAAGTGTGGCGAGGGGCGAGGCGTTCAATGGGCTTCTGATGGGCATCTTGTGTTGGTGTATAGAACGACCATAATTCAGCCATATGGATTTTTGCAGAACAATGCACCACTTCCGAATCAGAGAGAAATTTCGTTCCCTTGAGATGTTTCTTTAGTTGTGGACAGAGGTGATAGTCGGAGGCGTATTTTCCGTAGAGTTTCATGTGCTGTGTGTCCATTGTCCTGCAAAAAGAGCTCGATCCATGTTTCCTACAACGGGGTAAAACTGTGTAGGAGAGAGAGAGAGAGAGAGAGAGAGAGAGAGAGAGAGAGAGAGAGAGAGAGAGAGAGAGAGAGAGAGAATACGCTTTTTGCCTATCTTCTCCTAAATAGTTGTCCTACCTCCCCTCTAAAAGTAACAGTTACTCTTTCACGATACCCTTAAAACCAGGAACTTTTCAGCACCCCTCGTATATATGTAAAATTCTCTCTCTCTCTCTCTCTCTCTCTCCTCTCTCTCTCTCTCTCTCTCTCTCTCCTTTTATGAGGGAGACTGACGCTAAATCTAATGTATGGCCAGTGCATATATATCATAATCATGGTAAATTACCTTCCTTTATTTATCGCTTGTGGGAAGTCAAGAAATGACCCTCGCTCTCTAAGTCACAGACAGACAGAGAAACAGACATCCCATGAGTCTGGCAAAAGTAGGTAGCTATAGATGATCAGAGATGTCATAGAGATAAACCTGTAAGTAAAAGGTGTAATGAACGGTCCAGCTAACGATATAAAGGAAAAGAGAGAGAGAGAGAGAGAGAGAGAGAGAGAGAGAGAGAGAGAGAGAGAGAGAGAGAGAGAGAGAAAAGCTTGTATGCAATGCGTAAAATTGGATGGGAATCATCTGGAGAGAAACTGTTGTTATTTTCTTTTCTGGGAGAATAACATTCAAAACTAGAAACAAACAATTCCCTTTGATAAATGAATTACAAAGTAAAGAATTCTATTACTTAAGTAGAATGACCAAGAATTATATCTCCATTACAGTGAATAATAAACAAAGGCTTCGCTTTCGTTTGTAGCTACGCCCTAGGTCTATATACACCATAGTGCATTTAGAGTTAAATATGAAAATATTCAACATCCCTTCAACCATTGGTGTAGACGTTTGAGATGACTCCCCATAAATGTGACTCCCGGAGTCACTTGAAACTAGTTTCATTGCACTCCCCAAGTAATTTGAAACTAGTTTTACAGCACTACCCATCAGGTTGAAATGATTTCCATGCTCAAAAAAGAATTGAAATTAATCCCGGACTTATTCTCAAGATACACAGTATTATTAACTATACTGCTTTTAGTTTATATATGTGCCAAGTGTAAGTTCGACATCGAATAGTTTGGCTTCTGCTAATATCTCCGTTGTAGTTCCCCAGACATTCTCGGGTACAAGGTACAAGGTAATTCTCTGAATCAAAAGGTAGAAGTATAAGCAAATCTTTCTTTCCATATTCATAATGATTACCTTTTACTTACGAGGATATCCTCCAAGCAGAAGTAAAAGGTTGACTCGTGTTTCGGGAGCCCTTAGTTACATGTTGGAACTTGTAAGATTTCATTTGTGCTGTCAAGATAAGAAAGAGTTTAGTATTTATAATACGTATTTAATGCCCTGTTTTTACTTGTATTTAATTAAGTTTACGCATCAGAAAGAACACAGACGCCGCCGCGCCTTCCCCAAAGCCTCGCTGGTGACATCTATCCCCCACCCCTTGCATTAGAAGTTCTTTGACCTCTTTTTAGCTCCCACACCCCTTGCATTAGAAGTTCTTTGACCTCGTTTTAGCTCTCACACCCCTTGCATTGGAAGTTCTTTGACCTCTTTTTAGCTCCCACACCCCTTGCATTAGAAGTACTTTGACCTCTTTTTAGCTCCCCCACCCCTTGCATTGGAAGTTTTTTTACCTCTTTTTAGCTTCCCCACCCCTTGCATTAGAAGTTCTTTGACCTCTTTTTAGCTTCCCCACCCCTTGCATTAGAAGTTCTTTGACCTCTTTTTAGCTCCCCTACCCCTTGCATTAGAAGTTCTTTTACCTCTTTTTAGCTCCCACACCCCTTGCATTAGAAATTCTTTGACCTCTTTTTAGCTCCCAGACCTCTTACATTAGAAGTTCTTTGACCTCTTTTTAGCTCCCACACCCCTTGCATTAGAAGTTCTTTGACCTCTTTTTAGCTCCCACACCCCTTGCATTAGAAGTTCTTTGACCTCTTTTTAGTTCCCACACCCCTTGCATTAGAAGTTCTTTGACCTCTTTTTATCTCCCACACCCCTTGCATTAGAAGTTCTTTGACCTCTTTTTAGCTTCCCCACCCCTTGCATTAGAAGTTCTTTGACCTCTTTATAGCTCCCACACCCCTTGCATTAGAAGTTCTTTGACCTTTTTTAGCTCCCCCACCCCTTGCATTAGAAGTTCTTTGACCTCTTTTTAGCTTCCCCACCCCTTGCATTAGAAGTTCTTTGACCTTTTTTAGCTCCCCCACCCCTTGCATTAGAAGTTCTTTGACCTCTTTTTAGCTTCCCCACCCCTTGCATTAAAAGTTCTTTGACCTTTTTTAGCTCCCCCACCCCTTGCATTAGAAGTTCTTTGACCTCTTTTTAGCTTCCCCACCCCTTGCATTAGAAGTTCTTTGACCTCTTTTTAGCTTCCCCACCCCTTGCATTAGAAGTTCTTTGACCTTTTTTAGCTCCCCCACCCCTTGCATTAGAAGTTCTTTGACCTCTTTTTAGCTTCCCCACCCCTTGCATTAGAAGTTCTTTGACCTTTTTTAGCTCCCCCACCCCTTGCATTAGAAGTTCTTTGACCTCTTTTTAGCTTCCCCACCCCTTGCATTAGAAGTTCTTTGACCTTTTTTAGCTCCCCCACCCCTTGCATTAGAAGTTCTTTGACCTCTTTTTAGCTCCCCCACCCCTTGCATTAGAAGTACTTTGACCTCTTTTTAGCTTCCCCACCCCTTGCATTAGAAGTTATTTGACCTTTTTTAGCTCCCCCACCCCTTGCATTAGAAGTTCTTTGACCTCTTTTTAGCTTCCCCACCCCTTGCATTAGAAGTTATTTGCCCTTTTTTAGCTCCCCCACCCCTTGCATTAGAAGTTCTTTGACCTCTTTTTAGCTTCCCCACCCCTTGCATTAGAAGTTCTTTGACCTTTTTTAGCTCCCCCACTCCTTACATTAGAAGTTCTTTGACCTCTTTATAGCTCCCCCACCCCTTGCATTAGAAGTTCTTTGACCTTTTTTAGCTCCCCGACCCCTTGCATTAGAAGTTCTTTGACCTCTTTTTAGCTCCCCCACCCCTTGCATTAGAAGTTCTTTGACCTCTTTTTAGCTTCCCCACCCCTTGCATTAGAAGTTCTTTGACCTTTTTTAGCTCCCCCACCCCTTGCATTAGAAGTTCTTTGACCTCTTTTTAGCTTCCCCACCCCTTGCATTAGAAGTTCTTTGACCTTTTTTAGCTCCCCCACCCCTTGCATTAGAAGTTCTTTGACCTCTTTTTAGCTTCCCCACCCCTTGCATTAGAAGTTCTTTGACCTTTTTTAGCTCCCCCACCCCTTGCATTAGAAGTTCTTTGACCTCTTTTTAGCTTCCCCACCCCTTGCATTAGAAGTTCTTTGACCTTTTTAGCTCCCCCACCCCTTGCATTAGAAGTTCTTTGACCTCTTTTTAGCTTCCCCACCCCTTGCATTAGAAGTTCTTTGACCTTTTTTAGCTCCCCCACCCCTTGCATTAGAAGTTCTTTGACCTCTTTATAGCTCCCACACCCCTTGCATTAGAAGTTCTTTGACCTCTTTATAGCTCCCACACCCCTTGCATTAGAAGTTCTTTGACCTCTTTTTAGCTTCCCCACCCCTTGCATTAGAAGTTATTTGACCTTTTTTAGCTCCCACACCCCTTGCATTAGAAGTTCTTTGACCTCTTTATAGCTCCCACACCCCTTGCATTAGAAGTTCTTTGACCTTTTTTAGCTCCCACACCCCTTGCATTAGAAGTTCTTTGACCTCTTTATAGCTCCCACACCCCTTGCATTAGAAGTTCTTTGACCTTTTTTAGCTCCCACACCCCTTGCATTAAAAGTTCTTTGACCTCTTTTTAGCTCCCACACCCCTTGCATTAGAAGTTCTTTGACCTTTTTTAGCTCCCACACCCCTTGCATTAGAAGTTCTCTGACCTCTTTTTAGCTCCCACACCACTTGCATTAGAAGTTCTTTGACCTCTTTTTAGCTCCCCCACCCCTTGCATTAGAAGTTCTTTGATCTTTTTTAGCTCCCACATCCCTTGCATTACAAGTTCTTTGACCTCTTTTTAGCTCTCACACCCCTTGCATTAGAAGTTCTTTGACCTCTTTTTAGCTCCCCCACCCCTTGCATTAGAAGTTCTTTGACCTCTTTTTAGCTTCCACACCCCTTGCATTAGAAGTTCTTTGACCTCTTTTTAGCTCCCACACCCCTTGCATTAGAAATTCTTTGACCTCTTTTTAGCTCCCACACCCTTGCATTAGAAGTTCTTTGACCTATTTTTAGCTCCCACACTCCTTGCATTAGAAGTTCTTTGACCTCTTTTTAGCTTCCACACTCCTTACATTAGAAGTATTTGACCTCTTTTTAGCTCCCACACCTCTAGCATTAGAAGTTCTTTGACCTCTTTTTAGCTCCCACACCCCTTGCATTAGAAGTTCTTTGACCTCTTTTTAGCTCCCACACCCCTTGCATTAGAAGTTCTTTGACCTCTTTTTAGCTTCCCCACCCCTTGCATTAGAAGTTATTTGACCTCTTTTTAGCTTCCCCACCCCTTGCATTAGAAGTTCTTTGATCTCTTTTTAGCTCCCACACCCCTTGCATTAGAAGTTCTTTGACCTCTTTTTACTCCCTTACCCCTTGCATTAGAAGTTCTTTGACCTCTTTCTAGCTTCCCCACCCCTTGCATTAGAAGTTCTTTGACCTCTTTTTAGCTTCCCCACCCCTTGCATTAGAAGTTCTTTGACCTCTTTTTAGCTCCCACACCCCTTGCATTAGAAGTTCTTTGACCTCTTTTTAGCTCCCACACCCTTTGCATTAGAAGTTCTTTGACCTCTTTTTAGCTCCCACACTCCTTGCATTAGAAGTTCTTTGACCTATTTTTAGCTCCCACACCTCTAGCATTAGAAGTTCTTTGACCTCTTTTTAGCTCCTACACCCCTTGCATTAGAAGTTCTTTGACCTTTTTTAGCTCCCACACCCCTTGCATTAAAAGTTCTTTGACCTTTTTTTAGCTTCCACACCCCTTGCATTAGAAGTTCTTTGACCTCTTTTTAGCTTCCCCACCCCTTGCATTAGAAGTTCTTTGACCTCTTTTTAGCTTCCCCACCCCTTGCATTAGAAGTTATTTGACCTCTTTTTAGCTTCCCCACCCCTTGCATTAGAAGTTCTTTGAACTCTTTTTAGCTCCCCCACCCCTTGCATTAGAAGTTCTTTGACCTCTTTTTAGCTCCCACACCCCTTGCATTAGAAGTTCTTTGACCTCTTTTTAGCTCCCACACCCCTTGCATTAGAAGTTCTTTGACCTCTTTTTAGCTCCCACACCCCTTGCATTAGAAGTTCTTTGACCTCTTTTTAGCTCCCACACCCCTTGCATTAGAAGTTCTTTGACCTCATTTTAGCTCCCACACCCCTAGCATTAGAAGTTCTTTGACCTCTTTTTAGCTCCCACACCCCTTGCATTAGAAGTTCTTTGACCCCTTTTTAGCTCCCCCACCCCTTGCATTAGAAGATCTTTGACCTCTTTTTAGCTCCCCCACCCCTTGCATTAAAAGTTCATTGACCTCTTTATAGCTCCCACACCTCTAGCATTAGAGGTTCTTTGACCTCTTTTTAGCTCCCACACCTCAAGCATTAGAAGTTCTTTGACTTCTTTTTAGCTCCCACACCTCTAATATTAGAAGTTCTTTGACCTCTTTATAGCTCCCACACCTCTAGCATTAGAAGTTCTTTGACCTCTTTTTAGCTCCCACACCTCTAGCATTAGAAGTTCTTTGACCTCTTTTCAGCGCCCTTACCTCAAGCATTAGAAGTTCTTTGACCTCTCTTTATAGCTCCCACACCTCTAACATTAGAAGTTCTTTGACCTCTCTCTTTAGCTCCCACACTTCTAGCATTAGAAGTTCTTTGACATATATTTCTAGGTTCCATACTTTTAGCATTAGAGGGTCTTCGATCTATATTTTGAGGTGCCTTACTTCTAGCATTAGAGGCTCTCTATTTTTAGGTGTCTCACCTCTGGCATTAGAGGCTCCTCTTCGCTGTTCTCTCCTGTCTTCTAGTTTTCAAGATCTTCTTTCATTAGATTATGTTTCTTTCGAGATTTCATTGTCTCTTTTCCTTAGTTCGTCAGTGTCCTTCTAGATTTCAAAAGAGATTTTAGTGCCGCGAGTCCTCACTTCGTCAGATTCCTCAGGGAAATCGAAGGCATTTATTCTTTACCTATCTGGGCAATGAGTAAAGAGATGAATACTATCGATTTCTCCGCAGACACTATCATGCCAAAGTAAATGACGAGCAATATAATATATTTACCAATGTCGTCTGGATATGTCCTTACTTCAATGGCGAATTTTGGGACAATCCTGTTGAAGAACTACACGTAACTCACCGTTCAGTTGAACCATTCTGCCTCCATCCTCATTCCCCGCAATCCGTTTCTGCACCGATACAAAGCCTCGTACTTTTTCCGAGTCTCCTTTAATAAGACATCGTCGCAAAAGCCCAAGGAAAGGATCCTTCAAGGCGCATACATTATGATCTTCAAAGCTCAGCTGCCAACGGAAGATCCTGTGTCTTTCTATAGGTCGGGCGATATAAAATAAAAGATCGGCAACTTCGGCAGCAACCAAAACCATCTGTAGTTGATGGTGTTCCGAAGACGTAACACATAATTCTTACCGTCAGCTTCCTATTCCGCCAGAACGCAATCTCTGTGAGTTAAGTGAAATCCTTCTCCTAGTCATCAACTCATTTCCTCTTACTCCTATTGACGCGCAATTCCTTGGTTAGATTTCGCCAGGTACATACAGATCATGTGAGGTGTTGCAGGCTACGTTTTAAAAAATGAAGATCAGGTCTTCAGAAGTCATTTGAAGCTCGGGGAGGAGTCGTTCAGGACTGCTCCTGGAAATTTCAGTTCTTTAGTCATTCAGAAATCCATGTTAAGTATACGGCTCTGTCCTTTGAAGACTTTTGGAAA
>NC_090747.1:74759922-74959922 GCF_036898095.1 Palaemon carinicauda
TACTTCGTGCTTCATAGACCCCAGCCATGTAGGTCTGGGTCTTCCAACTCTTCTGGTGTCTCGTGGAGCCCAGATGAACGTTTGGTGAACTATTCTCTCTTAGGGAGTGCGAAGAGCATGCCCCTAGCTATCTCCATCTACCCCTCATCATGATCTCATCCACATTTGACACTCGGGTAAGCTCTCCTATAGTTTCATTTCTAGTCCTGTCCTGCCATTTGACTCCCAATATCCTTTGAGGACTTTGTTCTCAAATCTATTAAATCTATTGGAGATTGTTTCATTGTCATACCATGTCTCGTCCATAGAGTAACACCGATCTATATATATATATATATATATATATATATATATATATATATATATATACAGTATATATATATATATATATATATATATATATATATATATATATATATATATATACACACACACACACATATATATATATATATATATATATATATATATGTATGTATATATATATATTATACATGGTTATGTGTTTATCACTAAGACCTTAGAAATAGTAACTAATTTTTCCTGCTCATTCAGTAAGGAGACACTCTTTAGAAATTAAATATACAGTGCTTATTCAAGTCTCCAAAACCCTAAGATGAGTTCGTGAACGGACACACGGAGGCTAGAGCTATATTATAGTAGATGTACAAAAAAATTTTTCCACCAAACTCATCTCGTACGTGAGCGAACATAGGTCACCGCCACTTTGGTGGATGATTTTAGGCTTGGTGGGGATACTACAGTATGTAGTTTTGAGTCCACTTTAAAAACAATGCTGTCTTTCTGAAGCCTCCTTGCGATATTTCATTATTTCAATTACATCCGCGGCAATGTTGCACAGCCAATATCTTTGCATTATGCTGTTTATTACTTAATCCCTTTCAACAATTGGCCCCGAAGAGACAGTTCGTCACTGTTACCAATCACGGTGACGAGCTAGCATACTTTTGAGCTGATTTTAGCGAGCTTCAATGACACTAAGGTAACGGACGTTAGCAATGACATATAAAAGAGAAAAGAAAAAAAATTGTGTAAAGCCGTAGGTCCCGTTGTTGAAGAGTCAAATTTTCTCAAGTACCTTAACAATTAATAACAACAAACAAGCAAACTAATCACCAGTTAAATCTTTCCTTTTCGGCTTATGGACAAACAGACAGTTGCCTTGGATGACGAAGACCAACAATTTCTCCTAAAATTTGGTGTTACCCCTTGCCATTTGCTAGATGTTTAGGTACGTATTTGACAACAACTTCTTTCACTTCCTTCATGTCTTCGGAAAGTTCCATAGTATTACTGCAACCAACTCAAAGCAAATTCGACGGTAGAGTAATTTCAAACTAGGTTCCTTCAACTGAGGAATCATTTCAAACTAGCGTTAAGTTATTTGAAACTTCTTTCAAAGGACAGGGAGTATACTGAACCTGGTTTGAATGGACTGGGGGAGTCTTCTGAAACGGGGGTGGTAGAAGGTGGTCATTTTTTATCGGTTACACCAGTGTAACGGTCTGTATCCCCCCCCCCCGTCCGAAATTCCCCCCGGGGGAAATATGGCCCAGGATATATATCCCCCCGGGGGAACTTTGTCCCAGGATAATATTCCCCCCTCTGGGCCAAGATTCCCCCATTGCTTGGTGGAGGTAACCATTATTTTTTTTTTTTTCGTTTGCCATGGGAATCAAATTCAAGAGGATTTCATAGAAAAGCTGCACAGATTGCAAGACAATGAAGGGTTACATTTAGGCAATGAATTGAGGTCACAACATATTGCTTGGATAAAAAAGAACAATGAATTTTAGGCGGGCTGCTCAGTTTCTTGGTGAATCCGTATCAAACCCCTTGCAATATTGCTTAGAAAATAAGCTTGCTGATTTCGAAGGATGTGAGGGAACAATCAAATTCTTTAGTATATATATCCTCAATTCAAGAAATTTGTGCAGACTTAACTTTAAATCTACAAATGCAACAAAAAAGAAAAATGCCTGTTTGTTTAAAGAATTTATGATGAAGGCTGATTTTGGGATAGTCCAAGGGGTTGTGACCTGGGAAGGTTTGTGACCTGGGAAGGGGGTCCGGGGGCTTGCCCCAGCTAGGGGCTGTGACCTAGGAAGGGGGTCCGGGGGCTTGCCCCCGGCTAGAGGTTGTGACCTGGGAACTACTAGGTTAGGTTAGGTGGGTTTGTTAGGTTCTGTACCCTTTTACAAATCTGAAATGTGTTAAATAATCATGTTTAGCCTATGTTCAGCCACTTACATGATCCATATGTTTTACCAACTGGTTATCTTGTTCTTATTTTGCATTTCTGACCATTATTATAGCTGTAAATCACTCGTTTATGACATTTCCCCACCCTAAAAACCCCGGTTTCCCACACGGTTCCCTTATAATCTCTGGTAACACAACTGGATTGGTATCATCTCCTTTCTCATCCATAGTGCTTCTTAGCATCAAGTGTACTTTTTATTTCGTGCTGGACAGTACGAAAGAAGAGTAAGGTTTTGAATATATATATATATATATATATATATATATATATATATATATATATATATATATATGTGTGTATATATATATATATATATGTGTGTGTATATATATATATATATATATATATATATAGTATATATTTCCTAATATTTTGTCAAACTTACCGTTGATTATTTAATTCATCAAAATAGTTTCTCTATAAGGGAGGGTGGGGGAGAAATGGCCTAAGGGGGGAAAATATCCTAGGGCTGAAATTCCCCCCGGAGGAATAACAGCCCGGGCTGCTTTTCCCGGGGGAGAAATCGATCCTAGGCTAATTTTCCCGGGGGGAATTTCAGTCGGGGGGGAAAAATTTCCTGCTACACCGGCATTAGCAGGCGCATTTAGGTGCCACTAACCATAATTACCACGCCATTTATACTACATCAAAGTAGTTAATATCCAAGTTAATCTCATAATTAGTTTTTTATTAACTCTCCTTCGCTACTTTTGCACTCTTACAGTTTACCTTTCCAACTAATCGAACTAAGCTGTGTTACATGCTTTCTCTCCTATCTGATTTCATTCCATAATACAAGACAAAATATAATCAACGCACGCACAATGTGTAAATTTATAGGCACAGAAGAAAAAGGAAAAGATGATGCAATATAGTGAGAGAGAGAGAGAGAGAGAGAGAGAGAGAGAGAGAGAGAGAGAGAGAGAGAGAGAGAGAGAGAGAGAGAGAGAGAGAGAGAGAGAGAGAGAGAGAGAAACTTTTCAAGGAAATAAACACATATAAGCCAAAGATTCATATGCCTTCATGGCCCCCTTTTCCATGAACGTAGACTAATGGAGTTCATCGTCGTTTATTAGCGTGCCTTTTTCCCATTCGTATAAGGGTAACACGGTTGCCTTCTTTTTGAAGGACTTAGCTATTGCTCTGTCGTATTAGTTGTTTTCTTCAGTTCTTAAGGATAAACATAAAATTCTCTGGAGCGAGAGAGAGAGAGAGAGAGAGAGAGAGAGAGAGAGAGAGAGAGAGAGAGAGAGAGAGAGAGAGAGAGAGAGAGAGAGTTGGGGGTATCGAATCTTTACGCAACATCATAGTCGAAAGTATCGAATCTTTATGTAACCTACATCAGTGTTGGGTGTATCGAATCTTGATGTAACCTACAACGTCAGTGTTGGGGATATCGAATCTTTACGCAACATCATAGTTGGGATCAGTCTATATTGACTCTGGTTGGGAGTATCGAATATTTACGTTGCGTAAAGATTCGATACTCCCAACACTGATGCTGTAGGTTACATCTGCATTTTCGTCTTTATCAAAATTACAGAACAAAACCATGAAGAGTATTTGTTTATCCTCTATTTAAAGATGCCAACCTTTAACACCCAGAGAATATGCATTTGTATTGCTTTATCAAAGTAATTCAAAATACTTGATCTACAATAATAATTCAGCTAAGATACTTCTCAGAGCTTCGTAATCAATTACATGTCCAACATTTATTAGTTAGATTTTCGTTTAACATTCTTACTATCAACATTATCGTAAACGTTATAAGGTAAAACTACCGTATATTCACAAACATTTTGGCTAATCTATTATAAAGGGGACATAGTAAGTTGGCTGACATCTTGGTCCTGACTTCTTTGCCGCGGACATAATTTCGTCATATAGCACCTATGGAACTGCAATGGTGGTGTTCTGTGTATAAACTCAAAGCAATTACTCTAAATCTCATGCGTGTAATTGAAATATGTGGAAAGGCAATTATAAATTTGAGTGGTGAAATATCGACTAGGCTGAGTAGCCCAATCCAGCTCACAAATTGGCGATTCTCCCCAAAAAATATATTCATATTTCATTTAAAATCAAATGCTTATTTTTATAAATGCTCTAGTAAAATGCTGTGAAAATTTACTGGAAATGTTATACTCAACAATATATATATATATATATATATATATATATATATATATATATATATATATATATATATATACTTATATATATTTATATATACTTATATATATTTATATATACAGTATATATATATATATATATATATATATATATATATATATATATATATATATACACACACACATATATATATATATATATTAACTAAACAAAGTACTTCGCCTCAGAAAAGAATCAGCCATGTTACTGGAAGACTACGGAGATCATACCAATAAACAGTAAACAATTACTTGAATTTTCACACGGTTAAGTTCATATTGTTCCCTATGTTTTGTGAAATAACGTATATGATGCAAATAGATAATTGAGTGACCCATAGTAATTTTCTCCAATTAATATTTTCAAATTTAATTTTCGTGTTACCCAGTATATTCACCAAGAAAGAATTGTAGTAAGTGAAGCTTTTTATGTGTTTTTCTTTATATAACGTACTATAAAAGACCGTCAGCTCTCTGAAATGGCATTTAATTGAAACATTTCCCAAGTCTTTTGGCAAATTGCTGAAAAGAGGATATCCAGAGAAATTTAATTACTGGTGCGCCGATTGGCAAGTCTCTGAGGAGACGGCAAATCTGCCACGTTGAAAGGCCTGATATTCGAGGTATATGGTATATTTTTCACAAACTGTTTCAGGACATCAAATCTCATCGCTGGGATATTTCGAAAAGGATTGTGAAATGTGCCCTATCCATTGAATTTGTGTGCGTATGTATGTGTGTAAAAGCGTATGCGTATTTGTATGTGAATGCATATTTATGTGTGAATGTGTGTGCGCGTTTGAATATATGTATTGCCGTTCTCTACTGAGTTTCTAACAATATCATATTGATAAAAGGAACTTAGTTTTTGAGCAACCAACACGATAACACTCTTGTTCTGGTAGGCTAATGAGGATTGGGTCTTCCCGTGGCTGTACCAGAAAATTCTCTTGTGGTCTGTCTGGTACTAGAATTATGCCAAGACATTCCATAACTTGAATCCTTAACTTAGAGATTAGTTAATCATATTCTCGGGTAACTTTGTTTCTCATTGAACAAAGTTCGGTAAAAATCTATATGCTTGTCCAAACGATGACAGTTGAACAGCGAGAGTCTGGTAACGCCAGCAAGAGTGATTGCTCATTGCTGTACAAGTAACGAGATCTTGTGTATTGTTATTGTTGTATGTGCTAGAAAAAACTAAAAATTAATTTTGGTGCAGAGTGGTTGCAAAGGCAATAAAATTTGGGAAGTCATGCGTCAATACTACAGGAGTCTTAAAGTGAATCAGAACTAGCTTTCATTAATTAAATGAGAATGGATCCAAATACGTTTTACAATCTTCTCTCGAAACTGGAACCTACAATCACCAAATAGAGTACTAATATGAGACAAGAGTTTATGTGCTGCCGCCCTATTACAGGCAACATTACTTCGTCTGTCAACAGGATGCAACTATACATAACTTCAATACACAATACAACAAGGATTCCCAAACGGAGTTTGCGTAAAATTATACCCAAACTTGCAGATATCTATGAAGTCCGAAGAAAAGTGATTTCTTCTTGCTAACTTGTCGAATTCTCGCCTGTGTTAACTGCAGAAAAGTGCTAGTTTTCCCTTCACTGTTTCTTCAATAACATTATCAATTTTTGAAATTGCTACAACTCGTGCATCACGATATCTATATACATCGGACCTCACATCCCAAAAGCTGAAAGGGTGTTGCTTCTACAACCATCAAATTTAAATTTACCTCACGGGATCAATAAAACTAGATTTTTTTTTAATTTTTAAGTAGAGGACACATAAATAGTATAATATTGGCATTGGTGGAAAACGTTACTTCGTAGCCTACAACAGGCAATGACATCTCCCCGGTCTTTAACCACCAAAAAGCACACCTCTCGTTACTTTGGAAATCATAAAAAAATCTGTACTGTGCTTTGCTCACTGCTTCTACGTTTCTGACGTCACCTTAAACAAAGTTCGTTGAACAAAGCTCTCGTCGTGTGGATGAAGCCTTATACGATTGCTAAGCTACAAAAGCCCATGTTGCATATTGCTAGAAAAAACATCTTCACCAAAGAACCAGGCATTATCCCATTTGTTAAATTGCCTCTAACAATTAGGGTGCACTTGTTTTACTTACAAAATTTCAAATTCATTTAAATTCGTTCATTCCCCAATAATCAAATCCAAGATTTGCTAGGGTGTTTATTTTTCCTTCCATTTTGCAAAAGATAATATCTTAGTTGACAGAGCTAGTCGACCTACCAAGAAAAGGAAAATATATAGCAAATCAAGAACAAAATTTGGTTAATATATGTCACTTTAATTAGTAAAGAAAATGGAATTCACTATAAGAAATGGACGAACGCTGTCCAGTTAAGCATTTCTCTCTGTTTGTTTAATGGGGGCTGGGTCATAATAACTTACGTATCAGTTGATTAATATGTGAACTATTTCTCACACTATCTCCTTTGTTCACTACTACTACTACTACTACTACTACTACTACTACTACTACTACTACTACTACTAGCTAAGCTACAACCCTAGTTGGAAAAGCGGGATGTTATAATCCCAGGGCTCCAACAGGGAAAATAGCCCAGTGAAGACAGAAAAAAGGAAGATAAAATATTTTAAGACGAGTAACAACTTTGAAATAAATATCTCCTAAATAAACTATAAAAACTTTAACAAAACAAGAGGAAAAGAAATAAGATAGAATAGTGTGCTTGAGTATACCCTCAAGCAAGACCATGGTACAGATGCTATAGCACTACCCAAGACTAGAGAACAATGGTTTGATTTTGTTTACATATGAGAGACTGACAGAGCTGTTGGGCATGCAATGCTTGCATTCGCTTGTGCAAGCTGTTTTCTGATTTTTGTATGACGTAATCATTACCTGTTTTTTTTTTTTTACCAATTGCAAACTTCCGAATATTTATGCACAAGTTCCTGGATGTGGTTTTTTTCCTCCCACCCCTTCAGTTTCATCCACATTACCATCATGAAAGAACGTCTCCAAGAGGGAAGTACAATCTATTTGATTGGTAGATAGAAATTACTGTGTGCAAATTGGAAACTCTCATCATATGAACCTTTAAACAGAGGGGTACCCCAGGGGAGTGTACTTGGCCCAGTCTTATTCTGCATCTATACTATTGATCTATCGAAAATACTACAAAGGCATGGTGTCAAGTTCAAACTATTTGCGGATGGCACATAAATTTTACTTCTCTATTAATGATATAGATGACACTACTGAAACTCTAAACCGAATCCTTGATAGTATTAGAGAATGGGTGACTTTTAAACGACTAAAATTAAATGAGAACAAAACTGAGTTCATGGTGGTGGTAAGAGAAACAGCGTGAGAAGTTTGGGTGATGTTCAAATGAACATAAATAATGACTCAGTGCCGATATCTGGTAAAGTTCGAGATCTAGGTGTATTTCTTGACTGTAACTTGTCTCTCAATGCCCAAATAAATAATGTAGTGAAAACTGCTAGTTATCATCAAATAAATATTGCGTTTATGAAAAAATACATGGATGAAAATTCTGTAACGAAATTTGTAATAAACTGTGTTATTACCAGGATAGACTACTGCAACTCCATCTATTACAATTTACCAAAAGTGCAACTTAAGAAATTACAAAACATAATAAACATAGGAGCAAGACTGATGAAAGGTGTCCCACCTAGAGAAAGGATCATCCCTATACTAATTGATTTACGCTGGCTGCCGATTAAAGCGAGAATTGAATTTAAAATATGTATAATAACCCACCAAGTTATCATAACCGGTCGTCCAAAATACTTAAGAGAATTGCTACATATTGTGCAGCCAACAAATCGTGTCGACACGAGAATAGTTACAGATCGTTTCAAACTATTGGAACCTAAATACATATCTACTGTAGGCTCCAGAGCCTTTAGATATGCGGCCCAGAGACTATACAATAAGCTCCCACGAGACATCCGAATAATTGAAGACATTAAGGCTCTCAAGAGGAAACTGAAGACTTTCTTATTCCGTGAGTCGTATGACAATGACGATTTAACAGTAAATGAGCAATACGTGATATGAACCGTTAAATACTCTGAATGAACAAGATATAACGACAGTGGAGGTCCTGTAGAGAGTGGGGTTTCCCTGATGTATGGGACCGGAAAAGCAACCGTCAAAGTAAAGTAAGTAAGTATTCCGAAATTTAGTGTAATTTAATCTATGCTGGCAATTAAAGTAATTAATTATGATGAAAATTCTCTCCGTTCAGGAGATAGCTATTGTTACTCATGTGAAAGTAAAAATTACACACACACACACACACACACACACACACACACACATATATATATATATATATATATATATATATATATATATATATATATATATATATATATATATATATGTATACATATATATATATATATATATATATATATATATATAATTTATATATATATATATATATATATATATATATATATATATATATATATATATATATATATATGTATACATATATATATATAATTTATATATATATATATATATATATATATATATATATATATATATATATATATATATATATATATATATATATATATATATATATATATATATATATATATATGTCTGTGTGTATGTGTGTGCGTGTGTCTAAACTTGCACATTTTTTATTCTTTTGGCATAGAGGCCCAAATAAAGGTTTTTCGGCTGAATTTGAAAATTAGATAAAGACTAATCCAAGAACACCGTGGTGTCCTATATGATACGTTTTAAAATAGATAGCATGGTTACCCATGACTATATCAGCTACAGTTTTCTTTTCAATAGAACTTGTCTGGTTTTCTGTAGATAAATTATTGGCCGCCTTGAACAAAATTTGCTCTGAGATAAGTACGTCCTTTTTTTTCTCGTGAATCAAATTTTTATTTATTGTTAAACATATGGTTGAAATATTAAGCTTTACTGAGAATACTGCTTTGATCTTCAAAATAGATAGAAAATCAATCTTAATGTCTGAACCTTCATTAACTGGACGTAATTACATTATCATTGGTGAGCTTTCCAATTATACATAGATCATATAAAGGAAAGAAAATGAATAGAAAATCAAAGTGTAAGCCTTGAACCTAGGGACTTAATACACAGTTCAGGTACTTAAAAGAATGGACTGTAATCATCGATGCACATATACAGTAAGTACAAAAGTGAAGAAAGAATGTCGCAGACGGTGTTACTGAATAATGTTAGGGACCATAAAGGGACATAGAAAGCACAAAAGAACGTAAAGGATGTAAATATGTGTAGTTTTCTCATTAAGAAGTTTTACAGGCAATATACCCATAACTATTGTTGCTCATCTTCTTCTTCTTTGTCTGCATCTTTTCCCACTTCCATCTGGGGTCGTTGTTTCTGTTGCTCATGTGAAAGTAAGAAAAAAAATATACCCGAAATAATTACCCACGGGGCTTGCGAGCACAGCTTAACATGTACCGTTTGCCAGAATATAGGAGCAGTGATTTAATGTTAATTTTGCAAGCCCAGCGAGCCACCGTGGAGCAAAAACCATTTGAACTGTATCATTATTATCATTACTTGCTAAGCTACTACCTTAGTTGGAAAAGCTGGATGCTATAAGCCTAGGGGCCCCAAAAGGGAAAAATAGCCTGCCCTAGTGTACCTTAAAGCAAGAGAACTCTAACCCAAGACAGTAGACCATGTTACAGAGGCTATGGCACTACCTAAGACTAGAGAACAATGGTTTGATTTTAGAGTGTCCTTCTCTTGGAAGAGCTGCTTACTATAGCTAAAGAGTCTCTTCTACCCTCAACAAGAGGAAAGTAGCCACTGAATAATTACAGTGCAGTAGTTAACCCCTCGAGTGAAAAAAAATTGTTTGGTAATCTCAGTGTTGTCAGGGTATGACGACAAAGGAGAATCTGTAAAGAATAGGCCAGACTATTTGGTGTATGTACAGACAAAGGGAAAGTGAACCGTAACCAGGGAGAAGGATCTAATTTAGTACTGTCTAGCCAGTCAAAGGACCCCATAACTCTCTAGCGGTAGTATCTAAATGGATGGCCAGCCTGCCACCGACATCGAGGCTCAATAATGTTCGGTATTGTCAACTTACATTATTACCCACGCTGGAAATAAAAAATGTCCATCGCAGGTGTACTACCAGTCTCTTTTTGATGAGTATTGACGAGTAATATCATAAAATTGTATCCTTTTACGTTCCTTTATGCCTTTCAGGCAAATCCGTCACAGAGTGCCTGCAAACTACGTTTACAGTATATTTAAATGCATATTGTGTGTAGGCTATATATATATATATATATATATATATATATATATATATATATATATATATATATATATATATATGTATATATATATATATATATATATATGAATATATATATATATATATATATATATATATATATATATATATATATATATATATATACGCATACATATAATACCAAAAAAAAAAAATGAAAAATAAGACAGACGATAACAGTGACTCCTGGCACATCAGGTAAAGACGATAACCATGAAAAGAGTCATGAACCTCAGACCCACCAAAGGTACAATGCTCTTTGTGAGAAGAAGAACATGAAATATCAAATTTAAGACTAGCGATGACAATGCAGCTGAATGAAAGACTCAATCATTGTGCTTAGACCTTAAGCCATAGAAAGCTCCTTACAAAGTTTGGTGCTAGTGATATTGCTCAAGAACTGAAGTACCAACCGCGGTGATTGGGAGATTTATACAGCTCAGAGAAAGCACTTCTTAATACAATAAAACTAGAGAAGAATCACCATGATCAATGAAATGAATTATATCCTATGGGTTTTTGTTTTTTTTCTAAACTTATTATCTACATTGTTAGCAAGGTTGCTAACACACAATAATCACCTGAAATACTGACTTTCTGATTTACTTTCCCTATGATAGCGCAAATTACAACTAAGTGCAGACTCCCCATATATCAATACCACCAGATTAAAAGAAGAGTTACTCTTTAGGATCCCTGACCATGAGGCATATAGAAAATGGTGTGATGTTCTTCTAACGTTCACAAAAGACATTGTCACAATTTTGACTGAAGCTAATAAGTACAGTAAAGCTATATGTCTGGCTAAAGCTGCAGATATCATTTAAATATAAATGCTCGCTCATAAGACAAACTTCAGTCAAGATTTACAAGAAGAACTTTAAAAGGAAGCTATAGTAAATTTTACAGAATTTTTACAGTATTGAGCATGGTATTGACATCATGCCCCAATTGGTCTATGGTGTTGTGCTGTCAGTTGTTGCTATTGCACAACATTTACAATACAACTACTACTCCACGCATACTGAAGGATCAAAACCCTGTACGTACGTCAAATACCGTGGAATGTATTTTCACATGTATGTCGAATATATATGACAATGGAATTAGCGTATCATATTACAGTGTTGGAAATATCAGTACAGATAGGGGAGTGTATAGAAACGCAATATGTGGAAGATGATGATGTGTGTCCACCTACTTTGAGAAAGGAACATTTCTGCTTTATTCAACATAGGCCACAATCTAACACTAGCATATTTTTAATTGTCTGCCATACATTTAGGAGGGATACAAATCTTTGGTGATTATTGTAAAAGACTCAGACTTTGTGATAATTGCCTTATCTCACTGCAATGGGACTCGAGAAATGTGGGTCTGATTTCACAAAGGAGACCACATGAGGTGGATTCCTATACACAATCTTACGTCTACTCTCGGATCAGAGAAGTCCAAAGAAATTATGTTTTTCATGCTTTCACTGGGTGCGATGTTATATCAGGTTTCAATGAAAAAGTAAAAAACTGTATTTTAGATAGATCTGTAGAACTTAGTAGCTGAAAAAAATATTCGCAATTCCCTTGCATAAATATCCTCTAGATTTTGAAAGGAATAAGAATGAAGACATTGATTGGTGGACGGAACCTTGACATTTACATAGGGTTACTGCCGGTAAGGTGAGATAGCCTACCATCTTTCGTGGGAGTAAAATCTATAGGCCATCGGTGTGATTACGTTGTTTTAGTAGAAGAACTTCAGCAACCGTTTTATATATAAATATATATATATATATATATATATATATATATATATATATATATACTGTATATATATATATATATATATATATATATATATATATATATATATATATATATATATATATATATATATATATATATATATATATATATATATATATATATAAATGCACACACATCTTTTACTGGTCACTTTTATCAAACATGTATGTATTTCTATAATATAAATACTCTCTAGTAACTGTAAAAAAATACACATAAGTTTGGAGAAAGTGACTAGTATATTCTAAATATTTCAGCTGAAAAAGATATATTAATCGCCAAAATGCTATGATATGAGGACTGATATATATATATATATATATATATATATATATATATATATATATATATATATATATATATATATATATATTCAAAGTCTAATTAATAAATTCGAATTTGATAGATATTTAAGGTTTTAATATTTTGTTGTTTCTTTATCAAATCCTTTTTGCACGAAAGTGTCACTGTAGGATCCTCTTTTTTTCTATTTTCACACACTTTATTTTGTAAATAGCGTTTGCTGAGTAGTGCTACTATTCTATTTAAGTTGTCCAATTCTCAGTATCACTATATCCATTAACAACAATACTGCTTCTAAATGATAGCATGACAATCGGTCACCTTAACCAAAGAATAGTCTTTTCAAAAAACTTCTCATTTACAAACTAATTCACAAGCATAGGCCTATAACCATAAAAAAAGAGAGATCGATTTGTTATAACAACATAATATATAGAAAGGAAAAAAAGACTCGGTTAGATTTCACCAGTTGTCTCTATTTTGAGCTTTTAAATCAATCTCCATCCATCATCTCCAACTTCACCTTTCATGGTCCTCAGCCATGTAGGCCTGGGTCATCCAACTCTTCTAGTATCTTGTGGAGTCCAATTGTGTAGGCCTAGGTCTTCCAACTCTTCTACATATTGTATATACATATAGATACTCCTCTCTCTCTCTCTCTCTCTCTCTCTCTCTCTCTCTCTCTCTCTCTCTCTCTCTCTCTCTCTCTCTCTCTCTCATATATATATATATATATATATATATATATATATATATATATATATATATATATATATATATGTGGGTGTGGGTGTGTGTGTGTGTGTGTGTGTGTGTGTGTGTGTGTGTGTGTGTGTGTGTGTGTGTGTATGTGTGTGAGTGTGTGTGTAATGATTTGGCTCTCAACTGTGTCTTGCAATATGTAGTTTCATTAGATTATTAATACCAATATCATTATGAGTGAGCATTATGTAAGTAATCACGGTAATCTGGTGTGTATATGCACAGACACTACCCTAATTTAATGTAATTTAATTTAAGAGATATCGATTTGGATACAAATCCCAGGAAGTGTATTCGATACATTTTCCTAATCAATCTGACCTTCACAAGGCTTTCAAAGTTTAGATCGATTAAACATGCTTTATTTATCGAGTATGAGGCTCTCTAGGGATGACGTTCAGTCTTAAGAGTAGTAAACAATTAGAGAGAGAGAGAGAGAGAGAGAGAGAGAGAGAGAGAGAGAGAGAGAGAGAGAGAGAGAGAGAGAGAGAGAGAGAGAGAGAGAGTAGTAGTAGTATGTTTATGGAAACCAACGACTACGTTTATCTCGACCGATTACGGGAATGAATACATTCATTCAAGGGCATCTGTTATAAATCAATGGTCCTTGATGCACGAGTAAGTGTGACGGAAGAGCGAAACTGGTACATACTCAATCACTGACTAGGCGACAGGAACATTTCTATAAAACATTTTGGGTTGATAGAACTTAGCAGAAACTACAACATATGCGATAGGCTGTTCTAAAAAAAAGGAAATGATTGTTTCATGTTTACAAAGAATGAATCTACTTATTTCTGTTATATCAAGAAAATGGGAAAATCTAAGTACGATAAAACTACTGCATACTGGATGAAGTTAATGCACAAAGATAGTAAGCTACAAGCATAGAGAAAATTACCAGTTTCTTTATATTCATAAGTAAATCTCAGTCACACTACACAGTACTAGAAGTGGCTCAGTTTGTGGGCAATTCCAAAAGGGAAATTATCAAATTTATAGCTTTCTTATAAAGCTGGGGAGCTTATGATTTATAAAGATATGTTCGATTAGAATCAAGGATCTCTCCTGCTGTTATGTGCATACATATACGTGCCATCTGAATGGATCGATTGTTGTATCAATGTTTGCGTCTTTGCCAAGTTGGGTGCTCCATTATTCAAAAGGACATTGACGGTATAACCTAGTTTCCTAAATTTGATGGAACACCAGCATACATTGATAAAACATTTAATTTCAAAGTTGCTAATAATCATATTTTATTATATAGCCCCCATTAGATGTAATTCATGTTCGAAATTAAAAACAAAACTGGTGTATTATGAAAAACAAACAATATAAGTAAGTTATTTATTTATTACTTGCGCGGAGTTTGTAACTGTAACTTAAGAATATTACGAATTGAATCGGTTTTAGCAGATGTAAATAAATATTTTCTGTTTCATAGACTTTTCCTTGATAAATGTGTTAAACTGGTAAAATAAAAACACCAAAAAAACATGTAGAAAGATAATAAGTACAAAGTTAAGCAGGTACTTTAGTAAAGTATAATCACATCCTACGTTCTTCTGACGTCTCGAGCGAATTTGGTTCCAGTATTCTTACGGTCACGATTAATAAGTCAAGTAACATTAATTTATATCATAAAGGGATTGAAAGATTTTTTAAAAGTATGAATAATAAGAAAAAGTATAAATAAGCATGATTTGGAAATGGTATTGACGCCAAAAGATGACACAACTTGTTTTTCAAAAGAAGCGAATTTAGGAGCGATAGTTAGAGGCCAACATTGCTGAATCCGATCTGTCAAATGGTCGTCGACTGGTAGGAATGAGATGTACAAAATTCGCCTTTCGAGCCAAGACCTGGGAAGATGGGAGGGTGCATAGGAACTACGAGAGAAGGGTCGGGATCCAGTAGGACTTCTTCAGGTGAAGGATCTACCTCTTTAAGAGGCAAGTGTCATAATCTTGAGTTTCTCTCCATTAAACTTCCGTCCCATTTGTGTGTGTGTGTGTATGATGTGTCTTGCTATTGTTTCCTACTGTTGTTTTTTTTATATTTTTTTTGTTCGATTGATCTCCCTCAATTTTTAAATTGTCATAATTTATAATGCCTTTGAATTTAAGAGTCAGTAGCCAAGGAAAGTTTGCCTGGTAACCATGACCAAACCAGTACTGTAGACATATAGTCGTAGACAAATGGTTGATTATTTTTTTTTCTTTTTATTAAAAAGTTTAATTGCCTTTTTTTTACAATCACAATATTTCCAATATGATTACATTCAATAGCATTTTTTTATAAACATAAATCTTCTAATTTAATAATTTACAAAATTAAACATGTTGATTATGGTTTTTAGTTACTCCTAAACAATAGTTTATATACTTTTTTTTTGTTTATTAGATCATTATTATTGTCATCATGCAAGTTGCAGCACTGATGGTATTAAAGTATAATGCTTGCAAACCCGTAAGAATCAACAAGGAAATTAAACAAGTAAAGAATAAACCAATGAGAAATGACAACAAATAAAATTAAGATAAATAACTTCATCATTGATAGACAGTGAAAAGACAAATTAATCTGTTTTTATGTTTTCATTAATTGATAATTTCTTCTCATGTAGTTTTATTTCCATATTTCCTTTCCCCACTGAGCTATTTTTCCCTGTTGGGGCCCTTGGGTTTACAGCATCCTGCTTTTCCAACTAGGGTTGTAGCTTAGCTAGTAATAATAATGATAATAATATGCTCAAAAAAAATTTGTTTAGACCAAATTTGAACTTATCAAGACTGATTTAACTATTGCCTGATTATGATAGGAAAATAATTCCAAAAGTTGCCTTTCTTTATGAAGGAAAGGCAAGACAATTGCATACTTCAGTTTTTGTTACTTATATTTTGGGATAATTTAAGGTATTATTGTCTGAATTATTAAAAAAAAAACCTAAACAGTACAAATTGATGGCAGAATGTCAGTGCCAGGGATAACACCCAGTTCAGGTGCTGGTGATGGTAACAATATGAGGAATTTAAGTTAACTTTTGTCCAGCAATTCCTAAGATGAGTCGGCTTTTGGAGACCAAATAGGAAAACCATATTATAAACATCTTAGAATAACTTGTCTACTCTTAAGTTTTTAGTCTTTGAGATTATCAGTAATACATGTTCTTATTTAACCCTGTGTAAAAAGTTTGGTTTACCCAATCAATTCTTTAGTCAATAAGGTAACATAGGTAACAAGAAGGGAAATATGAAGCTACTGGCCTAGGTTACACTGACTGGTAGTTTAGTCAAAGTGTAGTGAATAGGTCTATTGCATTTAGTGTAGATTGATGGCATTGTGTACATTGTGGTAACAGACTTGCATCAGTTTGATAATGCCACCAATTTCAACTTATGCCAATCGGGAATTTGTGGATTTTCGTTAAGCTAGGTTATGTGACCCCAAACCAAGGGCGTTTTGAATGCTTAGGCGTATGCAGTGTTCCTAAGCATGACCTAAGATCCTCATGATCTCCTAATGTACAAGGGTGTTTTAGAATTATGTGCAGTTTGACATCACTATACAACACCTAATGTAAAATATTTCAGGGTGTATGTATGATAGTGGGCACCTGTATATGTCTAACTTAGAATACGGTAGTGTAAGAGGGATCACAGGGGGCCGTCACCCCGCCCCACGTTAAGTAAGCAAGTATGTATGGACACAGCATGTAGGTTAGGTTAAGGGGGAAAGTTTAGGTTAGTTGATGTCTTAGGTTAGGTTAAGGGGGAAAGTTTAGGTTAGTTGATGTCTTAGGTTAGGTTAAGGGGGAAAGTTTAGGTTAGTTGATGTCTTAGGTTAGGTTAAGGGGGAAAGTTTAGGTTAGTTGATGTCTATTTTACTCGTGTGAGGAACTGGCCGCTGATATGCAAGGGCTCCAAAATTTCAAACAGTCAACATGATTCAACAATGAAAGAGATAATTTATTAACTGGATTAATCATCGTAGTCACTAGAAAAGTGTTGTTTTCCCACGAGGTTTCCTTCATATTTGAGGGTGGATTGGGAATGTAAGTAGAGGAATACAAGTAATCAAAGGTTTAAAAGTTGAAGTAATAATTCAAAAGGCTAAAGTAGAGATGTACCAATCTTTCAATAAATGCAATGGCTTGGTTGAAAACCACCTCCTAACGTTTTTTTGTTTTTAATTTTTTTTTTTTTGTATCTCGCTTTAACATTGTTACTCTAATTTTTAAATATTTAACTTAGCCGGTGAATATATAATAGCTGCAACTCTGTTGCTCGACAGACACATACAGTAAAAAAACTCGCAAGCGATCGCTATACAGGTTGCGGGTGTGCCCACCAGCGCCAACTGTCGGCCAGATACCACTCTCGATGTAAACAAAGACTCAATTTCTTCTCTGTCGATGTGTCGACAAGACGTACTTTTACTCGCTGTAGAACCTGGAGTTTTCTCAACATTTTTGGTGAAGTACTTCATTTTGGTTTGAGCTTTTGCAGTGCAGGTGTTTTATCTTCATCTTAAATCTTGAACTCGTTTTTGGATAGATTTAATTTTTGATGAACAAGAGAGTATGGACTTTCTTTGACTTTTAAATGGCCGACCCTTCCCTTAGACGGAAGTGTGTTTAGGCTTTTAGCAATTATCTTATCACGTTATAAATTAATTATAGATTTTCCTCTATATATTTTATATCTCACCGCCTTTATTAGGCCTCTTCGATTAACTTTCCATTTATAATAAACATAAAAATAAATTTTAATGTTTTGTTTATATGCGACCTTTCCTGAGAGTAGGCGGTCCTAACTTGGTAACCGAAGTTAAACAACGTTGAGCCCTTTCAATCGTAAATAGCTTTTAAAGAACTAATGATTTAAAACTTTTTAAATGAATATTTTTAATAAATATTTTATGAAAGATTTTCTTTGAATAGTCTTCGTACTGTTTTCAAAGATGAACTAATGTTTAGTTTATTTATGCTACGCAGTTTGCGCTCTATCGTTACGATAGAGAGAGAGAGTATCACGGTTTCACTTTGCAGAAAGAGTAAATCGATTCTGACGTTTTGTTCATTCTTCTTTCAAATCTTGAATGTTTTAAATTCTATTTTAAAGGAACTTTTTAATTGAAAAACCTTTCAGTTTTTTCCTTTGGTCAAATAACATGTTTTTTTGACGAAACGTAATTGGGCTCTTCTCTCAGGTGCGAAATCAAGAGAGAGAAAGAGAGAGAGATAGAGACGGAGGGAGAGAGAGGAGAGAAAACGTTCCGTTCAAGCGGGTAACGTTGTTCTCGAGTTACTCTCGTCCCTAGTCTCTGTACGGGGAGTAAGGATAAAACGTTTTTAGTTTTATTCTCGTCCCCAGGCAATGTACGGTGAGAGATTGAAAACGTAGTTTTGAATGAACTAGTGTTTAGTCTCTTCCCCAACCACTGAATTTTTTATCTTAAAAGATGTTTACTGTTTTTTTTTGCTGGTATTAATATGCTTGCATTATACGACTGATTTCGCATTTACTACCTTTTGATGAGGGTAGAATTGCGTGCTTCAGGTAGAAATCAGTAAAAGTTTCGATTTCAGTGAAATTAGTGCAAAACAGAAAATCGTAGTAATAAAGTGATATTGCGCAAAGTGTTACAGTGTTGCGACCGAGGGTTCGTCTGTTCGTGCCTGTCGTTCACCTAGTCCGGGACCTCTTGCAAGCTCCCAAGCCCAGGGGAGAAGTAATGTCGTACGACTTATGGGTTCGAGAGGCCTTGATCAGCGAACAGACGTTCCCTCTATGGTATCGGGTGTATCTTACCAAGATCTCCCCTACCATAAGGCGAGAGAGACAATTTTCTCCTCGTCATCCGAAGGCTTTTAGCATAAGAAACCTGAAACAAGGTTTCGAGGTCCTTAAGCAAATGTCAGTCCTTTCAGGACAGGTCCAGCGTCCTGGTTGTAGCCATTAGGACAGCTCTGACCCTATGCAGTCATCGGGAAACTGCTCGCCGCCTAACAAAAGCGTAACACAGACTCCGAGAGTCTTTTTGTTGGCAAGGTTTTGCGGTCACAGACGTTACCCTCGTCTCTTACCGCAACCATTTCCGTTGATCCTAAATGGGTTGTACGGCAAGACATGCAGAATAAGCTTGCCTCCCTTATGGAAGACTATTCTGCCGATTAGTCCGTTGAGCCTAGCCGTTTATCTCATCGAGATCCTGGCTTTCAGCAAACCTAACGTTCCTTTGTGCGTCCTGTTGACGTTGGCGTAGCTAAGTCACGTCAGTCAGGTTGTTTAGAACCACACTCGATGCGGTCTCGTGTGGATTTTCAGCCACATTTGGACGTTAGGCCACTTGCTGATGCTCCTGTTGACGTTCAGGACGTTCGCTAACAATCGGAGTTGACTTGTTTTGACGCTGTGCGTCAACCTCCGCATTCTAGAGTTGTTTTGACTGCTCAGTCTAGGCGGTCAAAGCAGTCTCGAGTGGACGCTGTGCGTCCTCACGCACCTGTTGTTGTTGACAGTTCACAGACTGTCAAGCAAGTACATGACGTTGCGTCCTGGTCTCTCGCACCTGTTGTTGTTGACAGTTCACAGACTGTCAAGCAGTTACATGACGTTGCGTCCTGGTCCGCTACTAATGCACCAGTGCGTGTGGACTCTGCTTGTAAAGCATTGCCACCACGGTAGGTCTCTCCCTTGCTTGAGACTCGGCTATTATCGGAGAAGGTTCCTTTAGATGAGGAAGTTGCTGTTCCCCCTCCTACTGATATTCCCTTGAGGACTCTGTCAGACGGAGAGGAGCCTAAAGCTGCTTAGCCCTCTATGGACTTTAAATAAATCATGCTGATTTTTAAGGATCTTTGTCCGGATCTTTTTGTAACTGCTGCTCCTCGTTCGCCTAAACGTCAGAGCTTACACTAGGCCTAGCTACTTCGAAGCCGTTGTTTTATAAGCTAGTGCTCTCTCGCTCTCCTAGAGAGCTTTACGTTTGCTAGGCGACTGGTTTATCACCAGGAGGAGTTTGGGGGATACAGCCTTTGCTTTCCCTTCTTTTAAACTGGCTTATCGAGCGAGAGTCTGATATGACACGAGAGAAGTTCTCGGCTTGGGAGTTCCTGCCTCTGCCCAGATAGACTTCTCAAATCTCGTAGACTCTCCCTGGCGCCTGGCCAGGAGACGCTCCAAGATTTTACAGGTCAACTTCACAGCTGTTTTCGAGCCTTTGAAGTTTTGCTGTACAATTATGTCATGCATAAACAAAGCTTTCAGGGATGGCTCCAATGATCTGACAGCCACGTTCTCTGCAGGGACAAGTCCCTCAGGGATGGCTCCATGATTTGGCAGCCATGTTCACTGCAGGAGTACGTAAGAGGCAAGTGCGCTCAATGTGTTCATTGTCAAGACAAACTTCACGATGAAGTCTACCAGGCTGTCTTGACAGCATTTATGGAAGGCGACTGGATGGTCTCTCTCGACCTTCAGGAGGCATACTTCCACATTCCTATACACCCGGATTCCCAACCGTTTCTGAGGTTTGTTTACAGGAATGTGGGGTACCAGTTTCGCGCTATCGGAGATCAGAGCCTCCCTGTACTTGGACGACTGGCTTCTCAGAGCCTCTTCCAGTCATCGCTGTCTGAAGGATCTCAATTGGACTCTAGATCTGGCCAAGGAATTGGGACTCCTAGTCAATTTGGAAAAGTCACAGCTGGTCCCATCCCAAACTATTCTGTTTTTAGGGATGGAGATTCACAGTCAAGTTTTTCGGGCTTTTCCGTCGGCCCCCAGAATAGATCAAGCCCTGCTCTCCATCCAGAAGATGCTGAAGAAAGAACACTGCTCAGTCAGGCTGTGGATGAGTCTGGTAGGGACGCTGTCATCCCTGGAGCAATTTGTCTCGCTAGGAAGGCTACACCTCCGTCCTCTTCAATTCCATCTGGCTTTTCACTGGAAAAAGGACAAGACGCTAGAGGCGGTCTCGATCCCGATTTCCGAAAAGATAAAGTCTTGTCTGACTTGGTGGAAGGACAATATCAGCCTACGAGAGGGTCTTCCCCTGGCAGTTCAGATACCCAACCACGTTCTCTTCTCGGACGCATCGGACTTGGGCTGGGGCGCGACGCTGGACGGTCGGGAATGCTCAGGTCTGTGGAACTCGAGTCAGAGGAGCATGCATATCAACAGCAAGGAGCTTTTGGCGGTTCATCTGGCCTTGATAAGCTTCGAGAATCTCCTTCGAGGCAAGGTGGTGGAGGTAAACTCGGACAACACCACGGCCTTGGCGTACATTTCCAAACAGGGAGGTACCCACTCACTGACTTTGTACGAGGTCGCAAGGGACCTGCTCATCTGGTCAAAAGATCGAGGCATCTCCCTAGTAACGAGGTTCATCCAGGGCGACTTGAACGTCCTAGCAGATTGTCTCAGTCGGAAAGGTCAAGTAATTCCAATCGAATGGACCCTCCACAAGGATGTGTGCAAGAGACTTTGGGCGACTTGGGGTCAACCCACCATAGATCTCTTTGCAACCTCGCTGACCAAGAGGCTTCCAATCTATTGCTCTCCAGTCCCGGACCCAGCAGCAATACATATAGATGCCTTCCTCGTAGATTGGTCACATCTAGATCTTTACGCATTCCCACCATTCAAGATTGTCAACAAGGTACTGCAGAAATTCGCCTCTCACGAAGGGACAAGGTTGACGTTAGTTGCTCCCCTCTGGCCCGCGAGAGAATGGTTCACCGAGGTACTTCGATGGCTAGTAGACGTTCCCAGAAGTCTTCCTCTAAGAGTAGACCTTCTACGTCAACCACACGTAAAGAAGGTACACCAAAGCCTCCACGCTCTTCGTCTGACTGCCTTCAGACTATCGAAAGACTCTCGAGAGCTAGAGGCTTTTCGAAGGAGGCAGCCAGTGCGATTGCTAGAGCAAGGAGAGCGTCTACCATTAGAGTCTACCAATCGAAGTGGGAAGTCTTCCGAGACTGGTGCAAGTCAGTTTCCGTATCCTCGACCAGTACCTCTGTAGCCCAAATAGCTGATTTTCTCTTATACCTGAGAAAAGTACGATCCCTTTCAGCTCCTACTATCAAGGGCTACAGAAGCATGTTGGCCTCGGTCTTCCGGCATAGAGGCTTAGATCTTTCCAACAATAAAGATCTGCAAGACCTCCTTAAGTCTTTTGAGACCTCTAAGGAGCGTCGTTTGGCTACTCCTTGGTGGAATTTAGACGTGGTCCTAAGATTCCTCATGTCAGACAGGTTTGAGCCTTTACAGTCAGCCTCCCTGAAAGATCTCACTCTTAGGACTCTTTTCCTGGTATGCTTAGCCTCGGCTAAAAGAGTCAGTGAGCTTCATGCCTTCAGCAAGAACATCGGGTTTTCGTCAGAAAAACCTACTTGTTCTCTGCAACTTGGTTTCCTAGCCAAAAATGAGCTACCTTCTCGTCCTTGGCCTAAATCTTTCGATATTCCTAGATTATCGGAGATCGTAGGCAATGAACTAGAAAGAGTCTTATGCCCTGTTAGAGCTCTTAAGTTCTACTTAGCTCGTACTAAACCTTTACGAGGCCAATCTGAAGCGTTATGGTGTTCGGTTGAGAAACCATCCTTGCCTATGTCAAAGAATGCTTTGTCTTGTTTTATCAGATTGTTAATACGAGAAGCTCATTCACACTTGAGTGAGGAAGACCGATCTTTGCTTAAGGTTAAGACGCACGAGGTTAGAGCTGTAGCAACTTCCGTGGCCTTTAAGCAAAATAGATCTCTGCAAAGTATCATGGACGCAACCTATTGGAGAAGCAAGTCAGTGTTCGCGTCATTTTACTTGAAAGGTGTCCAGTCTCTTTACGAGAACTGCTACACACTGGGACCATTCGTAGCAGCGAGTGCAGTAGTGGGTGAGGGCTCAACCACTACAATTCCCTAATTCCATATCCTTTTAATCTGTCTCTTGAAATGTTTTAATGTTTTTATGGGTTGTCCGGAAGGCTAAGAAGCCTTTCGCATCCTGGTTGATTTGGCGGGTGGTCAGTCATTTCTTGAGAGCGCCCAGATTAGGGGTTTGATGAGGTCCTGTTGTATGGGTTGCAGCCCTTGATACTTCAGCTCCTGGGGGTCTGTCAGCATCCTAAGAGGATCGCTGGGCTCCGTAAGGAAGATGTACTTACAAGGCAGAGTAATCGTCTAAGTCGACTTCCTTACCAGGTACCTATTTATTTTGGTTTTGTTATATTGATAACTGCCAAAATGAAATAAAAAACTCTTAGCCTATACGATGTAAACATATTTAACTCTGGTCTCTACCCACCTCCTTGGGTGTGAATCAGCTATTATATATTCACCGGCTAAGTTAAATATTTAAAAAGGATATTTTAATTATAAAATAAATTTTTGAATATACTTACCCGGTGAATATATAAATTAAACGACCCTCCCTTCCTCCCCAATAGAGACGCAGTGGGATGAGAAGAAATTGAGTCTTTGTTTACATCGAGAGTGGTATCTGGCCGACAGTTGGCGCTGGTGGGCACACCCGCAACCTGTATAGCGATCGCTGGCGAGTTTTTTTTACTGTATGTGTCTGTCGAGCAACAGAGTTGCAGCTATTATATATTCACCGGGTAAGTATATTCAAAAATTTATTTTATAATTAAAATATCATTTTATTAAGTTTTTGTTATTTAATAGCTCTTGTTAGTAATAGGCCTATATCAGTTTAGTTGGTAAATTTACATTTTTGACGAGGTCTTGATTTGTAACGTTGGAATAAATTTATCTACATCTAGTATTGTGTTGTGTTGTGTATCTTATCTTGATTTTTTATGGAAAAGATTATTTTTAGATAGTGGTTATTGAACAATTAAAAGGAATCATAGTGAGAAACCCAGATTTTTGGTATAGAGAAAATTAAGCTAGTAAAATACATAGTATCTTGCAACCTAACCACATCCACCTAACCTGTCTTAGGATATCAAGTCCTTACTTACCCGGAGAGTCTTTGCAACTTGAGAGGATATATACATTTTCATGGAATAGCCTGGAGCTGCATCATAATCTCACTACACCTACCTAACCTAACCTAGGACATTCTGTTCTATAACATGATCTATAATGCATCATTTAGAATACTTTCAATAAACTATATACCATACGTACTTATGCTATATCAACTGCTTTTACCTTATTCAGAATAAAAAGTTGCAGCTGTAGCAAAAGGGTCGCTGTGAAATTTATCAACATTGGAAATGCAGATCACATGCCAAACTTCCACACTAATAAGTCAACACTGTAGGCTAATGCTAAAATGGATTGTTTGGATATATATCTAAATTTTAGTTGATTATTTAAACTATAAAAACCCAATGAAGTTTCAGCGCTATCCTCGTGGAAACAAATTATGTCTAGTATCGCCTAAGAACAAAATCCGACCAAATGCCCAATTGCAAAATACTGTTTAGATCTTATTTTAACTTAGAAAAATCTCTGACTATTAATATAGATCACAAACATTTTGGTAATTGTTAATTTCTGTAAGATTATGAATATTTTTTGCATATAGTATGTACGTAATTCATATTAAAACTTATTTGATTACATGAAAATTTTTTTCAAAATCCTCCCTTTTTTTAAACTTCAATATTACCATTTAGTTAGTTGGCTAAATGAAGTATGACTTTTATTTAAAAAATATTGTTAGGTTCAAAGATACAGTACTGTACATGTACCGTATTTAGATTCTGGTAGTGTTTAGGTGTTAGGAGATAGAAGTGTTCTCTTTCACTTACATATTGGAATTGACTAAGTAGCCAGTAACTGCTACTGAATTGAGTGAACTTGGATGGCACAGTAATTATCTAGAGGCCCTTGTGCCGGTGTATATTGTTTTGACAAACTAGTTAGAGCAGGTTATTAGTTACCAATAAAATCTTAGTAACATTGTCTTGAAAATCATATTGTTATTATTATTATTACTATCCAAGCTACAACCCTAGTTGGAAAAGCAAGATGCTATAAGCCCAGGGGCTCCAATAGGGAAAAATAGCTCAGTGAGGAAAGGAAAAAAAGGAAATGAATGAATGAAGAGAACAAATTAACAATAAATCATTCTAAAAAAGTAACGTCAAAACAGATATGTCATAATATATATAAACTATTAACAACGTCAAAAACAAATACGTCATATATAAACTATAAAAAGCCTCATGTCCTCTTGGTCAACATAAAAGCATTTGCTCCAACTTTGAACTTTTGAAGTTCTACTGATTCAACTACCCGATTAGGAAGATCATTCCACAACTTGGTAACAGCAGGAATAAAACTTCTAGAGTACTGCGTAGTATTGAGCCTCATGATGGAGAAGGCCTAGCTATTAGAATTAACTGCCTGCCTAGTAATACGAACAGGATAGAATTGTCCGGGGAGATCTGAATGTAAAGGATGGTCAGAGTTATGAAAAATCTTATGCAACATGCATAATGAACTAATTGAATGACGGTGCCAGAGATTAATATCTAGATCAGGAATAAGAAATTTAATAGACTGTAAGTTTCTGTCCAACAAATTAAGATGAAAATCAGCAGCTGAAGACCAGACAGGAGAACAATACTGGCTGAGATCTAAAAGTTATGAAACTTGAATAGTCAAAATTGTATGTTATTGGGTCCTATGCTGATAAGGAGGGAGAATAATTATGGGACAGCTGTTATAGGCCAAATTAATGTAAGTTATAGTTGGTTAATCTGTTCAGTATCCTAGTTCTGTTTTTGGTCTTTTAACTTTGGGAGAAGGTCTTTAGTACAGGATAGATTATGCTGGCATATTCTTACAGAGAAACATTAGTTTGAAATCTATCCTAATACAGTACCTTGCGAGTTCAATTCTGGAAAAATGACTGTAGTAAATGTTAAAAATTACTTGTGTGGTCTTTGAAACTACAATTGACTATATTTATGAATATTCATGATGACCTTGTGTGGATAAATTCTTTAATCTAGCTAAATGACTTGTGCTTATAAATTTTTTTTTTACATGCTATTTCCACCATTTCAAGTCTAGATGTTTGCATGAATTGAAAATTTTATTTGTATTCTGTTTAGCCACAATCAGCCAAGCCACTCAATGATCACTTATAAACTGCAAGGTTTTATTGTTTGAATGCAAAACGGTAATAAAGTGGTTTTGGACATTTCAGGTGCTGTACCTCATGTACCTCGAATTTGGTTTATTAATACTGTGCGGCAAAATCGCAACATACGTGAGTTTATGTTGTGCAGTTGTAATATCCAGTTATGTAAAATGTTATGAGGCAAAAAGCACAAAATTTTAGCTTATGCGCCTAAATATATTAATAAAGGCTAGCAAGTACTGTAATCTAAACATAGTGTACACGCACTGTAATGATTAATGGACGTGGCCTGTCAAGGTTTTGTCACCTATTTAGCACTTATGCTGTACCTGTATTATGTACTCCTACCCGAAGCAGTTTTGGAATTACGTGGTAAATCAAGAAACTCATTCCTCACATAATGAGAAGTAACGGTACTGAACCTCTCAAAGAATATTTAGGATCAAAGTCTTATGTTCTAAGCTTACGAAGAAGACCATTTCTTTTTGTAAAACTGCAGTTACTTAATAGACCATTATCTGATATTGTGCCTATAGGGATAAAAACTGTAGTCTTTTATGATGAGTGTACTTGAGTGTTAGCGGAAGAAATTTTTCAGGCTATTAGCAAGGTACTTAGGGGATAATAGTTATGTGAGGGGAAGGTGGTGCTTATTCACCTGATGGACTTATATCAATTTTATTTTAGCTGTCATCATGGGTTAAGGTGTTGCTGTTCGCTCTGAATAACTGTCCTGCTGTTGAAGCTGCTTTTATTCTCCTCATTATTCTTTAGAATGTTGAATTACTTTGTTTATTGTATGTTTTTTTATGAATTGTGTTATGGATTTTGCTGGTAAGTGTTTCTGAACAGTGAAGATTTGCAAGGAAAAGTGGTATGTGGGAATTGTGTGTTTTCAGAGTACTTTCCTGTACAAGTATAGATTGCTGAAAGTGTTGTTCCTTCTGCTGCGGTTATGTCAATGGTCCATCTTCCCTGTGTTGAGTTTTGTCCTAGTCTCCTTCCCAATTCTTAAGGTCTGGAAAGAGGAATAAAATTAAGAAGCATTGTCTTGTGTCATTGTGGTGGGGGCTGATACTCTGCCATTGACTCTGATAAACCTTTATGGAATTTATGTCTCGGCTCCCTGGACTGATTCCTGAGGAGTGGGCAGAGAAGAGATGAGGGAATCTGTTCAGGCAGCTGAGACAAAAATTCCATAAAGGTTTTCCAGAGTCAATGGAAGAGTGTCTTCTTCTAAAAAGACACCAGATGATGCTTCTTGATGTTCATTCTTCTCATTCTTCCAGGTGACAGCTCTGCACCTGTGTGTGGTGAGTACCTTGAGAAGTTTGATTCTCTGATAGATTTTGGATATACTGTAGATCTCACCCTCAAGATTGTTTTCTTGGTAGCATTGCCTTTGGCAAAGCTTTTAGGCAAGCTTCATGGTCTTTCTTGTACGGTCAACTCAGAGGTTACATTAGTCTTTTGGGATGAAAAGCTGCTTTCAACATTCTTCCTCTTTTCAAAGGGAAATAGTTTTATTCCCATAGTGTACGTTTTTGGCCGAAAAACTAGTACAGTATTGACCTAGGCCCAAACCAGTTCAACGTTCCTAATTGTTGTAAATTAGGAGGTTGGAAGTAATTTTTCCGTGCTCCATTATAAACTGGGGAAAGTAGTATTTCCAATATGAGTGAAGTTTAGCCATTCTGTTCAAAGGAATTGCCTCCCACTTATAGGTTCATTTCCTCTTAAATTACTATAAGGGGAACAAATAACAGATTGTTCCCACACGAATACAAACCTTTGACCTTTAATTGGAGATAGATTCAATCACAGCTAGAACTCTGCTGTTAAAACTTGTTATTAGGTGTTGGCAGTAGCCAGCAATGACTTGGCTGGTGGCAGGGAAGCCCTGCTCCCCTTGCTGGTACACTGACATCACATTGATTCTGGATGGTGACTAACACTGATGGGTTATTGTTGTCTCTTCAAACTTGGCTTTTGAAAATCTTTTCTTTTTCTTTTCTGAGTGTGTGTATGCATGGCAATGCCAAAGGAGGACATTCGGACCTGCCCTGGAATGGAAGGAAACTGCGGCACTCTATTGAGCGGCAGGGGCTAGATCCTCATATACTTTGTGTAGAGGGCGTGTGTCTCACTTGGATTATCTCGCGAGGAATATAGGAAGTGGTGACCCTCCCAGTGGCAGTAGGTGGAAGGAGGCAAAGCACAATTTTCTCCCTCGGGCTCATACTCAAGGTTGAAGAAATTGGCCAGACATTTTCTTTCAATCCCTGGTACTCTGTCCTCTGACTCTTCCTTGCCGGTCTCTTCGGTAGATAATACAGGGAAGAGTGGTGTTAAATTAACTCATGGACAAGTCTCAAGGCCAGAAGATTCGCCTGTTTCTCTTTGTGAAACAAGTAAGCATCTTCCTCGTGAAGTCTTAAAAAAGTTTAGATATGGTTCCAGTTGATGACGTATTATATCCACGGACTAGGCTATCATTACAGAGTACTTCTTCAAGAGAAATACTTATCTTAGCTTTTAATCCCTTTAAGAGGAATATTGCTTCAGCCTCTTATGTAACCCTTCCTCGGCAGACCTTGTCTGTGCTCAGTGCACTCCTGATACGCTTCCTTCAAGAACAGCACATTCCCACACTAGCACGCTTAACACTAGTGCTCACAGTGACCGATCTTCATGCGATCCTGATGTATCTGCGCGCCCCTCCTTTAATGCTTTCCCACTAAGGAGGGAGATTTCCTTACGGATCCTGAATGCATGACCATGATTACGCTCATGCTTTCGATGATCACAAAACTATCAGTGATGATGGGCAGGCTCATTTGAAGCACACGCCTTGGCGCACAGCATGCTCTCTTATTACCTTTCAAAACAGACAGGGGATAGGTATTAAAGATACTCGCAAGCGAGCAACAACCTCGCACCCTCAGCCCATGTGCCCTCAACTTGCTCTAATGACTTCTGAAAGGAGGGAATGAATTACTGTACTATTTATGTCTTGAAGCACGGTTGATCCCAGGTGAAGGGATAAGAGGAAGACTAAGATCTAGAAGTCTTTAGCATTACCTGATCCTTGTTGGATTTAGGTCTTAACTGTATTGTTGCGCCCAGACAGTTTGTAACAACATGACTCTTGTATGAGGTCACGAGAGAAATCCTTTTCTTTAGATCCTTGTGATAGGTAATAAAGATGCTCGCAAGCGAGTAACATCCTCACACCCTCAGCCTGTGTGCCCTCAACTCGCTGTAATGACTTTCTGAAAAGAGGGAAACTACTTGTATGAATTATCATTTATGTCTCAAAGGACGGTCGATCCCCGGCGAAGGGATCAGAGGAAGACCAAGATCCAGAAGTCTTTGGCATTACCTGATCCTTGTTGGATTCAGGTCATGACGGTATTTTAACACCCAGACTTTGTGCAACAACACGACTCTCGTAGGAGGTCACGAGAGAAATCCTTTTCACTAGATCCTCGTCCTCAAATGCATATACGGACTAAATCCCCTAGGTGCCTTTCTTATGTTGACAACTACAAACTGTCGCCAATCAAGTTTGTCTCGAGCCGGTCGTTTGGAAATGCAGAGTATTTCCCTTCCATACAACTACCTGTGGATCCAGAATTTGTTTATTGCTCATACAAGAGTGACAGAAGACAATTGTTCAACTTTTTGGATGAGTTTGAAGTGGAGGGAGGGCAAAGACACTGAGAGATCCTCGCATTTCCCTAGGTTCTCTCTTAGGTGATATCGTGAGGATTCCGTCTTCTTGTTTGCCAGCTACTGGTAGACATAGGAGTTCTGCAGCAAAGTTTCGCCCATTAGATCTTATAATTTCCTTGATAGAGGGAACTGAGACAAGTTTTTAATTTACGACAAAATCCAGCGCTGGTCGGACTCAGTGTCTGTACAGGATGAAGACAGACAGTACAATCCCTCTCCAGTGTGGATTGGTCTCCTAAGGTGACTTAACCAATTCATTTGGACGGTTATCTCAAGGGGTTAGTAGAAATGGTACCGTATCTGAGGAGGCAGTGTCCGAGTCATTGCTTTTGCATATCCTGGCCTTGATCAGGAGGGTCAAAGATCTTGGGAAAGCCCCCCGATCCCTGATTAAGGGCAGGAATGCTGCAATAGACCGATTGTGCTGTGCTCCCTAGGGTTTGAGGCAGTGACTTGATCTCTCTTTGTCTGAGCTAGCCAAGGAGGCAGTCAAAAAGATCGATATGCAGGTTTTAGCTGGTAAAGACTCCCTAAAGGCAGGGCGGTCTTTCAAGATCTTGGTGCTAAGCATTTACTGCGCGGCATCTACAATGTTTAAAATGCTTCCAGAAGGTTAAAATCAGTGGCTACACCCCCACTTGCAATTATTTCATAGCCTGTTAGCCTTTTCGTGGCAGAAGCGTTATTATGTAGCGTAGGGCTCTCGTCCCTCTTCCCTACCTCTTGACTCTGCAGTTGCTATCCTGGCCTCATCTATATCACCTGAAAGGCTGGCAGCTTAGCACATCCCTCTTACAGCTTTTGAGGCCCTGAGCATGAAGGCTGCGGCAATGTCAACCTCTCAGGTAGTATCTGGTTAGATCGCTCGCCAGATACATTGGTATGTTTGGCCTTGAGTGAAGACCTTTTAAACGAAGAAAAGATGAGTTCACCAGGCGACTAACCAGTGAGTTAACTGGATTTGGAAGGAGGGAGATAAGGTGGCATTCAATTTCATGAGAAGTGGATCAGAGAGAAGTACAGAACCTTGAAAATTCATCATTTAAAGAACTCTCCCTGTTTCCCTTAGAGCAGGTAGAGCTGACACCCGAGAAGTGGTGAAAATCGAATTAAGATTAACTTCTCCAGCAAGCAGTATGGTTAAGTAGCCGACAACCTTACTCCTCAAACAACTGTTCCAGGTTATCTCCCTCTCTTAGATGAGCTACTGGACCAGCTCCTAGACTCTAGTCAAATAGGAGTGACTTCACAGCTGAACTATTGATGTCTTTGAACCTTATTGATTTTGGTTGGTCATTTCGTCAGCGAAGGGTTCTGAACTAGAATAGAGGGGGAGGTTGACGAGGCCCTCGTTCATGCCAGGGGTAGCAGTTCTTCCATTCAGGCAGCACCAGTGGTGCGAGATGACTGCCCTAGAAATGGATAAGGTGGGAATTTCATGGTGGACGGTCTTCATTTTGGTTACCGCTTCCTGTATCACCCAGGAACAAAACAATGCTGTACCTTTTTCTGCTTTGAGAGATGCAGACTACTGTATACTGCTAAAGGGCACTCTGGAAGAAGTCCAGGATGGGTCTCTGAGCTTTTTAAACTCTCTGTCTTTGGTCGAAGAGTCCTCAGAGAGTTGAAGACCTGTAATAGATCTCTCGGTCCTGAACGAGTTCATCCACCAAACTTGGTTCAGGATGGAAATGCCCAGCATGGTCAAGCATGCAGCGAGGAAGAATTACTTACGATCTCCCTCGATCTCAGGGATGCTTACTGTACGGTACTTCTAAATCCCCATAAATCTTTTTTCAGGGAATATCTACGTTTTGTCCTAGAGAGCAAAATCTTTCAGTTTTTTTGTTTCGGGCTGTCCACGACCCCACAGGTATTCACGAGTGTTTACTGTACGTTAATGTCAGCTTGAGGTCATGCCAACGGAATTAGTGTGAACTGATATCTAGACAACTGACTAATACTAGCAGACTCAGGAGTCACAGCTTTCACATCAACGGGACGTATTTCTTTCGTTTTGTTGTGATGTGAGGATTATGACAAATTGGGAGAAGTCCAAGCTTTCTCTCAAGCAAGAATGATATACAGTACCGGGACATGGACATAAATGTGGTAACAGGGAAAGTTTATCCATTCCATGACAGAGTAACCTAATTCAGGAAAGTAGCACATTTACTAGCACAAAAAGTGCAACAACTACTAGGTCACTTTGACGTCATTAGAGAAACTTCTTCCTAACCTTTGTCTACATCTATGATTGTTGCAATGGTGTCTAGAAATATAATCGGTCGCAAGCCACCAACTCTCCTCTAGGCCTGGTACCAATCAAGCATGACTCCAAACTCAACCTACTTTGATGGCTAGTCGAGGAAAACCTGTATTGGGGTCCCCAGATTTTCTTTTTACAGATGTGTCAAAGTGATGATGGGGTCCCATCTCACATCAAGACAATGGTAACACGAGGACAAGTCTCTTCATATCAATGTTCTGGAATTGAAGGCAGCTTACCTAGCTCTTTTGCATTCCCAATCTCTTCTTTGTCAGTCACTTTGTTGCATTGATGAACTTGAATGCAATTGTAGTGAGATATTTCAACAGGAAAGACAGCACAGTATCCTAGACTCTTATCAAATAGCTTTGTTGGTGCACGTATATGCAGTCCGCAACGCGGTAGTCATTTCTGCTTGGTTCATTTACAGCAAGAGGAATTTCATTGCAAACACGTTAAGTCAAAAGGGTGAGATAGTTGGATCAGAATGGTCTTTACATCCCCAAGCAGCAACAAAGCTCTTGACTGTGTGTAGTCATGTTCACTGCTAGCCTCAACAGAAAACTGCCAGTCCACTGCTCACCAGTGCGAGACCTAGCAGTAGCACTGGAGGATGCATTCCAGCATCCATGGGACGACCTAGATGTCCATGCTTTTCTGCCCTTTTGCCTTCTCCGATGGGTGATAAACGAGGATATTTTTATCCCTCAACCCAAAGTTGACTCTAGTAGCTCTAAAATGGCCTCAATAAGAATGGTACCTGGGCCTTCTGCTAGTAGGGGAGATTCCGAGGGAGCGTCCCCTGTGGCACAACTTTCTCTGTCAGCCCCACCTACAGAGGTTTCACAACTCGGTTGAATCCCTATCACTTCAGGGGTGGAGGTTATCCAGCTCCTCTTCTGAGAGAAACTTTTTGAGCGAGACAGCAAGAGACATGTCACTATGCCTCAGAACATCCTTCATTGACATTTATCAAGCAAAGTGGGCCATCTTCTGTGGTTAGTGCAGTCAATGGAATACTCTCCTCTCAGACTCTATTTTACTAGTACTGTAGCAGACTTTTAGATTAAATATGAAAGAAAAGATGCCTCTCATTCTCAGAAGTAAAAGGCTATTGTTTGGCCTTGGGCTAGGTACAGAGACTGAGAGTACAGTAGTTGATATTTCATCTTTGTTGGAATTAACTATACTGTACAGTACTTATCAGGAGTATGGAGCAGACCTGTCCTCCATGAAATTTGACCTCCAGCTTGGGATATAAAAGTATTGCAGTCTTTGAAGAGACCTTAATGTGAAATGTTGAAAACTGATAACTGATAACTTTTTTCCTGCCTACCTTGGCTTTAATAAAGTGGGTAGACGAATTACACATACATACTAACGTATTCGTTTTCTCATTCTGAGCAACGGAGGCAGGTCTTTTTATCTTTAGTTCCTGACTTTGTAGCGAAAACTCAAAATCCATTGATCTTAGAGTCCAGGTTTTCTTCTTTACATTTTCTTTGCCTAGGGAAGTAATTGGTGAACCAGATGAATTACTTGTGTCTCCTGTAAGGACTCTTAAGGTGCCACCTTAAAACAACCCAGGCTGTCAGCCCCAGGTTACAACACATGTTTGACCAACACATTTGTTCCGTAACTGAAATACAAACCACGCTATTTAATATGGGTAATTACTTTCGGTGTAGCTGAAATGACGAGCCATTAGAATTTTAACGAGGGTTTACTACCCCACCGCTAGTTAGCGGGGGGGTAGAAAGGGTAGCTTGCTACACCCCCATCCCTCACACACACCTGTGCTTGAGCTCACTTTGCTCTCGGCTCGGGTGGTAGTCGGACGTGTCCGCTGTCACCCTCGCCTTCTTTGACAGCCATTACTAATCTTTTATTTGCTTTTCCTTTGACAGTGTGTGTGTGAAGTTGGCCTCTGCGATGCGTAAGTGTCCTGGTTTACTTGACCGCCCTTGTGGTACGTACAGTATATGTCGGCGGTCGAAATGGACCCCCACACCTTGTGTCCTTACTGTAGGGGCCAACGGTGTCATAAGAATGTGTGTGGTGAGTGCAGGGAGTGGTCTACCTCCCTGTGGGAGAGGTTTTCCCGGTGCCGGAAGAAGAAGTCCAGGCGGGATATTTCTCCTTCGAAGGTTTCTTTGAAAGGAGAAAATCCCAAGGGCTCTTCTTCAGTGGCCCAAACCTCTTCCGAAGCTCCCACTCGATTGGTTTCTTCCGAGAAACTGTCGAGTGGTAGCGTAGGCCGCAGTTCTGTTGACCGATCTCGGGGTTTGGGAGAGGAAGTTGCCTCCCATAGCGAGGCAGCTCCTCATCCTCCCCCGGGGGAGGATTCAAAAGTAAATGTCACTAATAATGATTTGTTGCAGCTTTGGGCTTCCTTGGGGCTTGAGGGTTTTAAGCCTTGTTTGACATGATCAGGTTGGGGGCAGCTGTCAAACAATCGCCGACTTTAGCAGAGGTTGGTCCTCTGTCTATCGTCGACGTTGTTGTGGCAGAGGCTTCCGATGAGTTGTATCAAACCGATGTTGCTGATGTAGCTGAAGGCTTAGTTCCCCCCTCCAAACATCTTTTGAGGGAGGAACTAAGTCCAACGGTCTCTCCTGCCGGTGATTCTCCCCCTCGGGGGAGTTCACTCACAGAGACTCCTCTTCGGAGGACTGCTGATGGTCAGTTTGCTGATCCCACGGCCCCAGAGGGCGTATAAGGTGTCAAGACCATCCAAGACTGGAAGATGCAAAATACACCGGAAGATGCATTAGCAACTCTCTGGTGGATATACGAGGTGTCTCACACTGAGGGACCTGGGGGAACCCAGACAAAAAATAAGGCAATTAGGTAAGGCCATAGAGGCCTTCCTTCACCTTACAAGGGTGTTAGGAGGCGCCTCTTCGGTTCATCATCTCCGCAGTCCGCCGCAGAGGAACCTCGCCGTCGTTCGCCGACTCTACCAGCTACATCCCTGGACCTCTCCGCAGATCTTTCGCGATCTCCTTCAGTAGAAGGTCGTCCTTGCAAAGGACATGCCGACCTTCCACCCGCCAGACCTGCTGACCTGCCGTCGCCGTTCCTGTCCGCTGATGCGCTGTGGGCGCCTACTCATCCTGTTGTTAAACGGGCAACGGTCCCTTCGGGGCACAAGGGACTTTCATTTTGTGGGAAAGTCCCTTACGCGCCAGGTATCCCCTGCGCGCCAGCGTGCAAGCACTCTCCTGGTGTTGTTCCTGTTATAGCGCGCCAGTGCTCACCTGTTCGTCAGTGCGCTACCACGCGCCCTGCGCGCCAGCGCTCACCTGCCCGCCAGCGCTCACCTGTTCGTCAGCGCGCTACTGCGCACTCTCATCCTGATGCGCGCCCCCGTTCTCCTGCGCGCCAGTGCTTGCCTACGCGCTAGTGTTCTCCCGCTCGCCTGCGCGCCAACGATCTCCTGCGCGCCCACGATCTTCTGATCTGGGCGCAAAGGGGAAGATAACCTCTTCCCCTGCTTGCCAGCGCTCTCCAACGCGCCATCAATCGCTGACGCGCCATCGGACCCCGCCTGCTCGCCATCCTTCACCTGCGCGCCATCGCTCGCAGTCTCCGTCGCGCGCCCATCTATACTACCAGACGTGCGCTTATGCGCGCAAGGGATATATCTCCTGCGCGCACGCCTAACGTTATCGCCCTCACGGGCTCTTCGAGATCCTGCGCGCCCGCGCGAACAATTGCCTTCGCGAGAGTCATTGCTCGCCCGCGCGCCCTCGCCTGAGAGCCATCGCTCGCCCGCGCGCCCTCGCCTGAGAGCCATCGCTCGGCCGTGCGCCCTCGCCTAAGAGCCATCGCTCGCCCGCGCGCCCTCGCCTGAGAGCCATCGCTTGCCCGCGCGCCCTCACCTGAGAGCCATCGCTCGCACGCGCGCCCTCGCCTGAGAGCCATCGCTCGCCCGCGCGCCCTCGCCTGAGAGCCATCGTTCACCTGCGCGCCCTCGCCTGAGAGCCATCGCGCCATCGCCTGAGAGCCATCGCGCCATCGCCTGAGAGCCATCGCGCCTTCGCCTGAGAGCCATCGCGCCTTTGCCTGAGAGCCATCGCGCCCTCGCCATCGCCCTCGCGCGCGCGACCCAGGCCAAATTTGTGCGAATGAGGAATGCAAGGTGAAGTTGCCAAAAATGTTGGTAGACCCTCACACCGTGTGTTTGGGTTGTAGGGGTTTTGAATGTGCACTTAATAAGAGGTGCGAAGAGTGTAAGGTTTTGAATGAGAAGGATTGGTTGGCTATGAAGCGCTATGTGCGTAAACTAGAGCTCGATAGAGTTAGGAGAGCTTCTAGGTCTAAATCTAAGTCTGTTAGCGAGCTTAGTGTTGATTTATCCTTTGAACCTGTAATTAATTCCTCTTTGGAAGTTGATCCTTCCCCTGAGGTAGTAACTCCTGCCCGTTCTACAGGATCCGTATCTGCGGATGACCCTCGGTATGCCAGGATGGCTGCCGAGTTGAAGGCCATTAAAGCTCAACTTGCGGCCTTTAAAGGTAAGCCTAGCGAAAGTGAGATTAGTGCTTGTGAAAGTGCAGTGGAGGTGGCAACTGACCGAACCTGTCATTACCCTAGGTCTAGACCTCTACCAAGCTCCCAGGACCAAGGGAGAAGGTACGTCGACAACCGAAAGGGGGTGAGAGGTACGTAACCTCGGTCAGCCGTCGCCTCAGGCAGTCCTGTTGCCAATTCCCAGGCTGCTCTTGACCGCCACGGAAAAGGTGTGTCGGACGTGATGGTTTCTTCCCCCAATCAGTCTCCCAGACGCAAATGGAAGTTTGAGGCGTCAAGACCAACGAAGAGGAGGTGGAACCGTGATGAACAGTCTCGATCTCACTCTCCTTGTCCTTCAGAGGACGATTTAGATTCCGTGCCTGTGAAGAGGACAAAATCTAGATCCGGAAGTCGGGGATAGAACAGCTGAAGATCCTTCCCCTTCTACCAGTATTATTCATCAGCCTTCTCCTTCAGAACCGCAAGACCCAGCAGAAGTCGCTAAGTCTTTCATGTCAGTCATGCAGGAGCAACTTTTTTCGTTGGTTCAAGCGTTTAGCCGCCCTCACGCCCAGTCCGACAGACTTAAAGACGACTCGTTGCCCATCAAGAAGTCAACTTCTAAGAGGAAACGGAGTCCCTCTCCTAAGGAACCCTTGCCTGCTTCTTCAAAGACACGACACCGCACTGCGCTCCTCTTCTGCTAGGCGCCAGGACGATTCCGCCTCTCGCTCTCGGCACCAGGACGATACCGCCTCTCTCTCTCGACGCCAGGACGATGCTAACATGCTTCTCCAGGACGAAACTTCCTCTCGTCACCAGGACGATTTCAGCCCTCTTTCTTGACACCAGGACTCTTCCGCCTCTCATTCTCGACGCCAGGACGACTCTGCCTCTCGCTCTCGGTGCCAGGACGATCCCAGCCTGCTTCTTCAGGACGATACTGCTTCTCGCCGTAGGGACGATGGCAGCTCTCGGCGTAAGGACGCCGCCTCCTCTCACCGTCAGGATGCTTCCTCCTCTCACCGCCAGGACGCTTCCTCTGACCGCATCAAGGATTCTTCTAGCGCTTGGCACAAGGACGCTTCTTCTTCCCGGCGCCAGGACGACACCTACGCTCGGCGCCAGGACGACACCTACGCTCGGCGCCAGGACGACACCTACGCTCGGCGCCAGGACGACACCTACGCTCGGCGCCAGGACGACACCTTCGCTTGGCGCCAGGACGACACCTACGCTCGGCGCCAGGACGACACCTACGCTCGGCGCCAGGACGACACCTACGCTCGGCGCCAGGACGACACCTACGCTCGGCGCCAGGACGCAAGCAGTTCTCAGGGTCAGGTTGCTTGCAGCCCTCTCCCTCAAGACGAATCCTTCGATTTTCCTTTGTCGGATTCTAGGGAGCCGCCTTCTGGAACGAAGGATGTTGTAGTGGTGGATCAGGATCTCGAGGATGTCTCAGATGACGAAGATAAACCTGCTGACGCTGCTGGCGACTACAAAGTTCTCTCTCTCTCCCTCCTTGAACTGTATGGGGAGGAGTTCCAACCTTCGGCTCCGCGCTCTCCCCAATCTCAATTTAGCAGGAAGAAGGCCAAGAAACAGTCGGCCTTCATCAAGATGAAACTTTCTTTTTCTGCAAAGAAAGCTCTCTCGAAAATTGATGATTGGATGAAAGAACGGAGGCAAGCGGTTAAGACTTCCTTCTCTTTTCCACCAGCTCGTCTTGCTTCGAAGGCTGGCATGTAGTATGAGACTGGGGAACCTCTGGGTCTGAGAGTGCCTGCCTCCTCCAAGAGTGACTTCTCTGGCATCGTGGACTCTGTCAGAAGGCATGCTCTCAACTCAGCTAAAGTTATGTGGTCGATGTCGGAGCTGGATCACCTTGTCAAAGGCATTTTTAGAGCCTTTGATGTTTTTAGCTTTTTGGACTAGTCTCTAGGGACTCTGGCCAGGAAGACTGAGCAAATGAAAGGAACTCAAGACCTAACGAGTATTATGTCCTGTATGGACAAGGCTCTTAGGGATGGGGCTAATGAGCTGGCTTCGCTGTTTTCAGCAGGAATCTTGAAGAAGAGGGCCCTGCTTTGCTCTTTTGCTTTGAGATCTGTGACTGTTGCACAGAAGTCTGAGCTACTTTACGCCCCCCTGTCACAACATCTTTTTCCTGAGGCCCTTGTGAGAGACATTACGCTTTCTCTTGCGCAAAAGGCCACCCAAGACCTCTTGTCTCGTTCAGCTCGTAACCCTTGACTGTCGCTCCTTCCACTTCGAAGCGGGAGGAAAGGAAATTCCAGCAGCTCTTTCGAGGCAGGGCTACTTCAAGACCTGACTTTAGAGGAAGAAGGCAAGAGTCAGGAGCAAGGACGAACCGTGGTTCGTTCAGAGCTCGCTTCAAGAAATGAAGCACAAGTCCTCCAGACAACAATAGGGGTCAAGACTGTCACGTTTTTGGCAGTCTTGGAAGAGAAGAGGGGCGGACACCTGGTCCCTCTCAGTCATCAAGGAAGGATACAAGATCCCCCTTCTGAAGAAGCCTCCTCTCTGAGACTCCCCTAGCCTTAGTAGCGCAGTACACAGATCCGGGGAAACGGGAGGCTCTTCTGGATCTGGTCGACCAGATGCTGGACAAGGGAGCGATAGAACCGGTTCTGGATCTATCCTCCCCAGGCTTTTAAAATCGCCTGTTTCTAGTATCCAAGAACTCGGGTGGATGGAAACCCGTCCTGGATGTTAGCTCTCTGAACGTCTTTGTGGAGAAGACGAAGTTCTCCATGGAGACGACTCAGTCTGTGCTTGCATTAGTACGTCCAGGGGACTGGATGGTGTGTCTCGACTTGCAGGACGCATATTTTCATGTCCCCATCCATCTGGCTTCGAGGAAGTACCTGAGATTTGTGATCCAGGGCAAGTGCTTCCAGTTCAGGGCACTTTGCTTAGGTCTCAGCACGGCTCCTCAAGTCTTCACCAGGATAATGGCGAATGTGGCAGGCTGGCTGCATCAAGAGGGGATAAGGGTATCTTTTTATCTGGACGATTGGCTGATACGTTCACGTTCGAAGAAAAAATGTCTGGAGGACCTTCGAAAGACTTTTATGATGGCTCAAGAACTGGGCCTGGTCATCAACAGGGAGAAATCTCAGACCAAGCCGAATCAGACTATTTTCTATTTGGGGATAGTTTTGAATTCAGTTCTTTTTTGGGCTTCTCCCTCTCAGGAAAGACAGACCAAGTGCCTCAAGAAGGTCCAAAGATTCCCTGACAAGAAGAGGTGCTCAGCGGAGTGGATTGGGAACTCTCTCCTCACTCGAACAGTTTGTCTCGTTGGGGAGACTCCATCTAAGGCCTCTACAGCACTTTCTGTCAAAGGTGTGGAACAGGGAGACACAAGAAGACTCCTTTTCCTTCCCTATTCCAGCAGAGGTCAAGGATCATCTGATGTGGTGGCTAGATCCAGCCTTATTAGGGGAAGGGATCTCCCTGTACAAGAAGAACCCAAACCTAGTGTTGTTTTCAGACGTGTCAAGAGTCAGGTTGGGGAGCAACACTTGGAAGCAAGGAGGTCTCAGGCTCTTGGAAAGAAGGTCAGTTGGGATGGCACATCAACAACAAGGAGTTGATGGCCATTCTTCTAGGGCTAAAAGCCTTCAAAGACTCTATGTCAGGGAAGACTGTGGAGGTCAACTCAGACAACACCACAGCTCTAGCGTACATCAGGAAGCAAGGGGGGACTCACTCTCTGTCTCTGTTCGAAACAGCAAGGAAGCTTCTTCTTTGGTCGAAGGAGAACAAGGTAGATCTGCTAACTAGATTTGTAAAGGGACAGAGGAATGTGAGGGCAGACATGCTCAGCAGGAGAGGGCAGGTTCTTCCCACAGAATGGACCCTCAACCAACAGGTCTGTCAGTCTCTGGAGGCTGTGGGGGAGACCCTTAATAGATCTTTTCGCCTCCAACCTGAACAAGAGGATCCCCAACTATTGCTCCCTAGTTCTGGACAAGGAGGCAATAGCAGTGGATGCCTTTTTGATGGATTGGACGGGGTTGGACACATGCCTTTCCCCCGTTCAAGATCATCAATCTGGTCGTCAGGAAGTTCGCCCTCCTCGATTCGGGACGAATGATCCTTGTAGCTCCATTCTGGCCGACGAGAGAATGGTTTACAGAAGTGGTAGACATGTTGATGGACTTCCCAAGAAGCCTTTCTGCAAGTCCAAAGCTGCTCAAACAACCCCACTTCGAGAGGTATCATCAAAACCCCCTCGCTCTCTAACTGACTGCCTTCAGACTATCGAGAAGCTTGTCAGAGCGAGAGGATTTTCAGCACAAGCTGCGAAAGCTATCGCCAGAGCGAGGAGGGTCTCTTCACAGAGAGTCTACCAATCCAAGTGGGAGACTTTTAGAGCTTGGTGTAGGCAGCACAAGGTTTTCCCATCCACTACCTCTGTGAGCCAGATGTGGATTTTTTATTATACCTCAGACAGGATGCTAAGCTGGCAGTGTCCACAATCAAAGGTTACAGAAGTATGCTCTCTACAGTCTGTCAGCATAGAGGCTTAGACTTGTCTCACGATAAGGACATGGAAGACCTCGTGAAGTCTTTTGAGACGACCAAACAGGTTCAGTTAAAGCCCCCTTCTTGGAACCTGGATGTGGTTCTGAAGTTTCTTTCCACCAAGAGATTCGAACCCATCTCCCAAGCTTTGCTTAGAGAGGTAACGAAGAAAACCCTCTTCCTAATGGCCCTAGCCACAGCTAAAAGGGTCGGTGAGATCCATGCGATTGAAAAACAAGTAGGCTTCAATCAGAATGGAGCGGTTTGTGCCTTAAGAATGGATATCCTCGCCAAGAACGAGAACCCTTCAAAGCCATGGCCAAGGACTTTTGAGGTCCCTAACCTCACTAGTCTAGTGGGTCAAAAGCAAGAGAGGCTCCTCTGTCCAGTTAGAGCCCTTAAAGCTTACTTGTCTCACACAAAGAATGTGAGAGGCTCCTCTAGCTCCTTATGGTGCTCTGTGAAAGATCCGCAAAAGCCGTTTTCAAAGAACGCTTTGTCTTTTTTCCTGAGGAAAGTTATAAGAGAAGCGCAACTCTTGTGTGAGGAAGAGCACTTCGGCCTTTTAAAAGTGCAAGCTCACGAAGTGAGAGCCATTGCTACTTCGCTTGCTTATCGCAAGAACATGTCGGTCAAACAAATTATGGATGTGACGTTCTGGAGAAGCAACTCTGTATTCGCCTCTCAATACCTCAGAGAGGTGAGAGTGGATTATGAGAAGTGCTATACCTAGGGCCCATACATAGCTACGGCTTCTGTATTAGGCAAAGGAGTTACTACCTCCCCTCAACCTTAGTTTTTGTATACCTGTGGGCGGGTTGGTGTTTTTAATGATTGTCTGAGGACGTCTATTTGTGGTACAGTCACCTCAGTCTAGATAGATAATTTATATCTATTCTGCAAGGTTAGGTGGTTAGTTTTAGTAAGGTTTCAGTTTTTAATATAAGGGTCAAAGGTAGTTATGAAGTCTAGTCAGATTGTTGGTCCCACCCCGTTGACAGACTCGATTGAGTTGTTTCAGCATGATAGGTCCACTCCTGGCTGACACTCTTAAGGGAAAGCGACTCAAGAGGCAGTAACCTTTGAAGTCAGCCATCTTAGCAGGTAAGGAATCAAGGTGTTTTTTCTGCTACAACCTTGTGTTGTTTCCCCAACTGTGTTTACTGTCTGTCACCTTCCTCCAAGTGTGTGAATCAGCTATTATATAACTGCCAGGTAAGTTCTATTCATAAAAATGGAGTTTCTATAATAAAACAAAGTTTCATGAATACTTACCTGGCAGTTATATATATATTCTAAGGCCCACCCACCTCCCCTCAGGAGACAGGTCGGGCATAGATGATCTGAAGAACAGAAAACAGGAATGATTCCAAGTACCACCCTGTAAGGGTTGTTAAACCACCTAACTGCACAACCACCACAAGGCGGTTGCCGCGATTTTTGAAAAATTCTACCGAAAGTCAGAGACTATAGTTATATATATATATATAACTGCCAGGTAAGTATTCATAAAACTTGTTTTATCATAAAAACTCCATGTTTTTCATGAAGACTTCGGGTTGACTGGCTGATCCTAACAGACTTGGTAGCTTCCTTTCGTCATCACTGAGATAACTCCTCAAGTTTACCGCGATCTGAATGTTGCAGTAAATCTGAAGAGATATCTCTGCTTCTTTTTCAGAGACGGTTGTTCTTAGGCATGATCATTGTCATCTCCCTTCAGAAGTTCCTTAGGATGACGGGGTTCAAGGCAGAAGAAGATGGAAAGTCTCTAACTTCTGCGAGATGCACACTCAGCCAGCAGTGGTTACGTCTCATAGGTCATCGTTTCTCTCTGGTTCGCGAGCCCACATTGAACTCCTTCGAAGTCCTCTTCAGTGGCGGCCAAATCACATGTGGTTCAGCACGAGGGATCTCCTTCTCTGGTCTCTATGGCACCCGGGCAGAAAACAAACCTGAGAAGTGGGTGACAGACGATAATCTCCGCCAAAGGTCTGACCTCCTCATCCCTTCCCGGATTTGATGCTCCTTCCAGATGCATCAATAGAAGGGGGGGGGGGGGGGAACCACATGCTGTACCACACAGCCTCCATAGTCTGGTCAGTCTGTATGGAACAGTTTTATAAATCTCCTAGAGATAAGGACAGCCTTCCTAGTCCTACGACAGTTACGTCAGTTCCTGGCGAGTTGCTCGGTGGTATTGATGAGCGGCAACACCACGATAGTGGCTTACGTCGAACAGACAGGGCGGTACCATTGTCTTCTAGCATGGGTATACTAAGATGGTCAGATGAAAACTTGGTTTTCCTATCAACTCGATTCATTAGGAATGATTATCTGAGCAGACCTACTCGGTTAGTGGCCTCCAAGCAGTCTTTGAACCATCCAGTAGCCGACGAATTCCTGATGTTGAGGGGTTCCCCAAAAGTGGCTTTCTTCGCGACGTCCGTAAACAATGGGCTCCCGTTCTATTGTTCACCAGTTCTGGATCCCCAGGCTCTACGGCAGGATGCATTTAGCAACTGTTGGTCAACATTGTGTTTTTAGCTGTTCCCCCTGTGCTGCGCTGCTTGATAAGAAGGGTGCTTAACAAAGCAAGATTGTCTACAACCTAGCAATGATTCTCTTAGCTCAGCTTGGCATCTGCAGGATGGTTCCCATATCTTCTTCAGCTGTTGACGAAAGTTCTGAGAAACTCCTTCCACAACACGATCTACTTCGACAACCACATGTGAACATATTCCACGAAGCCATAGATCCCCTACTTCTTCACACCTAGACAATATCCAATATCTCTTCAGACGGTGAAGCTTTCATAGCAAGTTGCGAAAAAATGTTCCGAATACCTCTGGAATTCTCCAGTTGCTGGCTAACAGGCTAGTGGACTACCTTCGGTGGTTGGTGTTGTGGACAGGGTATCTTCCCCCTCGTTGCCACTTCAAGCTTTGCCGAGTTTTCTTGGATACCTTCGGCTTCAGGCCAAAAGGAGTTAACTTTTCCTCTGCGTCGGTATTGTCTCTCTTCACATGGAGTTTCGAGCCTACCCTCTCTCTGTCAGAAGTTAGACCTCTGCTATGGAGTATGGTTTGTGTCCTTCAATCCCTGAAGGGTGCCCCCCCTATGACCCAGGATGCCAAGCTGCAGATCTTCACCTGACTTTGAAGACAGGTGTCCTGCTTGTTTTAGTTTTGGCCCAGAAATTCCATGGTCTTCCTACGACATCTCTCATTCTTGGCGATGGGGAAGGTAATATTCAACTTCGTTCCTGGCAGCATCAGATCTCAGATTCGAACCCTTCGGATTGGGAGTCTTGCGTAGCGTGACCTATGATCCAGATCAAATTTTACTATGCTAGGGAGGAACTTGAGGTACTACCTCAAGAGAACTAGAGGAGCTCGTCCCCGAGTGTCAGCACTCTTTGTCAGCTCGAGGAAGGTCGAGAAGGATCAACAACAATACCTTCTTGGCTTGGATTCGCTAGGTCATAGACTGGGCATTGCGTCTCGATCCTTCTCCTCATCAGAGGAGGCCTAGAGCTCATAGAATTATGGGCATGATTACGTCCCTAGAATTCAAGAAGAACTGCTCTGTGACTGAGGCCTTGCAAGCAGGCGTGTGGAAGCATAACGTCCTTCACCGCCCACTTCCTGTAAGACGTGACCCACAGGAACATGGAGACGTTCTCCATTGGCCCGGTAGTGGCTTCACAATAAATGGTTTAAACTCCTCAGGCTCCTTGATGGACAAGTAGCAAATGGTGGAGGGCAGAGTTTAACCAGGGTCAAGTCTGGGATGAATGTTAAAGAATGACTGGCTCGTTCTTTCTTTCATCATCCCCACTTTGGGGGAACAGCATCTATGGTACTCTGCAAAGCTGGCCTCTGCTGTCTGCAGGTAAAGCCACATCCCTTGTGTAACCTAGTTTAGAGATATGTAACTGTTACATCCCCATAACCCTAGCAAGGTGGGACTGGGTAATGTCTATGGTTGATTCAAAGATTGTCACGTTTCTGATAATTCTTACCAAGACTAATCACACTGCTAGTATCACACAATCACATATATTGCTCTGGCTGCTAACCTTGCTTTGTACGGAATTTAGCAAGGTGTCATGGTTTCTCCCTGTTACGTGCGGAGCACGTACTGTATTGAAAAACCCAGGGTCAAATACTGTACTAGTCAGCTGGTTTGGATTTCCACCCTCCTAAGGGGCAAGTCATCCCCAATAAATAAAGGATTTGTATCTAGCCTAGTGTCAAAACAAAAGACAAACTTGAAAGTACACTGTACTTTAATTTGTATTTTTCCTAACGATACAAAGCTTGAGCTATTTATACAAATTGGCCTGCCATCACCTGTTCCAGATAAGTCCTGCCTGCAATAAAAAGAGATGGGGAAACACAGTTGTGCGTGTGAACGGGGTAACCACGGGGGCCAGTTACACCTTGCTTAAAGTCTTATAGCTAGTCTTCCAGCTTTTCCGAAAGGTTAATCCTTGATAAATAGCTCGAGGTTTGTATCGTTAGGAAAAATACAAATTACTTTCAAATATGTCATATTACATGTACTTTTGAATGTTTTATTTTTTTAGAATTTTAATTTGTTCCAACACGGAGTACTTACTTCGAACTACTTTCTTAGGAGTATCTGGGATCTCCTCCCTATGTGACGAAGAATTTTGCGCAGTCCCCCCTACCTCCGTTTTCCCTTGTCGGGTCCCTCCGTGGCGGATGAATACGTGCCCTGAGGCGACTCGGGTTCAGAGTGTGGGTGTGCTACTGGGTCTTTGTCGCCAGTAGGCATCTGGTCGCGGCGTAGATAACATCTTGCCGCTCTCTCTCACATCCCGTCCGACCCACCATTGTGTTCCACGTGTTCCCTTGTGTTTTCCCGATCCTATCCCTTCCTTGTGTTACTTGTGTTTACCCTTATGGAATCCCAACGTCGTTGTCCTGGTCCCAAGGCTGGTAAGTCATGCGGGGGCATGGCTCTTGAAGGTGAACATCGATCCGCACGTTGTGCACCATGTGTTGAGGCAAAGTGTGCTCGCCTGCTTCCACGTGTCTGGAGTGTGAGTCCTGGCCGGAAATTCAATGGGCTTTGCACGGCACCAAGAAAAAGAAGGCATCGAAGCGGTCACCGAGGAAGCCTGGTCTTGTGTCTCCGTTAACGTCTCCTACAGCTCCTTCGGAGAGTGGTTCCCCTTCCCCTTCCCCTACCTAGAGTAGGGGACGAGGTAAGTCAGTTGCGGGGAAACAACCCATTGCTGTTCCCCATAAGTCTGATTTTAATGAATCAGATTGCATTGTGCCTACGCAGACGAGTGAGGAGTCTGCTATTGTTACGGGAGTGCTTTCTGTAGACGAGGTTCTGGTGCCCGCAGGACCCGTCTCGAGTGAGGATCCGGTGTGGGGGAGAACAGGAACACCAGGTCCTTCCCCTCCATCGTGGCAGTGTTTTTCAGGTACAGCGGCTTCAGGGGTGAACAAGACAGGAAAAGACGAGCCACGTGCTCTTCAGACCCCGATTCCATTGTGTGGACGGCGGCAAGGACGCCCTTCAGGTCACCCATGCGGCAGGACGAAGAGTTTTCAGACTGGTTTGCCTCACGTGGGTCACTGCTCACGCCTCCGGCGCCTTCTGTTGCGCTACCTCCTGATTTCATGCAACCCGTCACCCCGGTAGCACAATTGCAAGCCCCCATGTTGGTGGAAGAGGATTCATGGGCCTCGGGTAGCTCCTCTTCTTCGTCTTCCTTGGACGATATCTCGTCCTCCAGGTCTTCATCGTCGGAAGACTCCAGCGACCGGGAGATGAGGAAAAAGAAAAAGAAGTCGAAGAGAAAGAAGTCAAGCTCGAACTCGGGCCCGTTTAGGAAGAAGGCCAAAGTGGCTAAGAGGAAGAGCAAGAAGAAGAGTTCCAAAAAGAAGAGGGCAAAATTAGGTAAAGTAATTTTTCCCCCTTACGGGTCAAACAGGGCTCTTGCTGCTCCAGTGCCTGCCTCGGTGGCTGCTGGAGCCGCTATCATGCCTTTGCCCAGTGTCTCATCGGCTACGTCTGCGCTTCGGATGCAGGCGTTGGCACACTAACTTTCCCTTGCCCTTGCCCGGCAAGTCACCGGCTCCATCGGTTCAGCGGCGGTCAGCCCAGCAGCATGGTTTCCATGCCCGAAGTCTCACCGGCTCCATCCAAGCATCGGATGCAGCCACTGGCAGAGCATGGCAGTCACCACGGATCCCTCCAGGAGGGGATAGACCCATGACGGCTACCTCCGCCTCGAGGGCTCCATTCGTGATGGAGATAGCCGCTCCGTCGAGCCGGCCGGATGCCACGGATACGACCGCCCCCACAGATCCATCCGTGATCGAAGAAGCAGCCGACACGGAGGATCGAGTGGTAGAGGGCTAAGTAGATGCTGGAGAGTGTTCGCCTGATGAAGCATCCCCTTACAGAAAAGTGTTAGCACTCATACGGCACCACCACAGGCTAGATGAGCCCAAACCATCCTCAGAGCAGACCTGGCTTTCGGGTTTGGGTAGGATGGTGGACAACCCGGTACAGCCGAAACCATTCTTGACCCTACCAGTGGCTCCAGACGTGTCCCTGGACATGGACCACGTCGACCGTTTTGTATCGGGACCCAAGAACTCCCTCAGGGCCCAAGGATCCTTCAAGCTCCTGCCTGGACTAAGGAGCCAGAAGAAATTTTATGTGCCAGACGGACTGCCTGCGGGGTCTCGGACAATGGAAGAAGCCGTGCGGCTCTGAACCAGGGCAGTACGGATGACAGGATCCTTACTGCCCCAGTGGTCTTCTCACAGGCAGAGGCCACTATGATGGAGGACACGTCTCAGAACATCATCAATGTGGCCTCCTGGTTGGACTGGTGGGCATGCACCTTAGCAGGCTTTCGACTCTCCCACGATCTCTCGGTGCTGGAGAGTCAAGCTCTTTTGCATGAGCTCATACGCTCTGGAGGCAAGGCCATGAAATTCCTAACGTTCCAGTCCTAGACTCAGACAGCAAACTGGATCTTAAGAAGGAGAGACGCTGTGCTAAACAGGCTCCCTTGTAGACTCCCTGATCATGAGGCCAAGTTCCTTAGGAATGCTCCGTTGTGGGGTGAGACCCTGTTCCCCCTACAGACGGTAGCGGAGACCATGGAAAGAGTGGGGAAACTGAAGGGCTCGACTGAGCCTAAGCAGCCAGCAACAAGACGACCTCCATATAGAAGACCGTCTGTAGATGGGGCCTACCCGCCTACACCACCAGCAAGACAGGAGGCCCCCTCCCCTTCTTGGCATCAGTCCTCGCGGCCCTCCCGCAGAAGTGGTGCCCCAGCCCAGGCCTCCTTTAGACAAAAATACTCGGGCTCGAGAAGAGGCCGCTCAAACAGTCTCCCCAGAAGGAGATAGGAAGAGAGGCCCCCTACACCTTCCCACGCCACAGGTGGGGGCGATGCCTCAAATACCATTGGCAAGCATGGCGCGACAACGGTGTGGACCCATGGACCGTGGCAGTCCTCAGGGAGGGATACAGGATTCCCTTCCTGACAGAACCTCCTCCTCTGATTCCCGAGCATCGGGCGGAGTGGCTGGCCCCCAAGGATCACATGAAGAGAGCAGCCTTGCAGGAGGAGGTGTCGATCATTTGATCAAAGGAGCACTGCAACCCGTCCGGGAATCGTCCCCAGGGTTTTACAGCAGGCTCTTCCTGGTGGAGAAAGCTACGGGGGGTTGGAGACCAGTCATCGACCTCTCGGCCCTGAACAAGTTCATCAGGAAGACGTCCTTCAAGATGGACACGCCGAAGTCGGTACTGGGAGCCTTGAGGGAAGGGGATTTCATGATGTCCCTGGACCTCAAGGATGCCTACTTTCAGATCCCTGTACACCCCTCCAGCCGGAAGTTCCTCAGGGTGAAGTGGGAAGCCCAGTCTCTGCAGTTCAGGACCCTCTGCTTCGGTCTGTCAACGGCACCTCAGGTCTTCACGAGGGTATTCACCGTAGTATCAGCCTGAGCACACAAGCAAGGCATCATGCTGATCAGGTATCTCGACGACTGGTTGCTTCTTTCAGCCTCAGAGGGGCAGCCTTAAAGGAGCAGTGGGCAAAGCTGTTACAGTTCTGCAGGGAACTGGGGGCTACCATTAACCTGGAGAAGTCCCAGTTGATCCCCACAACCAGGATGACGTACCTAGGGATGGTCCTGGACTCCTAGGTAGCAAGGGCATTCCCCTCACAAGAGTGGCTAGACAATCTGGACCACATGATTCGACCATTCCTAGCAAATGCACTAATGAGAGCCAAGGAGTGGCAGAGTCTCGTAGGACTCCTGGTCTCGTTGGAGAAGCTAGTTCCTCAGGGGAGGCTCAAGCTGAGGCCGTTCCAGTGGAACCTGAAGGACCTCTGGTCACCGGGAGACCCGCCTCAGTCCTTAGTCAGGATGACCCCAGCCACCAGAAACATGCTCCTCTGGTGGTCCGACAGGGCGAACACCCTGCGGGGTGTGCCGTTCGCATCCGCTCCGTCGGAGATGTTGCTCTTCACGGACACGTCAAAGGAGGGGTGGGGACCCCATCTGCTCGAAGAGACAGCAGAAGGAAAGTGGTCTCCGGAGGAGAAGCTCCTCCACATAAACCTGCTCGAACTACTGGCGGTTCAAAAGGCCCTCGCAATATTTGCCCATCGACTGAGGGGAAACGCAATAGCCCTAATGTGCGACAACGCCACTGTGGTGGCATACATAAAGAAGCAAGGAGGATTGAGATCAAGGGAGCTGTGCGATCTCACGACTCAAGTCCTGGAATGGGCCGAGAGGAATCACGTCGTTCTCACAGCCAGGTTCATTCCGGGGAAGAGAAACGTTCTAGCCGACGGCCTCAGCAGAGCAGGGCAAGTAGTGGGGTCGGAGTGGTCCCTACACCCACAAGTGGCCCAGAAGGTCCTACAATTGTGGGGCTCACCGGTGATAGACCTGTTCGCCACAAGGCTCAACGCGAAGCTCCCAGTGTTCTGTTCTCCTGTGCTAGACCCGGCAGCAGCGTTCGAGGACGCCTTCCAGCACTCATGGGACGGACTCGACGTGTATGCCTTTCCCCCTTTCGGGATTCTCAGGCAGGTGCTCACCAGACTCAGACAATCAAGGGCAACAATGATGACTTTGGTAGTGCCCTGGTGGCCGGAGAGGGAGTGGTTCGCGGATCTACAGGACCTGGCCACCCTTCCTCCGTGGCCCATACCAATAAGGGAAGACCTTCTGCGGCAACCCCACTTTCGAAGGTTTCACGAAAACCCTCAGTGCCTCCAGCTACACGCGTGGAGGTTATCGAGCGACTATTGAGGAAAGAAGGATACTCGGAGAAGACAGCTTTGAGGATGTCAATGGTATCTGTAGAAGTCCTCGATCGTGGTGTAACAGGCCAAGTGGGCCATGTTTGTGAAGTGGTGTGCCTTGCAGAACCTGAGGTTTCTGGATGCATCAGTCCACAAGATAGCAGACTTCCTGGTCCACCTGAGGGACGACCGGGGGGTCTCCATTCCAGCCATCAAGGGGGTCCAAGCAGCCCTGGGGCAGGTCTTTCAACTCAGTGGCATCGACCTAGGGGCCTCTCGCCAGATTACCATGCTCATCAGAAATTTCGAGCAGTCTTGTTCCCACGGCGCCGCTCGGGTCCCGCAGTGGGACGTAGCCAAGGTTCTCAAAGTTTTGACAAGGCCTCCCTTCGAACCCCTCAAGGATATTTTAGATAAAGACCTCACCCTCAAGACGGTGTTCTTGCTGGCTCTGGCCTCAGCCAAGCGCGTGAGTGGGCTCCACGGCTTGTCATTCGAGGTCTCGCACTCGAAAGGGTGGAAGGACCCGTCCTTTAAGTTTCTGCCTGAGTTTGTGGCCAAAACACAGAACCCGGCCATTGCAGACCCGAGGTTCGAGGGATTCACGGTCCCGGCGATCCCTCACTCGGATAACCCGGAAGACTTGCTCCTGTGTCCAGTGAGAACGGTCAGGAAATACCTTAGCAGGACAGCCAGACTCCGACCGGCCATCAAAAGTCTGTTTGTCTCCTCAGGCCCGGTAAAGAAGGCAGTGTCAAAGAACACGATCTCCCTCTGGCTTTGGCAAGTCATCAAGAGAGCTTACGCCATTGAGGGGTCTACAGTCCCGGGTACCCCGCGACCCCATGATATTAGAGGTCTTAGCACTTCCTTGGCATTTGACAGCAACATGGCAGTGGGTCAAATCATGCGAGCAGGCACATGGTCCAGACATTCCACCTTTACGGCCCACTACCTGAAAGACTGCACGAGGAAGTCTCTGGACTCCTTCTCCATTGGACCAGTGATTTCCGCCCTGCAACATGTTTAGGGCTACGGCCCCGGGTAGCCCGAGGGAAGTAATTGCGAGCGACACAAGTTTCCCCCTTACTCCCCTTTCCTTGCTACCCTTTTCCCTTCCCTTCCCTCCTCCCATGTGAGAGATGAATGTTTTGGAAGCTCATGTCCGGATTATTCATAAAGGTGAGTTTATACAAATAGGTAGACTTTTGCGTGCTTCTCCTGACTCTCCTACCCTGTTCTTTGTGTCGTCTGGACCTAGCTGCCTATCTAGGTCCCATGTCCTAAGATGGTAGTGGTGGGTCTTCCGGCCTTAAGTCCACCCCCGCCTCCTAAAGTGTAAGTCTCCTAAGAAAGTAGTTCGAGGTAAGTACTCCGTGTTGGAACAAATCACAAATTTTAAGTAATTAGTATTTTTCCTAACAGTACTTACCTCGAACTACTTTCGGGTTATTGCTCACCCATCCTGCCCGGGGTGCCTTACAGGAGTTTGAGGTGAAAACACACATGCTTAATGGCGACAAAGACCCAGCAGCGCACCCACGCGCTGAACCCGGGTCGCCTCAGGGCACGTATCCATCCGCCATGGAGGGACCCGACAAGGGAAAACGGAGGTAGGGGGAACTGCACAAAATTCTTGGTCGGATAGGGAGGAGATCCTAGATACTCCTAAGAAAGTAGTTCGAGGTAAGTACTGTTAAGAAAAATACAAATTACTTAAAATTTGGGATTTTTCTTGGTCTTTTTTTAAAGTCACAGTTATGCAAACCTGAGTCTTTTCTTAAAATCCCACCTCTACCATCCTTTTATAGTTTTAAGGAAAAAGGGGCTGTACTGTAAGAGTTAGGTAGCTATTTCCTCTTCCCAGCAAGACATACTAGGTACCTTGTTATTAGGCTTCAATGGCTGTTTCCAGCTTCCGCTAAAGTATGTTCCTCATAAATATCTCAGGTTTGTACACGGTACAGTATCTAGGAAAAATACAAAGGACTATACTGTACTTTGAAATTATGCTTTTTGCAATTTTTTTTAGTAACATTCAAGTAGTTTTATTGATTGTTTTGCAAACTTGGTAATGCTGTTGTATCTTGACTTAGGGGGCCGGCTGGCTAATGCTGTTTTTAAGGACAGGACTTTGACATTCATACCACTTAATAAGGTGACTTAGGACATCTCCAAACTGCATAGGATTTTCTGCCTCTGATCTTTCGGTTTTCCTGAAATCGGGTGTTTTTAAAATTCTATCTCCACCTTTGATACTTAATATTAAATATTAAGACCTGGAATTACTACCCTATATAGACCTGATGAAGACCTCCAGTCATATAGAAACTTTTTTCTTTGTTCATTTTTTGCTGGACCTTTGTAGACCTGATGAAGACCTCCAGTCAAATAGTGTTTTTATTTGTTTCTAAAAGTCCTTTTTTTGCTGGACATGAATTTTTTCATTATGGTAAAAAAATAAATCCTATAAATCAGGGAAAAAAAGAAAAAATATAAAAAAAAGAAAAACTGGAGAAAGGGCTCAATTTGATTGTTTTATATTGTCTTTCTAAGTTATATACCAATTTTCAATGCTTTATCTTTGAAACTTAAGTGAGAAGATAGAATTTGACAGTCAATAAGTATAGTTTTGAGATACAGTCATTCAAAGTTTTTCTTTGTATATATACAAAGACAATATTAATAAATCATTATCATGAATTTTGTTTCTTTTTGGATATGAATAAACCAAAACAGTTTTATTTATCATAATTATTTGATAAATAAAGATCCCTTTGCTCAATAGCTTGCTTCTAGAGGCTTCTGGTCACTCCTTCATCCACCACACCCTCTCCCCTTAACTAACTTCGCTAATATTGTCGATTTGTTCTGTAACCGAAATACAAACCACGCTATTTAAATAGGGTATTACTTTCGGCGTAGCTGAATGACGAGCCATTAGATTTTTAACGAGGGTTAACTACCCTTCTCGCTGGTTAGCGGGGGTTATGGGAGGGGTAGCTAGCTACCCCTCCCTCCCTCACACACCGGTGAACTGATTCACTTCGCTTTTGGCTTGGGTGATGGTCAGACGTGTCTGCTCTCACCCTCGCATTGACAGCCTTAATCTTTTTTGCTTTCTCTTTCAGTTTGTGTGTTTGGAAGTTGGCCTCTCTCCTTATCATGCGGAAATGCCCTGGTTTACCCGACCTCCCTTGTGGGACTTATATGTCAGCGGTCGAGATGTACCCTCACACCTTGTGTCCGTTCTGCAGAGGTCAACGGTGTGATAAGGATAAAGTGTGCAGTGAGAGCAGGGAGTGGTCTACCTCCCAGTGGGAGAGGTTTTCCCGGTGACGGAAGAAGAAGTCTAAGCGGGATCAGAAGAAGGAAAATTCCAAGGACTCTTCTTCCGTTCCCCGAAGCTCCCGCTCAATCGGTCTCTCGTGAGAGGCTGTCGAGTGGTAGCGTAGGCCGTTCTTTTGTCGACCGACCTCGGGGTTCGGGAGAGGGAGTTGCCTCCCATAGCGAGGCAGCTCCTCCTCCGGGGGAGGATTTATCTGTTTCTGTTTATAATGATGATTTATTGCAGCTTTGGGCTTCCTTGGGGCTTAAGGGTTCGCCCTCCAAGGAAGCCGTGTTTGACTTGATCCAGTTGGGCGCAGCTGTCAAACAGTCGCCGGTGATAGTGGAGGTTGACCCTCTGTCTATCATCGACGTTGTTGTGGCAGAGGCTTCCGACGGGTCGGGTCAAACCCCTGCCTTGGCTGCTGATGTTGCTGAAGGCTCAGTTCCCCCCTCCGTACATCCTTCGAGTCCAACGGTCTCTCCTGCAGGTGATTCTACCCCTCGGGGGAGTTAACTGACAGAGACTCCTCTTCGGAGGACCGACGATGGTGTTCTTGCTCCCAGAGGATGTACAGTATCCGTCGCAATGCTCGCCCTCCTCTTTGCCATAGAGTTCTTCCTTCTCCCCACAAGGGAGTTAGGAGGCGCCTCTTCGGCTCCTCGCCCTCGCCGTCCCCCGCAGAGGATCCTCTTTGTCGTGAGTCGACTGTTGCAGCCGCATCTCTGGACCTCTCTGTAGATCGTTCGCGATCTCCTACGCCTGCCAGACCTGCTGATCCTCCTTCACCGTTCGTGGCAGCTGATGTGCAGTGGGCGCCCTCGCACCCCATTATCCAACGGGCACCGGTCCCTTCGGGGAAAAAGGGCTTGTCTCCCAATGTGACCAAGTCCCTTAAGTGCCAGGTTTTACCTGTGCGCCCACGGTTGCGTGCAAGCCTTCTCCTGTTCCTGCTGTTGCTGAGAGTCTTCCTGTGCCGGAAACAATGTACCAGCGATCTCCTATGGCAGTCGACATGTCAGCGCTCTCCTGCTCGCCATCGATCTCCTGCTCGCCAGCGCTCTCCTGCTCGCAAGCTCTCTCCTGCGCATCAGCGATCTCATGTACGCCAGCAATCTCCTCCTCGCCAGCGCACTTCTGCGCGCCCTGATCCTGATACGCGCCACGCGCGCCCACGATCTCCAACTCGCCAGCGAACTTCCCCTGTGCGCCAGCGCGTAACTACGCGCCATCGCTCGCCTGCGCGCCCACGATCTTCGGATCTGGGCGTAGGAAGGAAGCCTCATCCTTCGCCTTCTCGCCAGTGTTCACCTGTGCGCCCTCGGAACTCTCCCTCTCGTCAACCCTCGCCTACGCGCCATCGCATGCAGTCACCTTCGTGCCCACAGGTTCCAGCTCCTACCGTGCGCACTTCCAGAGGTGGACGGGACACGACGCCCCCACAAGCAGTCTCCTTCACGCGCTTCTAAGCCTGCTGATCCTGTGCCCCATCTGTCTTCTCCAGATCGCGCATCTGCACCCACGCCCGCGCCTTCATCTCCGCGCGCACGCACACGTGGGCAAATGTTCGCCCGCGCGTGAACCTGGGATTGTTCCATCGCGCGAACGCCAGCGCGAGCCCAAGCGCAATTCGCTCCGGGTTTCGCAACGCGAGCTTCCTAGCAAGTCTTCAGGAACGAGAGCATTCACGTCATCTTCTTCATGGTCCCCCCCCCCCCCGCAAGCGCAGAACAGCGCGCTCGCAGGAGGAGGGGAGGTCTTTAGAGAGGTCTAGGCACCAATCTTCTTCCCTTTCTTTTCAGGCAGGCTCTGTGGTATCTACTCCGAAGGATCGTCTGATCCCCTTCCCTCCAGCGGGAGTCTCTGACACTGCGTCTGTCAGTAAGCAGCCATGGTTTGGGTCCCTTATCAGAGCTGTCGTCCAGGCTGTTAAGCCTGCCTTCGCTGATTTGGGTCTCAAACCAACGGCAGCTCCTACCCCACTGAAGAAGAAGAGAGGAGTAGAGATCGTGGTGACTTCTCCCAGGGTCAAACTGGCTCCTAAGAAGTCCGTAAGGAAGGCTCCTTCCCCCCCCCTCAGACGTTCTCTCCTTTTCTCCTGTGGACGAAGCTTTTCCGTCCTCGGGAATCTACCGAGGTGAGGCCTTCTCCCACTGCACCAATGGGAGAAACCCCTCCGCGAGTAGGAGAATCGTCCCGTGTTGGGGCGGAGAAGAGCCATCAGACTTCGTTGCTGGAGTCCTGCATCCCTCCTAGTAGGGAACCAAAGGACTCGAAGACTATCCCGAAGTCGTCTTCCAGGATTCGACCAGAGCCAGCGAGACCCCAGGAGAACGTCCACGTGTCCCCCCCAAGTAGAGCATCTGGGGACAGGAGACTTTGCTGCCAGTTCACCAGGAGGAGAGCAGCAAGAGTCAGAACATGCCTTCTGGCAAGTCTTGACTCTGATGAGGCATCTCAACGGGCAAGGGGGCAAGCCCTTCGGGCAGAAGTCGAGACCATGTTGAAGAAGGGCGCTCTCCAAGAGGTCGTCGACGGCTCCCCAGGCTTCTTCAGTCGACTCTTTCTTGTAAAGAAGTCGTCTGGAGGCTGGAGACCAGTCATCGACCTCTCAGCTGTGAACAAGTTTGTCAAACAAACTCCGTTCAGCATGGTGACAGCGGACACGGTCAGACTTGCAGTGAGACCGCAAGACTTCATGTGTACACTGGATCTGAAGGACGCGTACTTCCAGATCCCAATCCATCCGTCTTCCAGGAAGTACTTGAGATTCAGCCTAGACAACAAGATCTACCAGTTCAAGGTGCTGTGTTTGGGTCTCTCCACAGCACCCCAGGTATTCACCAGAGTGTTCACCCTGATCTCTTCGTGGGCACACAGGATCGGCATCCGTCTCCTCCGTTATCTGGACGACTGGTTGATCCTGGCAGACTCGGAATCGACCCTTCTTCGACACCGAGACAAGCTTCTGGGAATTTGACAAGATCTAGGGATCATGGTAAATCTCGAGAAGTCTTCTGCTTCCATCTCAACGACTGGTATATCTAGGCATGATATTGGACACCAATCTCCACAAAGCCTTTCCATCAGACGACAGTATAGCAAGGCTGAGGAGGGTCGCAGATCCTTTCCTCAGACGAGAAGAGCTTCCAGCCCAATCGTGGTTACGTCTCCTAGGTCACCTTTCCTCCTTGGCCCATCTAGTTCCAAACGGCCGCCTCAGGATGAGATCCCTGCAATGGCGGCTCAAGTCCCGGTGGAATCAAGGCCACGATTCCCCGGACATTCTGGTCCCTATGGGTCCTGCGGAACAGACGGATCTTCAGTGGTGGGTGACAGACGAAAACCTACGAAAGGGAGTGGATTTTCTCGTCCTCCCCCCGGATTTGATGCTGTTCTCGGACGCTTCAAAAGAAGGGTGGGGGGGCCCACATTCTGAACCACAGGACCTCAGGCCTATGGTCAGAATCAGAAAAGTGCCTCCACATAAATCTGCTAGAGATGAAGGCCGTATATCGGGCACTTAAACAGTTCCAACAAACCCTGGCGGGTCACTCCGTGGTGGTGATGAGCGACAACACCACGGTAGTGGCTTACATCAACAAGCAGGGAGGTACCTTTTCACAACAGCTATCCCATCTTGCTGTAGAGATACTGAGATGGACCGAAGTCCACTCGATTCTACTATCGGCTCGCTTCATTCCGGGCAAAAGGAATGTGCTCGCCGACAGTCTGAGCAGAGCATCGCAGATAGTGAGTACCGAGTGGTCTTTGGATCCTCTAGTAGCCAACAAAGTCCTGACTTTGTGGGGTTCCCCGACGGTGGACCTGTTTGCGACAGCCTTGAACTTCAAGCTTCCGCTGTAGTGTTCCCCAGTCCCGGACCCCAAGGCACTCTGGCAAGATGCCTTCCAACAACGGTGGGACAACATCGACGTTTATGCCTTCTCACCGTTCTGTCTGATGAGAAGGGTGCTCAACAAGACCAGAATATCGGTCAACCTGTCAATGACTCTAATAGCTCCGCTATGGCATCATGCAGAGTGGTTCCCGGACCTTCTGCAGCTCCTGATGGAACTCCCGAGAGAACTTCCTCCATGACACGAGCTACTCGAGCAACCACACTGCAACATCTTCCACAAAGCCGTAGCATCGCTTCGGCTTCATGCCTGGAGACTATCCAGCATCTCCTCACAGAGAGAGGCTCTTCGCAACAAGTTGCGGAAAGGATGTCTCGGCACCTGCGAAAGTCATCCGCAGGGGTCTACCAGGCGAAGTGGAGAGTCTTCTGTGATTGGTGTCGTGGAAGGGATATCTCTCCTCTCGATGCCACTATTCCAGCAATAGCGGAGTTTCTTGTGTATTTGCAGGAAGAAATGCGCCTTTCAGTCTCGGCAGTGAAAGGCTATCGCTCAGCTTTAAGCCTGGCCTTCAGGCTGAAAGGAATGGACATTTCCTCCTCGCTGGAACTTTCTCTACTCATACGAAGCTACGAACTTACCTGCCCTCAGTCGGAAGTGAGACCTCCTCCATGGAACGTGGTTCGAGTCCTCAGGTCTCTTAAGAGACCTCCGTTCGAACCATTACGCCAGGCTTCTGATCGTCACCTGACTTGGAAGACGGTGTTCCTACTCGCATTGGCCTCGGCCAAGCGAGTCAGTGAACTTCATGGTCTCTCGTACGACGTCGCCCATTCAAGGGGATGGGGGGAGGTAAGGTTCGGGTTCGTCCCTGAGTTTGTGGCTAAGACTCAAAATCCTGGGATTCCGGACCCATGGTTCGACTCCTTCCGTATTTCGAGTCTCCGTTCTGTAACAGATGACCCAGACCATCTCCTACTGTGCCCAGTAAGGAGTCTGAGGCTCCATCTTAAGAGAACAGCCGCAGCTCGTCCTCGAGTGCGAGCATTGTTTGTGAGCACAGGCAGGACGAAGAGGAGGGTCACTAAGAACACCATCTCAGCATGGATCCGCAGGGTCATCCACCTTTCCCTGAATCCAGACCCTCCTCCGTCACGTCGCCCTAGAGCACACGATGTCAGAGGCATCGCTACGTTCCTTGCATTCAAGAGAAATTACTCTGTGACGCAGGTTCTACAAGCTGGGTCTGGAAGCGTCAAACGACCTTCACAGCCCACTACCTGCAGGACGTGACCCACAGGAAGCTCGATACGTTCTCTATCGGCCCTGTGGTGGCTGCACAACAGCTGGTCTAAACCTCAGGCTCCTTAATGGACAAGTAGCAGAAGGTTGAGGGCATTGTTACCCGGTTTTAGTCTGCATGAATGAAAAAGTATGCCTGGCACTTACTCTTTTCTTCATCCTCCCCTCTCTTGGGGAAGCAGCATCCTGAGTTCTCTGCACAGCTGACCTCAAACCACTGCAGGTAAACCATGCTTCCTTGTGTTCCTAGTATTAAGATAATACTGTCGCGTCCTCCATATCCTGACGAGGTGGTATTGGGAACGTCCTATCCTAGAATTCCATCTAAAGGATTCCAGGTCAACTTCCTAGGACGAGTCACACTTCATTCTTTCACACACAAGCTTACGTAGGCCGCACGTTCCTTGCAGACCAAGGGATTTGCGAGGTGCAGGGACTCCTTATCTCGAGTGCTACACACTCGGATTCTGAGTCCCCGGGCAAAGCCAAAGCCAGTAAGGCTGGGATTTACCACCCTACCTAATGGTTAAGTCACCCTATTTAAATAGCGTGGTTTGTATTTCGGTTACGGAACAAATGACAAATTCGTAGATAATTTGTATTTTTCCTAACCATTCAAACCTTAGCTATTTAATCATACTTGCCCGTCAGCCCTGTCCCCCGTGAAGTCCTACCTCTAAGCGAAGTGAATCAGTTCACCGGTGTGTGAGGGGGGAGGGGTAGTTAGCTACCCCTCCCCTACCCCCTGCTAACGAGCGAGGGGATAGTTAACCCTCGTTAAAAATCTAATGGCTTGTCATTCAGCTACGCCGAAAGTAATACCCTATTTAAATAGCTAAGGTTTGTATGGTTAGGAAAAATACAAATTATCTACGAATTTGTCATTTTACCCACTTCTGAACTCTTATTAAAGCAAATTTTCTTCTTCCTTATGTTAGCGGGATGTTGAAATTGTCTTGTCCTCTTTGGCATGATGAAATTCTTGCCAAAACTAAGAAAGTGAGCGAATGTCAGAGGTCAAACTCAAACGTGTACTTTGAGGTTAGTGCTAGCACGGATGGGTGTAATCATAACTTCCTGTCTTGTGACTCATTGAATCTATACAGATGTCATTGCTCACAATTTTTTATATATTAAAATGTAATTTTTAAATATTTAACTTAGCCGGTGAATATATATAGCTGCAACTCTGTTGCTCTACAGACAAAAAACTGTAAAAAAACTCGCCAGCGATCGCTATACAGGTTGCGGGTGTGCCCATCAGCGCCAACTGTCGGCCAGATACCATACTCAATGTAAACAAAGACTCAATTTCTTCTCTGTCGACGTGTCGACAAGACGTACTTTTACTCGCTGTAGAACCTGGAGTTTTCTCATCATATTTGGTGAAGTACTTCATTTTGGTTTGAGCTTTCGCAGTGCAGGTGTTTTATCTTCATCTTAAATCTTGAACTCGTTTTGGATAGATTTAATTTTTGGTGACAAAGAGAGTATGGACTTTCTTTGACTTTTAAATGGCCGACCCTTCCCTTAGACGGAAGTGTGTTTAGGCTTTTAGTAATTATCTTATCACGTTATAAATTAATTATAGATTTTCCTCTATATATTTTATATCTCACCGCCTTTATTAGGCCTCTTCGATTAACTTTCCATTTATAATAAACATAAAAAAATAAATTTTAATGTTTTGTTTATATGCGACCTTTCCTGAGAGTAGGCGGTCCTAACTTGGAAACCGAAGTTAAACAACGTTGAGCCCTTTCAATCGTAAATAGCTTTTAAAGAGCTAATGATTTAAAACTTTTTAAATGAAATATTTTATGAAAGAATTTCTTGAATAGTCTTCGTACTGTTTTCAAAGATGAACTAACGTTTAGTTTATTTATGCTACGCAGTTTGCGCTCTATCGTTACGATAGAGAGAGAGAGTATCACGGTTTCACTTTGCAGAAAGAGTACAGTAAATCGATTCTGACGTTTTGTTCATTCTTCTTTCAAAGCTTAAATGTTTTAAATTCTATTTTAAAGGAACTTTTTAATTGAAAAACCTTTCAGTTTTTTCCTTTGGTCAAATAACATGTTTTTTTGACGAAACGTAATTGGGCTCTTCTCTTAGGTGCGAAATCAAGAGAGAAAGAGAGAGAGAGATAGAGACGGAGGGAGAGAGAGGAGAGAAAACGTTCCGTTCAAGCGGATAACGTTGTTCTCGAGTTACTCTCGTCCCTAGTCTCTGTACGGGGAGAAAGGATAAAACGTTTTTAGTTTTATTCTCGTCCCCAGGCAATGTACGGTGAGAGATTGAAAACGTAGTTTTGAATGAACTAGTGTTTATTCTCTTCCCCAACCACTGAATTTTTTTATCTTAAAAGATGTTTACTGTTTTTTTGCTGGTATTAATGTGCTTGCATTATACGACTGATTTCGCATTTACTACCTTTTGATGAGGGTAGAATTGCGTGCTTCAGGTAGAAATCAGTAAAAGTTTCGATTTCAGTGAAATAAGTGCAAAACAGAAAATCGTAGTGATAAAGTGATATTGCGCAAAGTGTTACAGTGTTGCGTCCGAGGGTTCGTCTGTTCGTGCCTGTCGTTCACCTAGTCCGGGACCTCTTGCAAGCTCCCAAGCCCAGGGGAGAAGTAATGTCGTATGACTTATGGGTTCGAGAGGCCTTGATCAGCGAACAGACGTTTCCCTCTATGGTATCGGGTGTATCTTACCAAGATCTCCCCTACCATAAGGCGAGAGAGACAATTTTCTCTTCGTCATCCGAAGGCTTTTCGCATAAGAAACCTGAAACAAGGTTTCGAGGCCCTTAAGCGAAAGTCAGTCCTTTCAGGACAGGTCCAGCGTCCTGGTTGCAGCCATTAGGACAGCTCTGACCCTATGCAGTCATCGGAAAACTGCTCGCCGCCTAACAAAAGCGTAACACAGACTCCGAGAGTCTTTTTTGTTGGCAAAGTGTTGCGGTCACAGACGTTACCCTCGTCTCTTACCGCAACCATTTCCGTTGATCCTAAATGGGTTGTACGGCAAGACATACAGAATATGCTTGCCTCCCTTATGGAAGACTATTCTGCCGATTAGTCCGTTGAGCCTAGCCGTTTATCTCATCGAGATCCTGGCTTTCAGCCAACCTAACGTTCCTTTGTGCATCCTGTTGACGTTGGCGTAGCTAAGTCACGTCAGTCAGGTTGTTTAGAACCACACTCGATGCGGTCTCGTGTGGATTTTCAGCCACATTTGGACGTTAGGCCACTTGCTGATGCTCCTGTTGACGTTCAGGACGTTCGCTAACAATCGGAGTTGACTTGTTTTGACGCTGTGCGTCAACCTCCGCATTCTAGAGTTGTTTTGACTGCTCAGTCTAGGCAGTCAAAGCAGTCTCGAGTGGACGCTGTGCGTCCTCACGCACCTGTTGTTGTTGACAGTTCACAGACTGTCAAGCAGTTACATGACGTTGCGTCCTGGTCTCTCGCACCTGTTGTTGTTGACAGTTCACAGACTGTCAAGCAGTTACATGACGTTGCGTCCTGGTCCGCTACTAATGCACCAGTGCGTGTGGACTCTGCTTGTAAAGCATTGCCACCACGGTAGGTCTCTCCCTTGCTTGAGACTCAGCTATTATCGGACAAGGTTCCTTTAGATGAGGAAGTTGCTGTTCCCCCTCCTACTGATATTCCCTTGAGGACTCTGTCAGACGGAGAGGAGCCTAAAGCTGCTTAGCCCTCTATGGACTTTAATTAAATCATGCTGATTTTTAAGGATCTTTGTCCGGATCTTTTTGTGACTGCTGCTCCTCGTTCGCCTAAACGTCAGAGCTTACACTAGGCCTAGCTACTTCGAAGCCGTTGTTTATAAGCTAGTGCTCTCTCGCTCTCCTAGAGAGCTTTACGTTTGCTAGGCGACTGGTTTATCACCAGGAGGAGTTTGGGGGATACAGCCTTTGCTTTCCCTTCTTTTAAACTGGCTTATAGAGCGAGAGTCTGATATGACACGAGAGAAGTTCTCGGCTTGGGAGTTCCTGCCTCTGCCCAGATAGACTTCTCAAATCTCGTAGACTCTCCCTGGCGCCTGGCCAGGAGACGCTCCAAGATTTTACAGGTCAACTTCACAGCTGTTTTCGAGCCTTTGAAGTTTTGCTGTACAATTATGTCATGCATAAACAAGGCTTTCAGGGATGGAAAGCGGTACCGCCTCAGTCGCTAACCCCGTCTGTTGCCGCACCTGCTCCCGTAGACCCTAAATGGGCTTTGCTGCAAGACAGGCAGTCCAAGCTTGCGTCCTTGATGGAGGACTTTAATGCGGAGAAGGTTGCTGCTGAACCTTCTGGCCAACAGCCTTCCAAGCGGTCGGTTGTGCGTCCTGTTGACGCTGAGGTAACCTTCTCGCGTCTACCAGTTGAGGTGGTTCCTCCACCGATGCGACCCAGTGTGGGTTGCCAGCCGCACGTTGACGTTAAGCGACGCTCGGAGGTGGTTGTTGACGTTCAGGACGTTCAACAACCATCAGAGGTGACTTGTTTTGACGCGGTGCGTCAACCTCCGCAACCCGGTATGGTGTTGACTGCACAACCCAGACGGTCTAGACAGTCTCGGGTGGACGCTGTGCGTCCTCACGCACCCATGGTTGTTGACAGTTCACAGACTGTGCAGCAGTTCCATGACGTTGCGTCCGGCTCCGTCACGCATGCACCAGTGCGACCGGACTCAGCGAGCCAGACGTTGCCCACTCCGTTGCCGTTTCCTCATCAGTTTTCGGATGAGGAACTATCTGATGAGGACGTTGCTGAACAACAAGACGATCAGCCCCCAGAATAGATCAAGCCCTGCTATCCATCCAGAAGATGCGGAAGAAGGAACGCTGCTCAGTCAGGCTGTGGATGAGTCTGGTAGGGACGTTGTCATCCCTGGAACAGTTTGTATCACTAGGAAGACTACACCTCCGTCCTCTTCAATACCATCTGGCTTTTCACTGGAAAAAGGACAAGACGCTAGAAGCGGTCTCGATCCCGATTTCCGGAAAGATAAAGTCTTGTCTGACTTGGTGGAAGGACAATATCAACCTAAGAGAGGGTCTTCCCCTGGCTGTTCAGACTCCCCACCACGTTCTCTTCTCGGACGCATCGGACTTGGGCTGGGGCGCGACACTGGACGGTCGGGAATGCTCAGGTCTGTGGAACTCGAGTCAGAGGAGCATGCATATCAACTGCAAGGAGCTGTTGGCAGTTCATCTGGCCTTGAAAAGCTTCGAGTATCTCCTTCGAGGCAAAGTGGTGGAAGTAAACTCGGACAACACCACGGCCTTGGCGTACATCTCCAAACAAGGAGGTACCCACTCACTGACGTTGTACGAGATCGCAAGGGACCTGCTCATCTGGTCAAAAGGTCAAGACATCTCCCTAGTAACGAGGTTCATCCAAGGCGACTTGAACGTCATAGCAGATTGTCTCAGTCGGAAAGGGCAAGTAATTCCAACCGAATGGACCCTCCACAAGGATGTGTGCAAGAGACTTTGGGCCACTTGGGGTCAACCAACCATAGATCTCTTTGCAACCTCGCTGACCAAGAGGCTTCCAATCTATTGCTCCCCAGTCCCGGACCCAGCAGCAATACATATAGATGCCTTCCTCCTAGATTGGTCACATCTGGATCTCTACGCATTCCCACCGTTCAAGATTGTCAACAAGGTACTGCAGAAGTTCGCCTCTCACGAAGGGACAAGGTTGACGTTAGTTGCTCCCCTCTGGCCCGTGAGAGAATGGTTCACCGAGGTACTTCGATGGTTAGTAGACGTTCCCAGAAGTCTTCCTCTAAGGGTAGACCTTCTACGTCAGCCACACGTAAAGAAGGTACACCAAAGCCTCCACGCTCTTCGTCTGACTGCCTTCAGACTATCGAAAGACTCTCGAGAGCTAGAGGCTTTTCGAAGGAGGAAGCCAGTGCGATTGCTAGAGCAAGGAGAGCGTCTACCATTAGAGTCTACCAATCGAAGTGGGAAGTCTTCCGAGACTGGTGCAAGTCAGTTTCTGTATCCTCGACCAGTACCTCTGTAGCTCAAATAGCTGATTTTCTCTTATACCTGAGAAAAGGACGATCCCTTTCAGCTCCCACTATCAAGGGCTACAGAAGCATGTTGGCATCGGTCTTCCGGCATAGAGGCTTAGATCTTTCCAACAATAAAGATCTGCAAGACCTCCTTAAGTCTTTTGAGACCACCAAGGAGCGTCGTTTGGCTACCCCTGGATGGAATTTAGACGTGGTACTAAGATTCCTCTTGTCAGACAGGTTGGAGCCGTTACAATCAGCCTCCCTGAAAGATCTCACTCTTAAGACTCTTTTCCTGGTATGCTTAGCCTCGGCTAAAAGAGTCAGTGAGATTCATGCCTTCAGCAAGAACATTGGATTTTCGTCGGAAAAAGCCACTTGTTCGCTGCAACTTGGTTTTCTAGCCAAAAATGAGCTGCCTTCTCGGCCTTGGCCTAAATCTTTCGATATTCCCAGCTTATCGGAGATCGTAGGCAATGAACTAGAAAGAGTCTTATGCCCTGTTAGAGCTCTTAAGTTCTATTTAAAGCGTACTAAACCTTTACGAGGCCAATCTGAAGCTTTATGGTGTTCAGTTAAGAAACCATCCTTGCCTATGTCAAAGAATGCTTGGTCATACTTTATCAGATTGTTAATACGAGAAGCTCATTCACATCTGAGTGAGGAAGACCGAACTTTGCTTAAGGTGAAGACGCACGAAGTTAGAGCTGTAGCAACTTCCGTGGCCTTTAAGCAAAATAGATCTCTGCAAAGTATAATGGACGCAACCTATTGGAGAAGCAAGTCAGTGTTCGCGTCATTTTACTTGAAAGATGTCCAGTCTCTTTACGAGAACTGCTACACACTGGGACCATTCGTAGCAGCGAGTGCAGTAGTGGGTGAGGGCTCAACCACTACAATTCCCTAATTCCATATCCTTTTAATCTGTCTCTTGAAATGTTTTTAATGTTGTTTTTTATGGGTTGTCCGGAAGGCTAAGAAGCCTTTCGCATCCTGGTTGATTTGGCGGGTGGTCAAAGTCATTTCTTGAGAGCGCCCAGATTAGGGGTTTGATGAGGTCCTGTTGTATGGGTTGCAGCCCTTGATACTTCAGCTCCTAGGGGTCTGTCAGCATCCTAAGAGGATCGCGAGGCTCCGTAAGGAAGACGTACTTATAAGGCAGAGTAATCGTCTAAGTCGACTTCCTTACCAGGTACCTATTTATTTTGTTTTTGTTATTTTGATAACTTCTAAAATGAAATAAAAACTCTTAGCTCATAAGATGTAAACATATTTAACTGGTCTCTACCCACCACCCTGGGTGTGAATCAGCTATATATATTCACCGGCTAAGTTAAATATTTAAAAATGATATTTTAATTATAAAATAAATTTTTGAATATACTTACCCGGTGAATATATAAATTAAACGACCCTCCCTTCCTCCCCAATAGAGACGCAGTGGGATGAGAAGAAATTGAGTCTTTGTTTACATTGAGTATGGTATCTGGCCGACAGTTGGCGCTGATGGGCACACCCGCAACCTGTATAGCGATCGCTGGCGAGTTTTTTTACAGTTTTTTGTCTGTCGAGCAACAGAGTTGCAGCTATATATATTCACTGGGTAAGTATATTCAAAAATTTATTTTATAATTAAAATATCATAATTATCAAAATTTTAAGATACCAGATGAAATACTGCATTTTCTTGTAGGGATTAATGTTTTTGGCTTATTGAGGTACTTTTACTAATTGCCCTGTAACTATGATAGAAAGAGGAATTTTGATAAAATATTTTGTAGACGCATTTTCCTTTACCACATAAAGCTAAGTGAATATACTGTATTGGCTTACCGGCTAGGCCCCCTTAACTGTACTGTACTATGTTTTGTGTACAAGTTCACACCTTTATATTGATTGTTTTTTTTTCTTATTATTTATGTCCCATTTTCTTAAAGCCTTTGTTGTCTCCAAGATGTCCATTAGTGTTATTCACCTAGAATTAATGCCATCACAAGCAGCTGGTAATATCTGTGCCCTTTTATGCTTCTGCAGTAGAACTATTGAGTAGTAGTTTTGTGTTATCTTGATACAGCTCTGTACATTTATAGAAAAATTTTAGGTTTTATTATTTCTTGCTGTATGGTGTAGTAGAAGGAGAATTGCATTTGATGGAGAAACAATAGTTATAAGAAAAGGGTTTTATTTAACTCAGAAAATGTCATTGAACCTTTAACTAACTACAGGGGGTCCTTCAATAGGGAAAAATGTACCTCTCCGACATGAGAAGATACGCTGGAAGTCTGATATGCCACTGACAGAGGGGCAGGTCCGGAGCAAACGAGATGAGTTTTGGGACACTGCTCCGGCCTTTGAAGGACGGCGGGAAATTTGGGATGCTCTCAAAGCGGCAGCGTTAGCTGTGGAGAACACAGAATATGAATTAGCTCAAGCCATCATCGACGGGGCAAACATTATGTTGCCGAATGGTAAGCGTTTTATTATTCCAGTGTTGTGTAATGGTTAGTAAATATTTTTAGAATCCCAAATGAGATATGATTACATTATTCTCTTATACGCAACCAGCTCTGCTTTGTCTTACTTTTAGTCTCCAGTATTAGGAAGGTTGTAATACATGTAAAGGCATTTTGTAATTGTGTTAATATTTATTATTGAGTTTATACCATCCATTCTTATTGACTTTTGATATGAAATTTTAAAAGTGTTTGTGCTGATTACACATCTACCATAGTGTATGTGATGAAGTATTATTTTCATTTCTAGATGCATATTTTTATTATTATTATTATTATTATTATTATTATTATTATTATTATTGTTGTTGTTGTTATTTATTTTATTACTACTGTACTAGCTAAGCTACAACCGTAGTTGGGAAAGCAAGATGCTATAAGCCCAAGGGCTCCAATGGTGAAAAATAGCCCATTGAGGAAAGGCCATACAAACTACAAGAGAATAATGAACAAGTAAAATAAAATATTTTAAGAACAGTAACAACATTAGAATCGATCTTCCATATCTAAACTATTAAATTCTAAAAAAAAAACACTAGGAAAAGAAATAAGACAGAATAGTTTGCCTTATTGTACTCTCAAGAGAACTCTACCCCAAGGAAGACCATGGTACAGTGGCTATGGCACTGTCTAAGATTAGAGAAGATTAGTTTGATTTTGGAGTGTCCAGCTAGAGAGTCTCTTCTACCTTTAATTACCTAAAGCTCATTTCAAATCTAAAGTTATTTAGCATCTATCATATTGACAAGTTAGAATTCAATATTCTACCAAGCTTAGCTAGCACACAACATTTGACTGGAACTCCTGATTATTAGAACTGCACATCAGAACCTAACCTATTTATATTCTTGAATTGCCTTTTTTTTGCCTGGTAACAAGGTTGAGGTTATCAAGAATGAAGATTCATTGCTGGGAGAAACACGTATGCTGGATGTGGATCCTCCTCTGAACTGTACTTTGTTCAGTAACTGAAATACAAACCAACGCTATTTATAGGGGTTATTACTTTCGGTGAAGCTGAAAGGACGAGCCATTAAAATTTAGCTAGGGTTAACTACCCCTCCCACTCACACACCTGTGATTGAGCTCACCTTGCTTTTGGCTCAGATGGAGAGTGGTTGTCACCGCTCTTCCTCCTCACCTTTTTTGGACTACCATTAATCTTGACTTTTTAACTTATATATATGAAAACATACTTGATGTTTTTATAAATAAATGTTTGTAGGTTTCTTTTCTGGTGCTTTGCGAGTGACAGCGTAGTACTGTAGGCTCTCAAGGATGGAGAACCTTCCCTTCCGACCTTTCTTCTTGGTCATTGGTCTTCCTGTTGACGGATGGCCTTCCGTGCACCGGCTGCCGCCTCAGGGGAGTTGTCATCGTTAGAATACTCCTCCGTTCGGCTGTTATTGCCGCCTTCCCCCTTTGTTTCTTCGAAGAATCTGCTGAGGGAAGGAGTGCGGCCGCTCACTCGTGGGCTAACACCTTTCCTGTTCGCGGAGTAGGTTGTGCTTTCAAATGGTTTTCTTCATTAATTTAGTAAAATTATAACTGTTGTAATTTAGTGTTCAGCTTCATCTCTGTGGGGGTTCCCCTCCTTTCCACTGGAGGGTTGTGGTTCTCTCGAGTAGTTATTTTTCTCAGCTGAATTAATTACAGTAATTGTAATTGTTTGGTTATAGTTTTACGCTGCCGCTCATCGGGAGTGCAGTCCTTAATTTGTGTCTGTTTTCTTGGTGGACACCTTTCCTGTCTGGACTAGGTGCTCCTCCCATGGGAGTTTTTTGTTACATAATTTTTTTTTTATTTTTCCTCAGTTAGGGATGCCGTTCTTCTTCTTGCGGCTATGAAAGCCGACGTATAAACGCAGTGCCTTTCGTCCCGGGGGAATCTGCTGTCACTGTGCCATCACTTTCCTATTCTCTGGCGCCTGCAGCAGCTCATGATCATCACGCTAACCTCGAGGAACTAGCTCCGGCTACGTTTTCTCTGGTAACGTTCGATGCAAACATTTATCTTGAACAAGGCTTGTTTTCCTCCCCAGATGCTGGGCTCTTGTTTCTCCCTTCTGAAGGAAAACTTCCCTTCATTATCTCTTGTCTCTCCTGCAAGGGTCCCCTTCTTAGTTAAGGGGCTCTCACAGAGACATCCCTTCGGAGACCTGCTGATGGTGAGCTTGCTGATCCATCGGTTGCTGTTCGACGTCGGGTTGGTGGCAGAAGTCAATGCCGTGTTCGTCCTTCTCTGCGCCTTCAGGTTGCTCCTGCTCCTATGGCGAAGAGACGCCTCTCACATCCTCACCGCCGCAATCTTCCTCTTTGGAGGAACCTGCCCAGCCTGCCTCTTTTGGTTCTCGACCTTCGCTTCCTTCATGGGCCTCTCCTCAACGAACTTCGGTTCATTCGTCGCCTGCAAGGGATCGTTCTTGATCTTCTCCCGAGTATGTGTGGCCTCACGAGGGTCACATTTCTCCGCCTGAGCTGCAGCTACAGTTCATTGGCAGTGTTCTCTGTCTCATCAGGCTTATGCTCGATGTTCACCTGCTTGTCAGGTTCACCGTCGACCTTTAATGCAAGAATTGCCCACCGTCCCGTCAGCTCGTAGATTGCCTAGCCATCATGTATGGCTGTAAACTAGTTCAACCTCTACTAAATTGCATGCTATATGAGAATCGCTGTAGCTCGTTCATCCTCTCGTGTTTCGCCTGCTCTGCGAGAATTGCTTTTAGTTCGACAATCGCCTGGTGTTCCAGCTGTTAGGATTTGCGTACTCGTCAGCGTCAGGAACTTCGATCTTATATCCGAGAGCGTTCTCGCGTGTCTCTTAACCAAAACCCTTTGATCACTGTCAAAGCGTAAAGCGCCCAACGGTGTGTGAATTGCATCAGCGTGAATCGGCGGCCTACCTCCTCGTCCAGTGATTCGTAGCTAGTCGACGCTTAAACGCTCATCGCTCGACAAGCCAGCGTTCGGCTGTTGCTCAGAGCATTTCAGTGTAATGCGTCGCTCTCCCTCAGAACGCAATCGCCCTCCAGGGCATGAATCGCTCAGCCTTCACAACGCTCACCTGCTCAACAGTCTCTCCATCGTCCGGCAGAGCTGGAATCACCGATGCTTCCATCAGTTCGTGAATTGCCTGACCATTGTCGACTATCTACATTTCGTGTACTGTACTATCTAAGCGTTCAGTTACATGTGAATTGCCGAGGCTTCCATCAGCTCGTGGATCGCCTGACCATCGTCAACGATCGACAACTCGTGTATCTCCTAAGCGTTGGGCTACAAGTGAACCGGTTACGCTTTTGACTTCTTGTCAAGCTTCTGCTACGTGAAAATCTCCAAGAACGCAAGAACTTCCTGTTCTTCCACCACCTCGGAAATCAACTGTTCGTTAGCTTTCACCTGCTCGTCAGCTTTCACCTGCTCGTTAGCTTTCACCTGCTTGTCAGCTTTCACCTGCTCGTTAGCTTTCGCCTGCTCGTTAGCTTTCGCCTGCTCGTCAGCCTTCACCTGCTCGTTAGCTTTCGCCTGCTCGTCAGCTTTCACCTGCTCGTTAGCTTGCGCCTGCTCATCAGCAACCGTTACCAACAGCGTTCTCCTCAGCGACCACACATGTAGCTTAGACCTTTAGCGTCTTGAGAATTGCTCATCCGTCACTTAGCGAATTAGTGTTCGGTCGTAACGTCACGTCACCTCCCTTTGGAACGTATTTGCTTACCTGTTGGTGATTCACTTCATGAATCATCTCTCATCGGTCAGCCTTCACGCTCAGCTATGCAGGAGTCGCCTATTCAAGGATCGTTGTAGTGGTTTTGCGGACTGTGGCCAGAGGTAGCACTCGAACTGCCTAGTGTCCGAATGCCAACCACAACCCAACGTTCACTACACAAAAAATATACAACTGTGGAATACCCAAAAATCTAGGTAACAGATCAAGAGAACGGAGCTCTGGGCACCACCCCTTGATTTATACTGGGCAAAGGGACCCAGCTAGAATTTGAGTTCCTTTTTATCTTCCCTTTCATTTAACATACTGAATTAACAGGTAGCTTGACCACTGATTCATTTCTGGGAAATCAGTAAAATTTATGTAGCTCTATATTCTTTAGGTAAAATGATTTCAAGCTCAAGAAAAAATTTTAGAACATTAGGTGAAAGGGACCAATTGTTTGTACTGATAAGCGGATACAGTGTGGGAAAAAAAATTATGAATAACTTGGAAAGATAAAAAAAAAAAAAAAGTGGCTATGAAAGGGACACCGTGTTGCAAGGAACTGCAATAAATTTGTCCCCATAAAAACAAAAAATATTTTTGCAAATGAAACAAAAAACTGTTAGGAATACATTAACATCGTTTTGCCAACCCAAACAATCAATTAAAGGCAAAATTAGCATTCCTTTTGCATATTGTACAAGCAAGAGAAAAACAACAAGCCACACTCAAGATATACCACCACACAGCTACAAAACGGAACCCCAAAATCCTAACAAGACCATGGCTGCAGAACCCTCAATGCGCAAATTCTTTACCAAAACTTCCCCAATGTTAATAATCAATGGCCTTAATATTGACCAGTCATGCTCTGCCGTCAATCTGCTTTGAAGTACAGCAGCCAAAACTGAAGAATGGTATGCCAAAATACAGCTGTGGGCCAGTGTCTGTCTTCCATCATTACTTAAAATCACAACATCACACAATTCATTCTTACACCGAAGTTTCTGAAAGCTTTCAGAAGGGTTGACATCACATTGAAGGGACAGTATGAAAAGTATTGCACTTTACTTAATACAACACCTCATTACAGTTTTTTCCTTGATTACAGGACACTAACATATCATAAGCTAATTCTTTTCGTTCCTCTCACTCGTATGAATATGGAAAACTCGGTCTCCGTAAACTTTTTCTTTTTTCTTCAGGAGTCTCAGATCTCCAATCAACAGGAGTTTCAGATCTCCAATCAGCAGGATTCCCAGTCATCCCAATCTCTTTTCCAACTTGACCCCTATCAGTCTGACGATGAAGGCATCCACGAGTCATTGCAGACCTTCATTTATAACAGTAGTGTAGATGACATTGATCTGTCCACCCTATCATCTTCACACTCTCATATAACAACACAGTAGCTTACTTCTAGTTAAAAGGCAAGATAATATGAATACAGAGCAGCATCACAGACCACTACACACTGGTACATACATACATATACCAAAGGCACTTCCCCCAATTTTGGGGGGTAGCCAACATCAACAAGAAACAAAACAAAAAAGGGGACCTCTACTCTTTACGTTCCTCTAGCCTAACCAGGGACTCGGCCGAGTTCAGCTGGTACTGCTAGGGTGCCACAGCCCAACCTCCCACATTTCCACCCCAGATGAAGCTTCATACTGCTGAGTCCCCTACTGCTGCTACCTCCGCGGTCATCTAAGGCACCGGAGGAAGCAGCAGGGCCTACCGGAACTGCGTCACAATCGCTCGCCATTCATTCCTATTTCTAGCACGCTCTCTTGCCTCTCTCACATCTATCCTCCTATCACCCAGAGCTTTCTTCACACCATCCATCCACCCAAACCTTGGCCTTCCTCTTGTACTTCTCCCATCAACTCTTGCATTCATCACCTTCTTTAGCAGACAGCCATTTTCCATTCTCTCAACATGGCCAAACCACCTCAACACATTCATATCCACTCTAGCCGCTAACTCATTTCTTACACCCGTTCTCACCCTCACCACACTGGTAACAGGTAATAATCCACATTCGTAATGTTTTAGTAGAGTACTTGCCGGATACTCTTACTTTCCTTACACTCCCTACTGAGTGTAGGGGGCTGCTGTCAATACCCCCAAAAATAATAACGGATTAAGGCATTTTTGGAGGGTACAGAGGGGTATTCAAAATTAAGTATCTTATAACAGTACAGTGTATAAAATATTTATTTCATAGCCACAAGTCATTCAAGTTTTCTTAGACACAAACCACTATTTTATTCCATCGTTGACACACCGACCTGCCTCTCATGCAGCGGTACCGATCGCTCCCACGTCTTCACGGTATCGCTCGTCAATGCGGGGACACTCTCCCTCTTATCGATCGTGTCATTGGTCTTCACGTTGGCAATAACCATCGCGTCTTGAGCAAGAGGTTTTCCGACGCTCTCCAACGCATCGGCGTCCGTCACATCCTCCTGCAAAGAGGATCACCAGCTGCCGCCACCAAAGGCGGTGGTTGTGGTCGCTAGGAAGGTAGGATAGTTAACGATTCTTCATTATCGTACCAGGAAGGCTTTGGAGACCTCTGGCTCCCACACCATTGACTTTCTGGCCCACCAGGTAATGGCCCTGTGGGCTAACACCATTCTGAAACATCAAGCGATTCGTGAATCGCCTCCCCGAGAGTTGTTGATTCACCACCCTGCCTCTCGCTCGGCGGTAGCGATTGACCCTGCGTTTTTCGCGGTATCGCTCGTTGACTCTTTATAGCGTCAGCGTCGGACGTTGACCCTTTGTAGGTTGTCGACTTTGTTGTTTCGGAGGGCTCGTCTGCTGCCCTGCCAGCTACTCCTGCAATTGTGTCTTCTTCACCATCTTCCGCTGCTAAGGTCTGTGCTCCTTCCCCTGACAAACATCCTTCGGGGGAGAGAGCAAAGTCCGAGGCCTGTCTCTCCGACGAGTGGTTCGCTTTCTAGTAAAGGGTCTCACATAGAGACTCCTCTTCGGAGGCTTGCTGTTGATCAGCCTGCTGATCCCACGCTCGTACATCGTCGGTCGGCGACAAGAGTCCTTTCACCTCTTCGCCTCCTCAGTCTTCTTTGAAAGACACTGTCCATCCTGTCTCCTCTGGTTACCGACCTTTGCCTTTGTGTCCAATCTCATCTCAATATTCTCCGTCACACCAGGCTTTTGCCCGATGGGATGCTGTGGCCGAGAGTTTTCACCAGCAGGCCCCTAACACTGAGATCGCTAGGCTCAGAAACTCCTCCATGGAGTGGTTTTTCCTCTTCGATTCAAGGGACGTTGAGCAGGCTGCGGAGAGGTGGAGGAAGTCCAACACGGATTCCCTCCTTCTTAGGCCCTACAGCAGTGGTTTCGAAAACAAAGTTGTCTTAGAAGCCCTTTTCTGTCAAGGAACGGAAAGGCAACAAGTCCAATCGTGGAGGGAAACATCAGAGAGGTGGTGGTAAAAACCGTAAACTCTAAGAGAGGTCATCTCCCTGCTTGTCCACCAGTAGGGGGATGCCTACAAAGCTGCTGGACTAGGTAGATGCAGCTCAAGGCCAAACCTTGGACGATCTCCACGATTCATTTAGGGTATTGCGTCCTGTTCATTTTGTCTTTCCCTCTACTGACCAATAGTCCAGTGCTTGTGAGCTCCTTTGCGATGGGATCAGCAAAGGGACTGGCCCTTGGGGCCCAAAGTCCAGACCTGGGTGGAGAAGGGTCCTATCCAGGAGGTCCTCGATGGTTCCTAAGTCTTCTTCAGTCGACTTTTTCTTGTGGAAAAGGCGTCTGGAGATCACTAAAAGTTTGTTGAACAGACTTAGTTCATTATGGAGACGGCAGACACGGTCAGTCTAGGGATAAGACCACAAAACTTCACGTGTATACGGGATCTAAAGGACTTATACTTCCAGATCCCAGTCCATCCATCTTCAAGGAAGTATCTGAGTTTCAACATTGACAACAAGGCATACCAGTTCAAGGTGCTGTGTGTTGGCCTTTCCACAAAACCTCAGGTCTTCACAAGTGTGTTTGCCCTATGTTATCTTGGGCTCACAGGTTTGGCACCTGTCTCCTTTGTTACCAGGACGACTGGCTAATCTTAGCAGACTCGATGGCAACTTTCTTCAGCACTGAGACAAACTTCTGAGACTGCCAAGATCTGGGAATCATGGTGGTAATCTTGAGGAGTCTTTCCTGCTTTCCACTCAAAGACTGATATACTTGGGCTTGGTATTAGGCACCAAACATCATAAAAACTTCCCATCAGACAGGATAGCAAGGCTGAGGAAAGTCGTAAAGTCTTTCCTCAAGAAGATATCCCTGCTCAGAAAGGGTTGTGTCTCCTCGGACATCTATCATACTTGGCCCCGTCTAGTTCCCATCGGTCGCCTCAGGATTCAATCTCTCCAGTGGCTTCTGAAGTCCAATTGGAATCAGGCTTTCGATTATTCGGACACTCAGATTCCCATGGGATCAGAAGAAAGGACGGATCTCAAATGGTGGTTGGCAGACGATTTTTCTCATCCCTCCTCCTGATTTGATGCTGTTCTTGGACGCATCCAAAGAAGGGTGGGGGTTCCACGTGTGGCACCACACAGCTTTAGACCTTTGGTCAGAGTCCGAATAGCACCTTCACATAAATCTATTGGAGATCAAGGCCGTTTTTTTTCTGGCCCTAAAAGAGTTTCACCAGTTCCTGGCAGTTGACTCAATGGTGGTGATGAGCCACGGTAGTAGCTTACATCAAGGAGCAAGGAGGTACTTATTGGCAGCCCCTATCCCATTTAACAGTAGAGATACTGAAATGGGCAGAAGTCTACTCGCTCTCACTAGTCTACTCGGTCTCACTATAAGTTTGCTTCATTCCAGGCAAGAGGAACGTGCTCGCCGACAATCTGAGCAGAGCATCGCAGATAGTGGGTTACGAATGGTCTGTGGATCTAGTAGCCAACAAAGTCCTGACTTTTGTGGGATTCCCTGACTGTGGACCTGAACTTCAGGCTCCCGTTGGACTGCTCCCCAGTCCCAGATCCCAAGGCTCTCTGTCAAGATGCATTCCAACAATGGTAGGACAACATTGACGTGTACGCATTCCCACCATTCTCTCTGATGAGAAGAGTACTCAAAAAGACCAGAACAATGGTCAATCTTTCAATGACCCTCATAGCTCTGCTATGGCATCACGCGAAATGGTTCCTGGGCCTTCTGCTGCACCTGACGGAGCCCTTAAGAAAACTTCCTCCACGACACAATCTACACAGACAACAACTTGTCAACATTTCCACAAGGCAGTAGCTTCGCTACGCCTTCACGCCTGGAGACTATCCAGCATCTCCTCTCCGAGAGGTTTTTTACAAGTCACGAATGGGATGCCTGGATAGCTGCGAAAGTTATCAACTTGATTCTACCAGGCAAAGTGGAACGTCTTCTGTGGTTGGTGCCGCAGAAGGGGTCTCAATCCATTCAATACCACTATTCCAGCAATAGCAGAATGTCTGCTGTATTAAGGGAGGAAATACATCTTTCGGTTTTAACGGTTAAAGGCTACCGCACAACCTTGAGTGTCGCCTTTAAACTGAAAGGAATGGGCATTTTCTGATCATTAGAACTTCCATCCTCATACGTTGTTGTGAACTTACCTGTCCTCAGTCAGAAATGAGACCTCTTCCATGGCATGTGGTTTGAGTTCTTTGGTCCCTTGAAGGATCCCGGTACGAACCATTACGATAGGCAACAGTTTGCCTTCTAACCTGGAAGACGGCGTTCCTGCTCGCCTTGGGCTCAGCCAAACGAGTTAGTGAACTTCATGGTCTTTTGTTTGACATCGACCATTCAAAAGGATGGGTAGAGGTAAGCTTTAGCTTCGTCCCTGAGCTTGTTGCCTAGACTCAGAATTCAGGTTTCGGATCCTAGATTCGACTCCTTCCGGATAACGAGTCTCCGCTTTGTAACTGTTGACCCAATCATCTGTTATTATACCCAGTAAGATGTTTGAGGTGCTACCGCAAGAGATCAGCAGCAGCTTGGTCCAGAGCACCCTCACTTATCGTCAGCACAGGCAGAAGCAAGAGGAGGATCACAGAAAACACAATCTCCGCATGGATTCGCAGGATCACTGACCTTGCTCTGAATCCCGATCCCCCTCCAGCATGTTGTCCTAGAGCCCGCAATGTCGGGCATAGCTACGTCTCTGGCCTTCAAGAAAAACTATTCTGACGCAGGTATTGCAAGCGGGCGTGTGGAAACGCTAAACTACGTTTACCGCCCACTACTAGCAAAGCGTGACATACAGGAACCTCAATACGTTTTCTATCAGTCCTGTGTTGGATGCACAACAGCTGGTTTAGTATCTCAAGCTCCTTATTGGACAAGTAGCAGATGGTTGAGGGCATTGGTTACCCGGGTTTTTATTCTGAGTGAATGAAAGGGAAAGTCTTTCTTCATCCTCCCCTCTCTTGGGGAAATCAGCATCTTTGGTACTTTGCAACAGCTGACTTCAAACCTATGCAGGTAAACCATTGCTCCCTTGTGTATCCTAGTATTGTCCCAATACTGTTATGTCTCCATACCCTGACGAGATGGTATTGGGAATGTCTCGGTCTCCTCGGTTATTCCTAGCAAGTCTCGGAATAACCTTTACCTTGACAGTCACATTGCTAGTTTCTCAGCACACACAGCTTGCGTAGGCCACAGACCATGCTTAGCAGGTTTAGCAAGGTATTAGAGTCTCCGCATTGTCACACTAACCCCTACACAATAGGGAGTACCCCGGGTAAGACCAAAAAGCCAGATTGGCAGGGACATCCACCCTCCAAATGAATGAGTTCCTTTCTTCATCCTCCCCTCTCATGGGGAAATCAGCATCCTGGGTCCTCTGCACAAGCTGATCTCAAACCTCTGCAGATAAACCATTGCTCCCTTGTGTATCCTAGTAATGTCCCAATACTGTTATGTCTCCATACCCTGACGAGATGGTATTGGGAATGTCTCGGTCTTCTTGGCTATTCCCAGCAAGTCTCAGAATAATCTTTACCCTGACAGTCACATTGCTAGTTTCTCATCACACACCGCTTACATAGGCCGGAGACCATGCTTAGCACGTTTAGCAAAGTGTTAGGGTCTCCTTATTGTCGTTCTAATCCCTGCACAATAGGGAGTACCCGGGTAAGACTAAAAAGCCAGATTGGCAGGGACATCCACCCTCCTAATAGGTGAGTCATCCCTATAAATAGCGTTGGTTTGTATTTCAGTTGTGGGACAAATGACAAATTCGGAGATCATTTGTATTTTTCCTAACGATACAAACCTTAGCTATTTATACATACTTGCCCCCCCAACCCTGTCCCCCTGAAGTCCTACCTCCAAGCAAAGTGAGGAATCACAGTGTGTGAGTGGGAAGGGTAGCAGGCTACCCTGATATCCCCCGCTAACTAGCGGGATTGGTAGTTAACCCTCGCTAAATCTTAATGGCTCGTCCTTTCAGTTTCCTCGAAAGTAATAACCCCTATAAATAGTTAAGGTTTGTATCGTTATAAAAAATACAAATTACCTCCGAATTTGTCATGCTTAATGACAGTAGAAGTGAATACTTGATTATTCATCACATAAAGATTTAGGTTACTATTAAAATATTTTGTTTATTTTAATTGTTCATTACTTTTCTTGTAGTTTATTTCCTTTCCTCACTGGGCTGTTTTTCCCTGTTGAAGCACTTGGTCTTTTAGAATTTTGCTTTTCCAACCAGGTTTGTAGTTTAAATGATGATGATGATGATGAATAATTATTATTATTTGTACAAAGTTGATGTCAAAAAATAAATATTTCAGTACTAATACTAGTACTGCATATATAGTTTTTTCAAGTTTTACGAACCGTATTTTGATACTTGTTTGCAGGAACTTTGACAGATTGTTATGATGAGCTGGGCACCAGGTACCAATTACCGGTATATTGCCTTTCATACCCACTTAACATTCTTCAGCGTTCTCCTGACAAGGATGGTGAAACCGATGCAGGTGTGTTTTTTAATATTTTTGGATATGGATGTGCAGTACTTATAATATTTAATGTGCAGGATTGATTTTTCACTCTGTAGTGAGATGTAAAATCAGTCTCAAACTACTATTTTTCCCTTCAAGGTTTTAGGAGGATTTGAGTCTTCCTCTCCCATGCCAAATAATTGATTGTTCCTACACAAATACAACCTTTTGCTCTTTAATAGGAGATTGATTCTAGTGCATGCTCAGTCAGTCGGGAACAAAATGGAAAACTTCTGGGCAATGATAGCTAGTGAGTAACTATATGTTATAGGCATTACTGAGACCTGGATTTAAGAAAAAAAAAAACAAAGAATTTTGTCGGAGAATAAAAAATCCCAGGTTTCAAGCATTTCAGGAAGGATTGCCCTATCAAAAAGGTGGAGGAGTAATGTTCTGTTACAAATCACTTTAATTTCCATAGAAATTAAATTAGAAACTGAATGTGAAGTGACAGGTGCAAATATCAACACCATAGGGAAAAAAATGTCCATATTAGTAATATACAGACCACCACATCAAACACAAGAATAGGATGAAGAGAGTATAGACAACTTGGACAAGAAGTTAACAATAAGCTAGTTGTACTAATGGGAGACTTCAATGCAGCTGGACACTATGAATTCTACATCAAAGAGAGAAGGACATAGGCTACTAGAATTTGTCAACAATGAATTCCTCCATCAGTGGGTTGATAAACCAACTAGGGAAAACAACATACTAGATATTGTGCTAACAACTGAAGAAAATCTAGTATCAAGTGTTTCAGTAGGCAAAAGTTTTTGGCAAAAACCACCACAAAATAGTTAGGTTTCAGGTAAATATTCCTCATTTAAAAAAAAAGGAAAATTTTTAAAAAGCTTGACTACAGACGGAGTAACTGAATAAAACTGAGGGAATACGCCAAGAATTTAGAATACAACGAAACAGGGAACATGGATACACATGGGACTTCTTTGTTGAAATATATAAGGAAAAAAGGGCTAAATGTATACCATAGAAAAATTTTACCAAATGGAACTCCACAACCTAGGTGGTTCAACGGAGAAATAGCCAATGCAATAAAAAGTAGAAACCAGAAGCATAAATCAATGGGTCCAAAGTCTTCAATTCATGACATTTCTGAGCACAAATAGTCAAGCCGAAAAGTAGATGAACTAGTTAGAAAGACCAAGATCAATGAAGAAAAATTAGTGGCTTCAGTTAGCAATGAAAACCCCAAAGAATTTCTTGCATATGTAAACAGCAGAAAACATAAAATCAACATTAGCCCATTAAGAAACTCTGAGGGTAATCTTATAACAAATGATTTGGAAAAGTCAAACTGGTGAATGCATATTTCATAACTGTATTCATGAGGGAAGAATCAATGACCCTCCCTGAACCAGCTATCAAATATGAAGGGCCACAACCATTAAATAGAATCACCTTTCCAATGGATGATGCCAAAAAGAAAATAAAAGGACTCAGTAAGTCTTAAGCACCAGATTCATCCAAGAGAGATTATAGAACAAGGAGGAGAGATAACCCCACACTTGCAAAATGTTCCAAAAGACAGCCAACAAAAGAAAAGCACCACAAGGATGGAACTAGGAAATGTTCCTCCAATCTACAAGAAGGGACCAAAAGAAGAACCTGGCAACTACGGACATGTGTGCCAACTTCAGTGCCTTGCAAGATATTTTAATCAATTATAGTAGATTCAATAGTAGAACATAGAGAGAAAAACAGTCTTCTGATAGACAGCCAACATGGTTTTAGACAAAAAAGATCATGTGTGGCAAAGCTTTTAGAGTTTTTGCACATGATTAGCATTTATGACAAAAGCAGGGCAATAGACATCATGTACCTTGATTTTTAAAAGGCTTTTGACAAAGTTCCTCATAAAACATTAATGGACAAAATTAGAGCACTAGGCATCATTGACAAGCCAGCAGGTTGGGTCAAAGATTGGCTAACAAACAGAAAACAGAGTTGTAATCAATGGAGAAGCTTCAGAGTGGGCAGCTGTTACAAGCGGAGTACCTCAACGATCTGCCCTTGGACCATTGCTGTTTCTGATCTACATTGAAATAGATTTAGGACTAACTAGTAGAAAATCCAAATTTGCCAAGGATACTAAACTAGGCATAAATGCAGCGAATTCAGATGTAGAATCCTGAAGAGAGAATCTAATGAAGCTAGAAGAAAAGTCCTGAAATGGCAAATGTCTTTCAACTGTGGGAAAGGGAAAATCATGCACATAGATTATAGTATCCCACAATCAGATTACTGACTGCTGGGTAATGAAATAGAAAGTTTGGACCAGGAGGAAGATCTCGGTATCATTATCAGCAAGAATTTGAAGTTCACCAAACAGAGCATAAAAGCTGAAAAGAAAGCACAAAAATAATAGGCTACATAAAGACAATTCAAATACAGAAACAAAGACACTGTACTACAGCTGTACACTTCGCTAGTAAGACCCCATCTAGAATACGGAATCCAATTCTTGGCTCCAAGTATTCAGAAGGATATAGATAGACTGGAAGCGGTACAAGCAATGGCCACCAAACTAGTTCCAACACCAAAGCTATTTGGAAATAGACGGATGATGGAGCGTTTGAACTTATTTGATCTACAAACTCGACAACAAAGGGGACAGTTAATAGAGGCATTCAAAATTTTTAAAGGAATAACAAATGTAGATTACAACAATCTATTCACGCTTAGCACAAATCAGTCCAAAGGTAACGGATACAAACTGGAATTAAAAAGATACCACACCACTCTGTGTGGCAATTTCTTTACACACAAAATAGCAAATACCTGGAATAGGCTTCCAGCGGACGTAGTAAACAGTAACATGGTAAACGAGTTCAAGAATGAGTTAGACAAGATCATAAGAACTCTAAATGCTTAAACTAAATTGCTCTACCAAAGAGTGAATGGAGTATGTGCAGATGGATTAAAAAGTCTGGGACATCCAAAACCCTTGTAACACACACACACACACACACACTCTCTCTCTCTCTCTCTCTCTCTCTCTCTCTCTCTCTCTCTCTCTCTCTCTCTCTCTCTCTCTCTCTCTCTCTCTCTCTCTCTCTCTCTCTCTCTCTCTCTCTTACACAATGCAGTCAGATATATAGTACAGTGCATTGCAGTGTAATAATTAGATAAAGAAAACAATAAGATATGCTTTCAAACCATTTTCTTACTCTGACGGAGATATGAGGAAGGGAGACGAGTTAGCCGACACCTTTGATAATTCAGTCATCAGATAACTCGGTGTTGTCTTATAAATCGTGCCAATTGTTGAGCGATTTACTTGATAGGAACGTACAGTATTTGCCATCTTCTCACCGCTATCTAGTTTCTTGATAATGACTACTTTCATTTCCATTGAAATACATTTATTTACACTACTAACACTTATCACCTCTATCATAGGTACTAGGTTGGCCAGGGCACTAGCCACCCATTGAGATACTATAGCTAGAAAGTTATTGAAGGCAAAGAAAAAGTTAGCTGTAACCTGAGAGAGGGATCCAATGTAGTGTGGCCAGTCCAAGGACACAATAACTCGCTAGTGGTAGTACTGTACTCCTAAGGGTTGGAGAGGAGTAGGTTTCCTGTCCGAGTTAACTAAGGAGGGATCTGATAAGGTCGATATGCAGTATCGCCTTGGAAAGACTCCTTGAAAGCTGGCCAACCTTCTAAAATCCTGCCACCAGCTTTTTTTCCGAAGTAGAGGTTCTGTTACGTAACACAGGACTCTCACCCCTCTTCTCTGCTCCTAGACCCAGCTGTTTCTATCCTGCCTCCATCCATTTCATCAGAGAAACTAGCCACTCAACATATTACAATCACAGCTTCAGAAGCTTGAAACATGGAAGTTGCATCATTGAGTACTTTGCAAGCAGCATCCTGGCTGGACCAATGGTCAGATACCATGGGATACTTATCCTTGAGGTTGAACCTCTCCAATGTAGAGAAGAAGAGATAGTTCACAGACCTCACTCTGGGGCAAAAGCTGTGGAATTTTTGTTCACCAGGTAGCTATCCAGCGAGCCAACTAGGTTTAAATAAGAAAGACGGGGTTGCCTCTAAGTTCACGAAGCAAGTAGACGAGAGGGAGGTATTGAACCTCAAGAATTCCTCAGTTAAGGGTTCTTCTGTTCTAACAGGTAGAACCAATGGAAGATGAATGGAGCAAATCCAATCAGGATTTGCTTCTCCATAGAGCTGTGTTTTTTTTGGTAGGCCTCAATCTTCAGCCTACAATAACCATACTAGTTTATCTCCTCCGTCTGGGCAGGCTTCCAGACCAGCCCCTAGACTGGAGACAATTAGACATGACCCCTGAACCACACCATGGGTGTCTTGAAAGCCCTCTGATTCTGGTCAGCCATTTTGCCAAAGAAGGGGACATTATCAGAATCCCAGATGAAACGGTAGGCAAGGCCATCCATTATGCTAGAGCCAGCAATAACCCCCCCCCCCCCTTCGATCATATTCAGTGGTAGGATGCCTGGCAGCGAAATGGATGAGCAGTGGACGGTGGACTTGCTTCGATTTGGATACCGCTTTTTGTTCAACAGCTTTCCACCTCCCCTCATTACAGCTCTGACCATGTGATTTCACTATCCCCCCAGAAGGGAAAAAGACCTTGCCCTTCAGTTGGAGATGCATACAATGTTGCTAAAGGGCACTCTAGAAGAAGTCTGAGATGAGTCTCTGGGCATTTTCAGCTGTCTGTTTCTGGTTGAAAAGGCCGCAAGGGACTGGAAACCAGTAATAGATCCCTTAGCCCTGAACGAGTGCATCCAACAGACTCAATTCAGGATGGAAACAACCTAATGAAGAACAACTTGATGATTTCACTCAATCTGAGGGACGCATACTTCCAGATCCCAGTAAATTTTTCTTCACGAGAGTATCTATGCTTTGTCCTATGGAGAAATCTTTTACTTTCAAAGTTCTTTGCTTCGAGTTGTCCATGGCCCCCCCAGGTAGTCATTGGTGTCGGTATGGGCCAGAATTCATCTGATCTGGTACTTGTATGACTGGCTGATACTGCTCACTCAGTCCCAATTTTGTCATCATCGGGATATGCTCCTCTAATTTTGTAGCGATCTGGGTATTTTGTCAAATCAGGAGAAGTCCCAGCTTTTACCCAAACAAAGAATGATATACCATGGTATGGACGTAGATACAGTTCAGTAGTGGGGAGAGTTAATCCCAAGACAGAGTAACCTGATTCAGGAAAGTAGCCCATTCCTTCCTTCAACAGGCAAAGTTACTAGCACAACAATGGCTACAGCAACAGCTATTAGGCCACCTGACCTCTCTAGAGAAATTTGTTCCTCATAGTTGCCTCCGCTTTCGATCATTACAATGGTGCCTAAAAAGAGACTGTTTGCAGACCACGGATTTCCCTCAAACCTCGGTACCGATTGAGCAAGACACCAGATCTGACATACTTTGGTGGCTAGATGAGGCAAGTCTGTTTTAGGGATCTTCCTTAGTGTTCCCTTCCAAATATCCTATTTACATACGCATCTGAAAGAGGGTGGGGGCTCCATCTCAATGAGCATCTAGCATCAGGACAATGGTTGCTAGAGGACAGGTCTCTTCATATTAATGTGAGGGAATTGAAAGCAGGCTTTCTAGTGCTTCAACACTTCCAGTCATTGTCAAATGACAGTAACCTAGCCTATATCCTGAAATTCAGGTTATAGGAAGTGGATTAAAGTTAATACTCTTAATCCTTCTTAGGTCTAAGTGCAGAGACATCCCAGTATTTTAATCCAGTCGGTTTGGTTACGGGGACTTCCTCCCTCCTAAGGATAAGTCTCCCTATTAAATGGCTAGAGTTTGTATCAGTGTAGGAACAAATCACAAACTTTAAAGTTTTTTGTATTTTTCCAAATTATAAAAACCTGTGTCCTTTAAGCTATACAGTACTTTCCTGACTCATCCACACCGCAAGCTCTAGGTGGAGGTCAAAGTGGCTTCTCAGTTAGCTGTCAGGGTTTTATAAATTTATAAAACCAAAATTCCAGCTTTGCAGAAATCATACTGATATTAAAGGATTCTGGTTTGTATAATTAGGAAAAAAAATATTTAGATTTTATGAGACTGACAACAGTTGAAGTAATTTTTGTATAGCATAGCACTTTTTGTCTGGAATCAGTGAAGCCAAGAGGGTTCTAGATATTAATATTTGACACTTTTTGGCTGAAAACAGAGTTTAGGCTATTTTATGATGTAGGCCCATTCACTCAATTCATAATACTATAAGTTAATCTTGAATATGATGTAGTTATGGAATATGATAAAGGCAGAAAAGGTCATTTGAATTTGAAAAGAAACCAAAAATTTTCAGTCCAACTCAAAATGGAGTTCCAAAGAATATATGTTGTGGGTTAGGTTATGCTTCATTTTAATTATGTAATGGGCAGCTAAATAAGTTCATATGCTGTGCTGTACATATACTGTAGAAAAACTGTACATATCCTGAAAGCATTAACATAATTTAGTTTAATTAAAGCTAAAAGGAAGTCTTAATTGCCAAGGTAATATCAGCATTGGGTGTTTGATCAAATCTCCTATCTCATAACAGAAAGATCTCTTGGGCGCAGTTGTATGTCGAACTAAGTTTTTCTCCTTGTCCGGTTTTCCCTTTAGTACAATTGATACTAATGATGCTTAATAGACAGGTATATGGCCCTTTTACCTTGTTTCATGAGGATGCATACAAATTATGATTATTGATAATTTAAATAAAAGACTTTAGCATTTGGATTCATTTTCAGGAGAAGGCAGTGTAGAAGGAGAAGAAGTGGTCCTCAAAGTTCGCCTCTCCACGACAAGCAAGGATGTTAAATTAACAGTCCGATCCACAGACACTATTGCCACAGCTAAGAAGAAGCTTGATGTAAGTACAGTTTGGTGTTTGTCAAGATGAAATTATATTTTGTAGGCATATGTTATGTAAGCAATCGTAACATTTATTTCTAAGCAATTGAGAAAGGTCTTCTAACTACAGTAAGTAGAGAGGATGAATTTTTTAATTTTTTTTAGGAGAATGTGGGGAATTCAAAGTTGAAGGGACATTCCTTTGAGTAAATTGTAATGGTGAGAATTATTTATTTGAGTTATGGGAAGTTGAAGAAGTTGGGTAATTAAATCAAGAACAAAGGAAACAGGTTTAAAATAGAAGCCAGAAAGAAATTTAACCGAGGCTTATGAGAGGTTGCAAAGCATCTTCAATACTATATACAGTATGCTATTCAAGCCATGCCATATCAATGACCAAAATTGCTGGAATGATGAAGTTACAAAGTAATTAGGTTCTTTTATGAATGGTATCTACCTGTAAGTTCTTTGCAACAAATTGTATTTGTTCACAGGCATATACAAATCTTTCTTCCTTTGGAATAGGGAATGTTTCCAATAGAGCTGGATTGGCTTTTGGAATTAAGGAGGTTATTATTATTATTATTATTATTATTATTATTATTATTATTATTATTATTATTATTATTATTATTATTATTATTGTTATTATTATTAATAGCTAAGCTATAACCCTAGTTGGAAAAGCAGGATGCTATAAGCCCATGGACTCCAACAAAGAAGAATAACCCAGTGGGGATAGGAAATAAATAAACTACAAGACAAGTAATGAACAATTAAAATAACATATTCCAAGACCTATAACAGCATCAAAATAAATCTTTCATAAATAAACTATAAAGAGAGACTTATTTGATATAAAAACATTACTGCAAGTTTGAACTTTTGAAGTTGCACTGATTTAACTACCTGATTAGGAAGATCATTCCACAACCTGGTCACAGCTGGAATGAAACTAATAGATTACTGTGCAGTATTGAGCCTCACGATGAAGAAGGCATGACCATTAGAATTAACTGCATACCTAGTATTACTAACAGGATGGTACTGTCCAGGTAGATCTGAATTCAAAGGATGGTCAGGATTATTACAAATCTTATGCAACATGCATAACGAATTAACTGAATGACGGTGCCAAAAATCAATATCTAGATCAGGAATAAGAAATTTAATAGACTATATGTTCTGTCCAACAAATTAAGATGAGATTCAGCAACTGAAAACCAGGCAGGAGAACAATACTCGAAAGAAGGCAGAACGAAAGAATTAAAGCACTTCTTTACAATACTGCAGATTGATCACTGAAAATCTTATATGACTTTCTCAATTAGCCAATTTTTGGAATTAAGAAGGGACAGACCGAATGTGTTTCTCAGAAGTAAATTTGCTATTGAGAATCACACCTTAAATTTTAGGTCATACAGAGTTTGATAAACATTATCAATGCTGTAATCCAGATGTTGAGCCACTTTCCTTGACCTACTTACAATCATACTTTGAGTTTTGTTAGGGTTCAACTTTTATGCCCCATATTTTGCACCATGTACTAATTTTAGCTAGATCTCTATTAAAAGATTCAACAACCGCAGATCTACATTCAGAAGATGGAATTGATGCAAAGAGAGTAGCATCATCTGCATATGCAATGATCTTGTTTATAGGCTAAATGTTATGTAATGTGTATATAGTATGAAGAGTAATGGGTCAAGAACACTACCCTAAGGAACACCAGATATTACATTAGTATACCTACTATAGTGCCCATCAACAACAACATTTTGCTGTCTATTACTTGAAAATTCAATGATGATTCTAAGAAAAGAACCACCCATTTCCAACTGTTTGAGTTTGAAAATAAGGGCCTCTTGAGTAACATGGTCAAAGGCAATGCAGTACTAAAATCAAGGCCAATTATATGAACTTCTTGACCACAATTAAAGGATTTCTGTACAGCATTAGTAGATTGTAAGAAGGGGATGACATGCTCCAAGGCCTTTACGAAAGCCAAATTGCAAACTAGGCTAATTACCCCTCCAGAATAGCCACCAACTGAAGGGAGGACACTAATGATGCTCTTGAATATGAATAATTGTGAGTAAGATAAAGAAACGGATAAGGCAAAGACAACCTCTCGATAAACCACTAGGCATCCATGGCCCTTCTATTGAAATAAAGAAACTGATAAGGCAAAGGCAACCTCTTGATAAACCACTAGGCATCCATGACCCTTTTATTAAAATAAACAGATAAGGCAAAGACAACCTCTCGATAATCCACTAGGCATCCTTGGCCTTTCTATTAAAATAAAGAAACATAAGGCAAAGATAACCTCTCGATAAACCGCTAGGCATCCATGGCCCTTCTATTAAGTCTGCCCAACACACCATTTCAAGGAAAACAAGAAGAAAAGAAAAGTTACATTAGTGTGCCCTCAAGCAAGAGAACTCCAAGACAGTGGAAGACCATGGTTCAGAGGCTATGACACTACCCAAGACTAAAGGTAACCACTGAACAATTAGTGCAGTAGTTAACCCCTTGATTAAAGAAGAATTGTTTGGTAACCTCAGTGTTATTAGGTATATGAGGATGAGAATGTGGAAAGAATAGGCCAGTCAATTTTGTGTATGTGTAGGCTAAGGAAAAGTGAACCTTAACCAGAGAGAGATATCCAATTTAGTACTGTCAGGCCAGTCAAAGGACCCAATAACTCTTTAGTGGTAGTATTTCCATGGATGGCTGGTGCCTTGGCCAAGTTGCTACCCGATGGTGAGCATGGGCAAGTAGCCTTGCCCACTCCTTGTAAATACACTTCATTTATGTATTCAGCTGCAATGATTATTGTTTGAATAGTTGATTGTGACTTTTTGTTAATGATGAAAAGAAGCAGAAATTTGTTTGTGTGCTTGATAGGATGAACAACACATTGTTTTTTTACTAAACTACTGATAGATCCAAACTCACTGTGATTTCAGGCTCATAATTATTCGCAATTATTCCCATATGCTGAGCATAAATTGTGGCCTCCCGTTAAGCCGGGCTCATTCTTTCAGGAGCAGGAAGGCTAAATCTTGGCAATGCCCAAGACAATGCTGAAGAGACTTTAACACTGCTTTCCTTGCCCCTGGCTTGTTCCCGTAGAGTATGCTCGAGGAGCAGGGAGAACTCTGATTTACCGAGTGTTTTCAGGATTGGTAGAAAGTGAGGTAATCACTGCACTTCAACATATGCTGGAAGCTCTTGCTTGTTGACCACTGATGATGAACTAGACATAAAGAATGCATTGGTTTCCTTAGATCTTCCTCACTTTATCCATTGGCTCAAGTCTTCTTCACTCAAAGAAATTAACTACTGCACTGTAATTGTTCAGTGGCTAATTTCCTCTTGGTAAGTGTAGAACAGACTGTTTATTTATGGTAGGTAGCTCTTCTAGGAGAAAGATACTCCGAAATCAAACCATTGTTCTCTTGTCCTGTGTAGTGTCTTAGCATCCCCCTACCTGCATAGTCTGAAAGGGAGAGTTGCCTCCGATCCTACTTCCTGGGAAGTGACCGTTGCGGGGAAGCGGTTGGCGATTGGTCTAGGGTAGCCAGAGGGACCGGCAGGGCCCACAAAGGAGGGCCATGTAACTGCAGACCATATGTTCAACGACTGTTCAAAGGGCAGGTGCGCTGGTTGAGGGGGGTAAGCCAATCTTGGGTGGGAATCCCTGGGGTGATGGGAAGACTGCTTCCCCAAAGAGGCCCTGAGGAGCATTGGGTCTTGACTGGCCTTGCGCCACTTCTTCAGGGCTTCTACCACTAGGTGTCCCGGGAAGAGAGACTCCTCTGTGACCAACGTCCTCAGGAGCCGAGACTACCTGTCTTGCATCTCTTGGGGCAGTCGGGACAGTATAGTATTATTATTATCATGTGCTAAGCTACAACCCTAGTTGGAAAAGCAGGATGCTATAAGCCCAGGGGCTCCAACAGGGAAAATAGCCCAGTGAGGAAAGGAAATAAGAAAAAATAAAACATGTTAAGAACAGTAATACTAAAATAAATATTTCCTATATAAACTATAAAAACTTAAAAAAAAACCAGGAGGAAGAGAATTAAGATAGAATAGTGTACCCGAGTGTACCCTCCTTCGAAGGAAGTTTACTGCTCTACCTCCCGATAGCACGAGTGCTCGGAACGGTGATCTCACGGGATCGGAGGGCAGGTGCTCCATAGCAAATGAGGATACCGCTGCCGACCAGGCCAAGGCTTCTGTGGATATTGCCTCCTGTAACAAGAAGTTCAGCCCTCCGCTCAACATCATGTCTTCCGAAGAACCTGTGGCAAACGCCGCAAGATTGTCCTCCACCAACCTGTTGGGAGGCCATCCGGTGTGTAGAAATGCCTCTTGACGAGTCATTGGTGGTGGAAGGAGTTTGCCCGAGCTGTGCGACAGGAAGGAGTTTCCTGGACCCCCAACGATCCCTTCTAGGCTGGCAAGGGCATGTGAAGTGGCCTGCATCAAGGGCAGGGTCAGGAGCTGTCTAGTTTGTACTGGGACACCATACATGAAATTGCACCTGCAAGGTGCCCTGCAGAGTGTGTAGAGGAAGCGGGTTGGGGATGCCGTTTTACTAGTGGATCAAGGCCATGACCCTCTAGAAAACTTTGAGTAAATCAATCAATCGGTTTTGAAGACCGAAGCCTCGTCCAAGGACGTGTGGTCTTCCACTGGCCTGGAGGAATACGCTTCCAAGTCGTCTCTGTAAACACTCGGCTCCCCAAGAGACAAAAACTTCTCTGATGGCGGTGAGGAGGATGGAGCGGAACATTCTCATGAGGGGGACCTGATCTGTGGAGTCCCCGGGCAGGAAGGGTTGGGTCGGATCGGCGCCGACCGCGGATTTCCCAGGCGGCCCATGTGAAAGGAGGCGCTAAGGAGTTTCTCAACTACAGGGCTCCGCCGCTCCTGGGAAGGATGTTTGAGAGCTAAACTGGAACGGTCATGGCCACACCGACAACCTGTAATCCTGCTGCGATAACTGAAACTGCGACTGGGTGGCGAGAAGTCCCTACGGCTACCCCTGTCATGATGTTTCCTGACTAGGGAGATTATCTCAAGCAAGGTGGATCTGGAACATTCCCTCTTCTTGCCCTGCTGAACTCTCTCCTCCCTGTGTGGTGGATGAACCTCTCTTTGGGGGAACACAGGATGGCTCGGCTGAACGTCTCTTACCTCTTGATGGAGAACGGGACTCTTGATCCGCTGTAGGCGACGCCCTGTTTGTGGAAGGTTAGAGAGGCTGGACGTGCCTCTGCAGAGACCTGAAGTGGGTTGGGAGGGGGACCTGACCAAGAAGAGCCTGGCTGCCCGTCTGAGGAACTCAGAAAAGCCTCATGAAACAGCTAAGGTCCTAAGGTGTCTGGAGCGGTCACATGGTCCCTTGGCAAGGTAGCCGGAGTGGCGAATGTGTGTGGTCTGAGTCGGCCATGTGGGCGACTATTGAGTTGGTGGGGAACGAAGAAGTCTTTCGGGCCGGGCAGCGAGGCTGGTGGTCTGGGCGGGACACACGTGGTCCATGTCGCTAGCCCAGGAACTACGACCTTGTGGGAGGCGGAACACATGGAAATTACCATCCCCAACAAAATCTCCAGATTTTTGTGGTCAGAACTGGAATGACTCCTCCATGTCCATCACTTCTCTTGCCAAGTGTAGCTCTTCTCATCAGGTGACCATACCATCTTGACTTTGCCTTTTGCACTTTCTTTGATGTTTCAGTGACCTTTATTGTTCCCCTAATATGTTCATTTCTACCCCTGTCCATTCTGGTTACTCCACTTATCCACCTGAGTATCCTTGTCTTAGTCCAACTTTCTTCTCTCATTTCTTTAGTGGTGTTGCTTCCAACCCATATTGCTGGTGAGATAACTGCCTTGTGCACTCAACCCTTTAAACTTACGGGGAATATCCTATCACATATGACACCAGAAACCTTCCTGTGGTTGTCAATGAACATTACCTTAGGATAATATATCTAGCCCTGAATCTCAAACAACTGCCTAAATTTTTACCACATTGGCAATTGTACTACCTCCTATTCTGTTCCCCTGTTGGCAACTCTGTAACCCAAACAGGTTGTCCATTGTTATAACAGTCGGTTATTTCAGAGCTCGAGGCCCGTAGCTCTGTATTTTTTAATAAACATTTTTCTTTAGTCCAGGGAACCTTCATTCTTCAAAAGTTTGTCGGTTCTTTTGTAATAAGTTACCTTATTAGTGTTTTTTATGTGATATCCTTGTGTAGATTTTCATTTTGTGTAATTTTTGTGGAACCCGGCAATAATTTTATCTTCATAAAACAATGCTGCAATCATCCCTTCGATCCATTCAGGATCTGACCCTTCTGTGGACCTGATAAATTGCAGGGAGCATGAATCGTATGATATTGTACTAATTGCAAAAGGTGAAGTGTTTGTCTTGCTTCTTGTGGTTCTCATGTTGAGCTTGGTACTACGGTATAGCAATGAGTGATCTTGTTAAACACCTAAATCCTACATAGACAGAAAACCCTGTGCCAAGGCAGCCCGCCCCCTACACACCAAGCTAATGAGGCGTAGTGGGCCAGCTTTTGAGTCTTCTCTTTCCTCTATCCTTGTTTTCTGCCACTCTTGGGCTTTCCTTTAGGGGAGGATGGCAGCTCAGGTTGATTGTTTTCTTTTTTTTCGTGGTTTTGTGTCAATCTTTAGTCTTGTGCACAAGGAGGCTCTTGTCGCTTCTTCTCGGAGTTGAGAGATTCCTTTGCTTGTTTCAGGGACCGTCTCTATTATGGAACGCTTCTTTTTTCATCCTCTCTGGACCTGTTGGTTTGGGTCAGACGCCCTAGATCTGGAAGGGGTTCTCTTTTGGGATCAGAGGGCGTTTCGGTCCGGTGGTCCTTGGAGTGAGGGACCGTTTCCGGGAACCTGAACATCGTGGGTTCGGGGGTTTTCCCTTTTCCTCGGTCCTGAAGTCTCCTTTTTCCCTGGTCCTGAAGTCTCCTTTTTCCCGGGCTGTTGCCCATTGGGGTTGACTAATCTCAGTTTGACCTTAGATTTGGAGATCCTTGATTTGAGTACAGGTGGCATATCACAGTCATTTTGTTTGCCTTTCCTCCTCTAAGTGTCTGTCATGTTGGGCTGTTCCTTTCAGGTTCCCTAGTGTCGGTGCTGATGCTCCTTTACTAGACTGGGGAATGACTTCAGGCATTGGCTTTCCTTTGGTCTCTCTTTAGTGGGGGCCGGCCTTCTTTGAGATAGTATGTCCTATGTTGCCCTTTTTATGGGCCTCAAAGTAGGGGTTTTCCATTCTCTGGAGGTCCTCCAGTTTGTCAGAGAGGAACATTCTTATCATAAGCCTGTTTTTCCCATTCCTTCAAAGTCTACTCATTTCTCTTTTCTGGTTGGGGGACTTTAAGGATGTTTCTCCGGTTGGGAATTTATTTCCTCTGGGGTCTCTGATAGTTGGCTCTTGCCTGACACATGTTCATTATCCTAGTGTTACATGCTCAATCGATGTGCAGACGTTGGTTTCACGCTCGAGATCTTTTGAGCTCTTGGTCTAACTTGTCCAAGATACAAACCTTTTTCCCTTACTTAGGAAATTCGCCCATAGTCAGGAGGAAGTCTCCATTCCAAATGGCTGGAAACTTAACCTGGGAACTAGAAACTTGAGCATGTGGGATGCTGTAAGGGTAAGGGTTCTTCATACTTTGTGAAAACCAGAAGTAGAACTAGTGGGTTTTACAGCCCTGGCCTTTAAAAGGGTTTCACACAAACCGGAAACTCTGTGTCGAAGACCTGGCAAAGTTAATGAGTTTGCTGATGGTACATCTTGTAGGCCATTTTAGGATTATGGTTTGCCTGGCTACATCACTCCTGTGCTTAAGCATGGAATAGCTACAAGCTGAGTGGGCTTACCTAACTATCAGATTGAGTCCAGCTAGCGAGGTCTGTCAAGGCTGTACCCCAAGAGAAGGGAAGATTGAAATGGAAAGAAAAGGCGTGGTTGTGTTACAAGGGTTTTACCTGACTGAACCTGGTTGCTTAATTGCCTCACAGGCTTCAGTGCTGTGCTATACAGCCCAAATCTATAAATCCAGTCATTACTATTTGGGTTTCCTTCAATCTCAAAACTTTTACTAATATTAAACTCTCCTTTTTATACAAACACTGATGTTCACGTATTTTTTTCTATCTTACTATCATCAATATAAACTTTGCCTTCTTTAACATCGTTACAAATTTTATTGTTACATCTTAATGGGAATAGATATTTTATTGAGTGTTCAAAATGTGGCTTATAAACAGGAGAATAGAGATATTTTAATTTTAATTCTGTATTTATTTTATTGTAGAAACCTACAAATATTCAACTTGTAGATTATACAAAGTAGATAACATTAGTACGTTTTTAGTAGTAGCATTTGCCACCCACTGCAGTAACACTAACAATAATAGTGACCGATGATTATGGTTTTCATAGGGTTAAATGCATGCTTATTTATAATAATTTGTTAATCCAAAACATCTGAGCTCGGCTCTAAGGCACCAGTCACCCGTTGAGATTCTACCGCTAGAGAGTTATTGTGTCCTTTGACTGGCCAGACAGTACTACATTGGATTCCTCTCTGTGGTTACGGCTCATTTCATCTTTGTCTACACATAAACAGAGTAGTCTGGCCTATTCTTAACACATTCTCCTCTTCCCTCATACACTTGACAACACTGAAATTACCAAACAATTCTTCTTCTCTCCAGAGGTTAACTACTGCACTGTGATTGTTTAGTGACTACTTTCCTCTAGGTAGTGGTAGAAGAAACTCTTTAGCTATGGTAAGCAGCTCTTCTAGGAGAAGGACACTCCAAAATCAAACCATTGTTCTCAAAGTCTTGGGTAGTGCCATAGCCTTTGTACCATGGTCTTCCACAGTTGTGGGTTAGGGGGTACACTTGGGCATACTATTCTATCTTGTTTCTCTTCCTTTTCTTATTTTCAAGTTTTTTATAGTTTATATATAAAAGATTTATTTTGATATTACTGTTCTTAACCTTCTTGTAGTTTTTCCTTGTTTCCTTTCCTCACTGGGCTATTTTCCCTGATAGAGCCTTGGGCTTATAGCATCCTGCTTTTCCAACTAGGGTTATAGCTTAGCTAGTAATAATAATAATAATGATAATTCTATTTATAAATGAGTTGTGATATAACCCAGTGTGAGGCTTTTATTTATAAATAAGAGCTATGGTACAACCCAGTGAGAAGAGAACTAGGAGAATTAAGCTTAGTCAGGTGCCTCCTTCCCTGTACCTTTAAAGATCTTATATTCAGATCTTGAACTCCAAACTTTGACCATATTTAAGCGATAAGGTTGTCCTCCTTTGGTCTAGTTTAAAAACCTACTTTAAATTTTCTTGGATTCTGTCACATACTCCCATCAGTATCCCTTGTGGGATGACTTCTAGGTAAGATTTACAAGAAGGTTGATTTTGGTTTTTTCCATAGAATCAGTCCATTTGCAGAATCCAACATCAAGAAAGTCATCTTCCTCTGCTTGGTATTGGTGTTAAATAGTAAATTTTCCGGCTCTTTAATTTTTTATTTTTATTTTTGTAAGCCAGTAAGTATTGATTGCTTGAGAATATGTTTCACATTGTAGAAATTATTCCAAGTTCATTGAGGACTATTTGTAAGCTCAGGAATACTAAAACACTATCTTGAATTTATCTATCTCAAAGAGTTCTTAGAGATGAAAATATTGCCGTTATTGCTGAGAGCATGGTGTTGATGTATAATTTTACACGGTGCTGTTTTCTTTATTTATTCTACAATATTTCTCTTTCAGATCCAAGAGGATTTGAATGGCTGGCGTCAGCGTTGGTACTATAGTGGCAAACTTTTAGGTGACCGGCTCCATGTATGTGAGTGCAATATAGTTCACAACTATGTTGTTCAGTGTATTATTACAGAAGAAAATATCACTGCTGTTGACAGTTGAGGATGCAAGAGGAGAGATAGGCAGCTGTTGTTATTTTTGGGGGGCTATTTTTACTTGTGATACTAAGTGTTTTGTCATGAATGTTTTGAATGGGTATTTTTTTTTATTAAGCTATTGAAATATGTAGGTGGAATGGCAAACTTATCAATAGTTAAGAGATTTATATGGAACCATTTTCTAGACTACTACATTTACATTTAGAATAACATAACTGAAATTTTATTTATTTTGGAAATCAGTATTGACACAGCCATTCAAGAGTTTCCATATGCATTTTGGATGAATTTTATTTCGTCAGAAAATTATGCTTATACATAACTGTCACATTGTTGCCATTTAACATTATGTTAATGCACAATTTTGGCTAAGTCTCCAGTAGGTTGAGTTGCTGAGAGAGAAGCTTTTAAGAGCTCTTTCATTGCGCTTCACCTCCTGAAATGGCACGAGTCAGTTTGTCTCAGAGTTCTGTATAGTAAGACCACCATTAGGTGTAGCTAGAATCAGCTCCTTCAGAGAAGGTGAGCATTTCGTATGTAGTGTTTTTCACCATTTTATACTGTACTCTATGTAAGGAGTGTGTGTGATTGACTTTATGTTGTCATTACACTGAAGTGTAACAATGATCTCTACCTGCGTTAATAGCTAAAAAAAACTGGTGGTTTTTGCATTTTTGGTTTTCAAAAAATAAAATTGGCCATGGTTTCTCTAAAGTAGTCTTAATCTCATAGGCAGGATTAAAAGTTTGTCAACTGTTTGGTGGTTTTCTTTGTGATGGTTAAATCTAGAAACGTGACTACAGCCAAGGGTTAAAACAGGCCGATAAAAGCTGTATACAGTACTTGATATAAGTGTCCAATGGTAAAGTATGGAAGAGTTGCCACCCACAGTCCCATAAGCTTGATGACGCGGTGTTAATTTTAAGGTACTAGTAACATTCATAACACTTTATACAGTATATATATAATAGCCATATAACGTTTAACAAGACTTTGGCATTTAAGATTGTGATAACTTTTTTATTTCTGTTTCCCACATCCATTTAACAAAGTATTATACCCAATGGGTACCTTAAGGATTCTTGGATTACTGGAGATGCTTCGTATGGAAGAAATGTTTAACTAATTTACCCATTGCTTGCTGGATTCTCACTTAATTAGATTTTAATAAGTAATTATTGATCTTGGAAAAGCTTGACCTTAGTATGGCAAGCCCTAAGAGGGTTTCTTTGAATCTTGGTGGTCTGGTAAAGCTAATGAACTCCTAACTAATGATCTGTACAGGTTGGAAAATAAAAGAAAGCAGTTTTATTGCTGGGGATGAAACCTCTTCCCTTTTCATCCCATGTGATGCTAAAACTTTGCAAGCATTATGTAGTTTCCTGGATAATTAAATCATTAGTAATTAATTTACAACAGATCAGTGATTGGCTGGGTTTTTCGTGATGGTTTTTTTTTTTATGATTTCAACTTGGCAATTCATATCTTTGTTTTTCTTTTATTTTTGAAAGGTTCATATAAATTTCTTTTTTGTCCATATGAGTTTTGGGATGCAAAATTTTATAGAATTGGGATCCTTTCAAGGTGATTTGAATTTTAAATCTGATTTCTTGTGTAAGAGAAAAATTATCAATGATGATTAGCAAATGTTAGCTGATAAATTCAAGGTTTCCATAGCAAGTGAACTGAAGGCAGAGTGGACATTTGAAATAATAGTATCTTGAAGAGCTAGTGAAGGATTTTTATCCCAGGTGTTTTGATACCCGAGTAATACTCCTCGGTATTATCTTAATTTTCCCAGTATTATTCTTGGATCGTAAACTTTGTCTATTGATAGATTTCCATTTTTCTCAAGTTATTTTGTCAGAAGGTATGGTATACCCATAAGTAATTTTGGGTTTATAAATGCAATTTGTTTTTTTTCTGATATGAAATCACAATTACTAGCTTCATTTACCAATATTTCAGGCATTTTGATAGAAATATGTGGTAATTTTTATCAGCCTGCTTTATTTTGAAATGATTAAAAGCTGTTGGCCAAATCTTTAGTGTCACCTGGTCTTTTGTATTCCTTGTTCATTGATAATGATCCAGGTTTTCAAAGACTCCCTCTCAATTATAAGGCATGTTGCAATGTGCTAATTGAACATGTAATACATTGCTGGGTATAGGCTACTCTGCTATTTACTTAATAAGAAATTTCCTGAAAAACTTGGTCAAAAGCAGTTCAGGTTTGTAAGGTTTTGCTTGACCTTATTTATATTGAATTTGTTTTTGAAACTTGAAAGTTATTATTTTTAAGGGATTTTATATTATGGAGAGTTTTATTCACTTTTTCCTTTTATAAAGTAACCCAAATTTAGTCTTTTTTTATCATTAACTATTCTTGTATTTGTATTTCATTTCATGAGGAATGTAATTATTACTGTACAGTAAAATGGTTCTACTAGACCACCAAGTTATGTTTCCAGATTCTTGTATGGTTTCCCCAGAGGATTTGATCTTGTGCTTGGTTAAAATTTGAGGTTTGTTTCTTATCACCCCAATGATTTTAGCTCTGTTCAGATAAAGTCTTTCACTATTTGTGTAAAGTACAAGCATAGTCTTGTGGCAGATTACAGCCTTTAATTGAGAGAGATAACATCAGTGTGTGTGGGTTTAAGAAGAGTGGCCATTTATTTTTTGTTCAGGCTATTTATGGGAAAAATGTATAAGAACAACAGTACACTAATTCTATCTTTATATGGATAAAAATACATTTGAAATTCTATTTTAGGCACAGAAAGGCTTTGCCAAACTTTTGGTTAAACTTGATGTGTAATTTTTGTAAAATGCAGAAATCACCAAGAAGAGTATAGAATGTAGTTCATGATCAAAATAGTGAGTGTTTTGGAGTTGTGACAGATGAATGAAATGGAAATGAGGACTAAAGAATGATGAAGAAAATCATGGAAGTATGTATTCATTACTTTTATTTCAACGCTCTACTTCTTACCACTTCTAGTCTACTGATATTATTACATGTTCTTGTTAACAATATTTTTCTTGTAATTTTAATTTCATATATGGTACTTTCAAATCAAAGAAACACAAGTAACTAACCAGTTTTCCAGATATTGTAATGGCTACCTGTAGCACAATTGTCTCTAGATGAATTTTACACTCATTTGTGGTGTAAGGCATATAGAAATTTTTTTTTGCTCAAGTTGGTTTTCGCTTGTTACAGAAAGAGGAGTTTCACTTCCTTGAAAGCCGGAAAGCAGTTGTGATTATTTACAGAATTATTGTATGGCTCCTGGGCTGAAATACAAGGTGGCTTGTTTGCCATGGTTTAAGTGTTATTTAATTTTCTGATTTTTATTGCCAAAGACTTGATTTTATGTAGTTGGTGATACTGGAAAGAAGTGTGTGGTTTTGTACATAAGAGTACTTTATCTTGTGATATTAGTCAGTTTTTTTCCATAATAGTGACACTTTGCTCTTAGCACTTAACTAGATACTGAAAGTTGATATGCAATCCTGGGATTAAGAGTTGTAGTAAGTAGTGGCTGAAAACGAAATTAAACAGAAAAATGAGCAAGAAGAAAAATATGCATGTCTTTTAATAGCACAAAGCATTTTCAACCAAATCTTTTACAGATGTAAATAAAAACAAACTAATTACATTGCATAAATAAAATAACTATTTACCAATTGTTCATTTTTAAGGGTTTACTATTTGATTTAGTCTTTTCTATTGATTACTTATTGTGAGCTAAAGCTCCTGTTATATGATTTTTTTTATCTAACCCTTTTGTCATTAAGTTCAAGAGGTGGCACTTGTGAATGTATGGATTCTAGCCACCATATATGTGATAGCAGCTGTTAGGGCTGTGGAACAAGTTTCTAGTCCTGGACTGCTCATATTGGATGTAAACTCTTCTGTCAAATTAGCAAGAAGCTGATATGGTGAGTGCTGGTCAAATGTTTTGTTTTCTGCATGTCTTGTTTAAATAGATTGTCTAAGGTATATTGTACTTTTTCTTCAGGATAGAGATTTTACTCCATCTACAGTATGTTATATTCAAAATAATTATTCTTGGAGTCATCATTATGTCACGCCCAATTGACATATACAGTATATCGAATGTGTAACAATGATGTAAGTTGCTTTATTGTGCCTTACATTATCTTCCTAAAATCATGCATTGCAGTGTATTTTTCAGGGTGTTAAGTTGTAAAACTTCCAAATTTTTAACAGCCTGTTGTTATAGACATGCCCTAGTCATGTTCATTTAGAATGTTTAGTTGTATTTATAATTCCTGTATTAATTTTTTTTTTCATTAAAAAAATATTTTGGATAAAGAACAACTTGGTACATTGTTTTTCAAATTATCTATTATTTTGGATATGTTTAGGTATTGTGTGTCATGACTTAAACATTAACAGTAAAGAAAAAAGTCGTCCTATGTAGAACATTATTCAGTTAGATTTATCAATGTAACTTCAAACCTTTCTTTCTGACTGGTTACTTCAAAAAAGTGGTGAAAAGTGTATTATAGTGTAGGTTTTCTGCTAAGGAACTGGAAATGACAGCAAGACTATTGATGAAGTATATCTAGTGTGCATAGTTGGAAAATAATCCTCTATTTTATAACTTTTGCAGAAGTAGTTGTTGAAAAGAAACTAGCATAGCAAAAAGGGCTAGAATCGGTTCTGTGGCCACTATAGCTGAGTGCACGCTGCTCCACCTTGATGGCTATTCAAGTATCATTAATAAAAATGAGGTCACACTTTTTTTTTGACTTTATGATAATTATCATTTATTTTTGAACGACTTGGTGGTGGTGTTGAGAGATTTTCCTTCTGAAAAAAAAAAAAAAACATACTATCTTCTATTTGTATTTATTAGTGGATAAAGCTTTTATAATTTTAGCTATGAGGATTCAACATTAAGCTAAGTACTGTGAAATTTAAATTCGCACAACAAAACAGGTGATTGGCAGGTATTTTTTGGTTAGGGTCAGGATACCCATGTCTGGGATGAAGCACAAAAATTCCTCCCACAATCACTTCTTCCTCCTGTTGTGCCTTGAAGTTTGCAGGTGATAATTGTTTAATTTGCCATAAAAATAAGTATGATATCTTCCCCCCCCCATGATGTTTTTTTGCCAGACTTAGGGTTTTATTCTTTAGTCATGTTGATAGTTGTGACGATATTAAAACTTTTTTTGACTAAAATACAATACTTGGGATTTTTAATGATGGGCAGTAGGGATTTTCTTTAGTTGTCATTTTGTTTGAATTTCTAGAGATATTTTAAGTCTCCGTTCGGTGTTGAGCAAGTTTATGTAAAAGGGATTAAATATTATACATTTATTACTATTATAGCATTTTGTTTCCTTTTATATCGACTATTAAAAGAGCACAAAGATCTCTTGAAATAGCATTTGATACACTATTTCTGGACTCATTTGTACAGTATAGATGTATCGGTGTATAATTCATGTGTAAATAGTGACTTTTGTTAGCATTACAGTACTGCATTTGAATTTTCAGGTCACAGCAGCATTTGCTTGTCTGTTATATAAGTGATTTTTTACTTAATTTTTTTATAGTTTGATTGTCAATCCTCTCATTTTTTCCTATGCTTCAGTAGCTTACCTTTGTGTATTGGCAGCTGTTTGCTTGAGAGTATTTGGAAACTCAGTACTTACCTATATCTTGCATATATTTAAGGATAGTTTAGGGGGAAGAGTTCATGAAGGGTTGTGATTAATAAATATTTTCTGAGAAAATCTTTCAACTTTGCAAATTATGATTGTGAGGAGTAAGTTTGTATGTGAATTTTATGAAGTGCAAGATACAGGCAACACTGGGAATTTCCATTCTTCTGTGGGCTGTCTCCATAATTTAGCATTTCTAAGTCAAGTCCTTCACATATCTGGCATGAGGTTGCCTGCTGTAATTTGATTGTCCACTTTGGTATATTCACACATGTAGACAAATGGTTGCAACTATGATCAGCTCTTTGCAAACTAGTGTAATGCATTTTTCGAGAAAGGAAAGAAAAACATTAAAAGGACAATATTTTTTTAATCTCTTGTAATTGTACTTGAAATGTATGAGAAGATATTTTGTTCAATTTCAAGGATTTGTAGAAGTTGATATCAATGCAAGGATTTCAAGCTTTGTCAGAAAAATAGAAGGAATGGGAATTGCATTTGTCATCTCATCATGGGAAGGTACTCTACAATTAACTCTTAACACTGAGCTCCTAATACTTTGGGAATATGTCATCATGTTGACAACTATGACAATAGAGTAAACTAATTTAGATATTATGGTCTTGACAATAAGTTTTGGGATAGAAAGTATTTGTAGGTTATTTGCAGAAATTTACTACCTTGGTGACATGATTTTCTTGTAGATATAAACTGACCGAATGTTTCCCAAAGTTCTTTAACTTTATGAACACTGGAAGCATTAATGTTTTTATTCTCTTACACCTTTGTACTGTGCTTGTAACTATTTTAGTTCTCATGCATTATTGCCTTTCCATAAAGGGACAATATGTCTTGGGTAAAATACTTTATAGAGGAACCATTATTGATGATGCCCAGCATTGGTGACAGTAACTTCATTCAAGTATATTTACCATAATTCATTGAGGGGATTTTGGGTATACAGTACTGTATTAAGCAATACTGCAGTTCTTGCATAGTTTCTTTTAAGAAGGTAAGCGTAAAGATTTTTCTCCACTGAAAATGGAAGTTGAGGGATTGAAGTGAATAAATAGCAAATCAAAATTGAAAATTAGACTCGACAAGGCTTTATCAGTTCAGACCCATTTATAGACTTTTTTTCATAGTGAAATGCTTCATTTTAATGTGTGATTGTTGAGTTCATGAGTAATATACAGTAGTAGGTAAATACCTACTACTGTAAATAACTTTTTTTTTATGAAATTGATTTTAATGTGGTTAACCACAAATCAATTAGAGTTGTACAAAAGCAGTTAGGAGTGAACAAGTTTCCACAGGGCCAATTCTACTGAAACAACATTAACCAGATCACTTTGTATGTATATGATGACAACCCTTGTATTCCTTGTTTGTACCGTATTTCAAAATTGTTTTCATATATTGAATATTGTTAATTATACCTCCATGAAGTTTGCTTGAAAAATTAGTTTATTATACTTAGATTTATATATTGGGAGATTAAGAAAAAAAATGAAAAATAAATCCTAATTCAATCATAGCAGTATTAGTATGGTTTGGGATTTGACTTATTAATGATTGTTTCAAGTATTGGAGGTTTTGAATTTGTTAGGGAATATAGTAAAAATGTTACTAAGAAGAAACCATAAAGATTTCAAGCATACCTGTTCTTAAAACTTAGTCCCAAAAGAACAATAGTGATATTAAAAAAAATGAAATAAAATAAAAAGGGTGATAACTTTCCCTAAAATCCTGCAATTTGTAGGAATTGGTGATTAGGTTAGCTTTGGTTTGATTGTTGCTTCTGAGGGTATGTAAAATTAATTGAGCTCTAAAGAAACCATTTGATAAGATTTGGGAAAATCAAAGTTGTGGAAAAATAACTAGTGAAGTGTTTAGCTGACTTGAGGTAGGACACATGAGTTGCAGTGAGATATTCTAACATTATTAAATTAACAGCCTGTATTAAAGCAAGGTTTGTTTTCACATCTAATTTAGCAGTATTGAAACACCATATTGAGGCATATGATTTTAAAAAAAGATTTGAGGCGATACTCAAGAATGGTAGTTCCCAAAGCATTTGGCAAAACCATGTACTTGAAGAATTAATTTATTCCTTAACAAATAAAGAACAAACTTGAAAAATTGATTATCAAATTCTACAGCTTCCCTAAAAAAACAAGGAAGTTAACATTGCATTAGTTATCTTGTTGTACTACTGGCCTTTCAACTAAACAAAAGGAAGACCTTGTTTAAATCTAGTTGTACTGATTGTGTTATGTCAAATATGTTTTTAATAACATTTATTCTTCTACATGTGCACATTAAAGTAAGGTAATGCTGTTCATTGCTCAGAAGAGCAGTATGTCAAAAGAAATTAATTTTGAGTATGACAAAGTGTTTACTTGAATTCAAGTTTGTCAACTTGGTTAATAAGGGTATTGGTGATTGATTTTAATTTTAAGAAAAAACATTACACCACTGTTGATCAAGTTAAAGCAATTGAATGTTACTACTTTCAAGTTCTGTTCCTGTAATCATTTTTTTTTTTGGGGGGGGGGGCGGGGGGGGGGGGGGGGGGGGCAACTATTGATACCTTTTGAAAATCTTTGGACTTGAAAAGCATGTAATGTAATGTTATGGAGGTGTAAATCATTTGAAACCTTATGCTCTTGTTTAGTATAATTCTGAAGAACTAAAGCAAAAAACAGGCCCAAAGTGGGAGAGTATCCGTTTATTATTTAAGATCGGAACTTTAGCCTTTAAGAAAGTTTGTTAGGAGATAAAGATATTAAGATTCGTGATTTTGACCTAAAAAGAATAGATGATTTGGGCACCTTTTTTGGTTTCACATTACTTGGCAACATTGATTGATATAAAAAAAAAGAATTATGTACTTGTAGAAACTTCTGATATTTCTTAAGCATATCCATTATGAAAATTTTTCCCTATTTGTATATAAAATTTTGTTTCACTGTATTTGTATAAAATGAATTTTATTTAATATATCTTATCTGAAGAAAATTTTTATAAGTAATTTTTAATGACTCATAAGTACAGTACTCTTTCAAATGAAGTATACACCATACTTGGAGAATTTTATTTTGTTTACAATCGAGATAAATTTTTATCATACACGTCTCGTTTAAAGTTATTAATGTAGATGCAGTTCTCAGTTATGGTATATTCATTTGGAAAGTCGAATTTTTAAACTCTAGTATCAATCATTGTACTGCCTCATTTTTATAGATTTAAACTCTATCATTGTAAGCCTTCATTCAAAAAGAATTATTAGTAAAACTTAAGTTGGTTTCCCAACTAATGTAGTGATGTAGATAAGTTGAGGCCTCACAGTCAAGTTTGTCAAATTCCAAGTAATGTTTTAACCGAACGAGACATTTTGATTTTTAAAACAAATATTTAAGGAACTTGTCATATCAGATATCTTTTATTTTCAAAAGTAATATTTTTAGATCTAGTGCAGTACTTTTTGCTAAACATCACCCTGAATAATGGATGAGGCTGTTATTAACACGAGTTTCCTCTTTTTAAACCTCTTAATTGCATTTCAGTGCATGGTAAGCTCGAGATTTAGGAATATTGTCTTGTGGCTGTTTATGTGAATTGGAGTAACATGAGTTGAGTACAGTATAGCACTTGTTTGTAAATTACTTTGCGTCCATGATTGTTCTCAAACAGAGGTTTGTTGTGGTGATTTAAACTACAGTAGTGTTTTTGTGGTAGATAAGGTCCAATTTTTGTTTTTACTGAAGGTGACCTACTAATGCAGTAATAATCAAAATCTATTTGCTGATTATCAGCTTGTAATTTAGAAGTGATTTTGACAGACGAGTAAAAACAAGGGGAAATCTTGGTTTTAATTTCATGAAGAGTAAATGATTGTGGCTAATTTCTTTCAAGTATAGATTATTAACTCTGTAATGCCCATGCTGTTGTGTATTCTTAACAAATTTTTTTAACATTTTCTTAATACATTAAAAGATATAAAATAAAACATTTCAGGCCGGTAAGATCTAAAATTAAACCTTTAACAATTATTTTGTAACTTGCTTTTGAGTTATCCAGTATCTCTCCTCCTTTTGTTTCAATGTAAGATATACTGTACATCTAGAAGTTAAGGCTTGCGTATCAGATTGTTAGCATTGTTCCTTGAAAAATATGTACAGTTCGTTCTGTTTCTTAAACTACTAAAAGAATGGTTGCAATGTAAACCTTACACCTAATGGTAATGTACCTCTTTCCTTGTGTACTAACTAGTCTCAGTGCCTTTGTAGAGGAGATTACAGTTTCCATTTTCTTCTTGATGATGAAAAAGCATGATAGTTTCCCTTGTTTTTCTCTTTTGTTCTTGGCCGTGCAAATGAGAATACAAAAGTCATCCTGTATGTAAGGAAAATGTTTTTTTAAATAGATTAAGCTGATAAAGTATAGAGTTGCAGTGGAAGTTAAGAATAGATGATTGAACACAATTGTACAGGGGATTGACACACAGTACTTTGTACCTCGCTAACTTGTCTCCCTATCTCTTAAGGGAGACATGTTAACATTTGTTCATTTTCATAACCTATTTCTGTGGATGATATTTATTAATCCACAGTCATAATTTACACAATTTTAATCCTTAAAATGACACAAATGCAATTTTTTTCTTAAGTCATTTATTTAGGATTAAGCCTTAAAAACAAAGTGGAATTAGGGAGAAATTGATATTATAAAAAACACAGGCATTAAAAGTTTGTAAATATGTCATAGGATTTATCCTTGATAGTCACACATTGGTATTATTTATATAATTTTATAAGTTATATATGTTTAATTTGTTTTATTTTGTGTAATAAAGTATTTTGCTTTTTCCGACATTTTTTTATCCTTTAGTAAGACAAGATTTGTGGATTTTTAGTTAATGAAAGGTGTTTAAACGGTACTTCTCACCTTTATAAGATCGAGCACTTTTAATCCTGTAATCTTAAAGTTTTTTTTGTCGAATTAGAAGTAGATTTGGAAATTAACCACAGAATACTGTGGAGTGAAGGTTGTCAGGAAAGTTCCTAAAAACTAAAAATTTTGTTTTAATACAATTTGTATTTGTTCCCATACTAACAAATCTTACATTATTTATGTGGATATTCTTTCAGTGGAGGTTGGGGGCAGCCATTAGACTTTAATTGTGAGGTGGCAACCCTGCCTAACCGCTTGAGTGGGTAGGGGCGGGGGTTACCTAGCCACTTCTATATATACACTCACAGCGGTGAGACGTCACTTTTTCTTTTGGCTCAGTAGAGATCAGACGTGTCCGCTCTCCTCCAGGCTGTCATTTGCTTTCTCTTTGCAGGTGTACGTGTCTTCTTCTGCGATCGACTTCACCATGCGAACCTGTCCAGGGCGAGAGGGTGCCGCGTCGTCGTTACAGACAGACCCGCACTCTCTGTGTACTATGTGCCGAGGGCATCAGTGTGAGCAGGGTTTGCCTTGCGTAGAGTGTAGGGAGCGGTCTGCCTCCCAGTGGGAGAAGTTTGGGCGGCGTAGGAAGACGACGACCAAGCTCGATCTTTCTCCCTCAGGGGCGAGCGGAGCGCATTCTTTTTTTCGCACCCCCCAAATCTCTCAAAAGCTCCTTCTCGTATGCGCTTTCACGAGGGATGTTCGAGTAGAAGCGCAGATAATTTCACTCCTTGGCAACTTCTCCTCCAGCCGCTGGCAAGCCTTTCTCCCTTTCAGATCTGCTGTAGGTGTGATGGGCCTTAGGGATTTCGGGACCGTCTTCGAAGGAGGAGCTGCTGTGCCTTCTTCAGCGTTGTCCCAGGAGGGATCCTTCTCCAGAGCCGTCGACATCTCACGGTTTGGATCTGTGCAAAGTCCATCTGTTGCCTTCCCCTGGCCCTTCCACGCGTGGACGAGGTGATAGTTCGTGTTTGCCTCTTCAACGAACCCCTGCTGACGACAAACCCTCTCTACATCCTGGGACCTCGTTGTCCCTTAACCCTCAACCCTCTGTTTCTTCCCACAGCAACCTTCAGTTTGCAGGTGACGATCTTTCGGGGATCAGCGCAACTTCCACCAGCAGCGCTAGAGGAGGAGCATCACCATCGCTTCGCCCTTGTGGACCTTCTTCCCCTGATCGCCGTTCGCTACGATTGAAAGATTGTATGGATCCTCGGCCATCTCGATCAAAGCGTTCTTCGCCTAGAAGACGCTCACGGTCTAGACCTTTGCGCTCACAAGACCGTAGGTCTCAACGCTCTCCTTGGAGGCATTCCTCTTGACGAGGCTCGCGATCGCGTTCTTCACGATCACGAGCAAAGTCTAGATGCTCGCATTCTAGATCATCACGATCTAAATCATGAGGACGGTACTCACGCTCACGAGGACGACGCTCGCTTTCACAAGGGCGGCGTTCGCGCTCGCGAGGGTATTGTTCAAGAGAACGACTTTCTCGTTTGTGAGGCCGACGCTCACAATCGCGATATAGGCACTTGCGGTGTTCACGGCGTTCTCGAACGAGAGTTAGACGCTCCCGTTCATGAACATCACGATCCGCGCGTTCACGATTTAGGCCTAGACGTTCCTTGTCTAGAGGTAGAGGTAGGCATTAGCGCAGTCCATCAGCGCGTAGCCCCTCAACCAGACCTTCCAAACGACTTCGGACCGAACCTAATGATGAGAACGACCACTCCTCAGACAGTCGTCCAACTAAACCCTCGGTGCCTTTCACAGCATGGTGAGTTTAAGCGAAGTGCTCGCCAACGGGACACTTGGAAACGCGTCCCTCTGTGACGTGTTCTCCATCTAGAGTAGTCTCTACTCGCGAATCGCGTTCATTGACGCGATTAGTTGGCGATTTTGCGTTTGCATCTCGCGATTTCACGAGCAATTCGCCAGTAGATGTGTAGGAATCACGAGCAAGTGCAGATCCAACACCTTCGTCTCACCCTTCTGCGTACTCCACCTCGAGCGGAAGGCCGACACCCTTCCCAGAAGGGTTCAAGGAGCCTCGTAATAGGTTCACAAATGTGCCTAATAGCCCAGACCTTCCTCTGCAACCGAAGGAATGTGTTCCTCTGCCTCAGAGGTTATCCCATCCGTCAAATAGTAATCCTTGTGGAGTTCCACCCAAAGCTCACTCTTCTAGGGACCTCCAAGGTGTACCTAGGGGTTCACAGCTTCCTCCATGGGCAAAAACTTTCATGTCCACCATCCTGAAGTCTCTAAATGTGGCTCCTCCACCACCACAACCCCCAAATGTTACATTGAGGGCAAACCCTAGAATCCCTCTGGAACCCTCGTCGAGCTCTTCAGTTGGGAGTCAAGACCCTAGAAGGAGGTCAACGGCAGACAAAACTCGCAGATCACCTCCACCCCGATCACATGTCGAAGGCCATGCCCCTTCTGATTCTCATATGGGTACCTTACCTTTCACGCCAGTGGAAGCAAAGGAAGTCATAACCAAAAAGCAGAAGAGACTGATGAGAGGCGTAACTCCACCTCATGCCAACATCATCCATCCTAGGACGAGTAGAGACATAGGCTCGCCCAGGGAGATCGTGATCCAGCCCTTCAACCCTCAAGACATTGAGGTAATGCGTCCGGACCAGCATCCAGTTTTTTTACCTCCTCCAAAGGAGGAGCCTCCAGCTTCTGCTGCCAAAGCTTCGTCTAGTTCCTCAAAGACCTCGCAGGTTCCCCCTCCTAAGACTGCAGAGGAACTTCCTGTGTGTAGGGAATCGAAGGATACAAAGACTAAACCTAAGAACACCGTGGCATGGGAAGCTAGAGGCACAGAGGCGGTACCCAGTGGCAAGCCCATCCACAATTTCAGTTGACGACCATACCCTACCCCAGGCTCTGGATGCGAGCCTGAAGGTGGACGACCCCTTAGACGTGGAGGATGAGAATCTTCCAAAGGCGGCCAGTCAGAACTATCACTCCGAACAAGAGACGCGTGAGTCGGAACATAACTTTTGGCAGGTCCTTGCTTGTATGAGGGCCATCAACAGGGTGTCCACTCCTGGTTTCACCATCCAGGAAGAAAAGGATGGGGTTCTCGACGAGATACTCGAGACCCAGAAGCCGCCCAGGTCCAGTGTGGCTTTGCCCTGGTCCAAAGGAGACAGCTGCCAAAAGGAAAGCTATTGCTCCTTGAGGGCAGGTTCCTCCTCTCAGTCCTATCCACTTCCTTTGGTGTAACAAAGGAAGTATTATGAGATCAAAAGGGAACCACATTCCACCATGACCCTCGACCCTTCGGTAGAGTTCCTAACAAAGGGCATTCCCATAAAGAGAGACGCGAAGTACGCCCTGCAGTCTGCTTTGTGGCTGGATCTATGGTTAGGATCCTTGGGCTTCATGGTTCGCTCCCACAATCTTTTGAAGGTACCCGTACTCTCGAGTTTCTGTCTCACCACGTTACTAACCTGTGGGCGAACGCCATCCTCAAGAGAAGGGATACCGTCGTAGGTTGTTCCCCCAAGCAGGTGTCGAAAGTGGAGATCTCTTGGTTGAGGAATTTCACCCTCGAGGGTTCTTTTCTCTTTGTTCCGGAAGAGATAGACAGGGCTGCTGAGCGATGGAGGAAATTGTCCAACGTTTCTCTCCTCCATAGGGCCATGACATCGCGGTCCTATGGTAGACCTTCTCAGTCTTCCCGGCCTCAGCTAACAACTTCCTCTACTCACCAGTCAACTTCCAGGTCCTCGGGACCTTCCAAGGTGTCTAAGTGGCCCTTTCAATCCAAGGGACAGAAAGGATCGAAGTCCTTCAGAGGAAAGAAGGGAGGAAAGGGACGTGGCCTAGGTGGTCCCTCCCTTTAGGAATGACATTCCTCATCACCCACCACCTGTGGGAGGATGCCTACAGCGCCTCTGGCAGAGGTGACAGCTCCACGGGGCAGATCCCTGGACAATCGATGTGATCGCTCTAGGGTATCGCGTCCCGCTCATTCAATCTCTCCCTCCTCTGACTCGGGATCCAGTGCATCTAGGCTTCTATGCGAAGGGATCCGCAAAGGAGCTGACCCTCAGGGCTGAAGTCCAGACCATGCTGCAGAAGGGTGCTCTCCAAGAGGTGGTAGACAGGGCTCCAGGCTTCTACGGTCGAATTTTTTTGGTGAAAAAGGCGACTGGAGGCTGGACACCAGTCATTGATCTCTCCCATCAGAACAAGTTTGTTCAACAGACTCCGTTAAGAATGGAAACGGCAGACACGGTCATCCAAATGATACATCCAAAGGACTTCATGTGCACATGGATCTGAAGGACGCATACTTCCAGATCCCAATACATCCGTCTTTAAGGAAGTATATAAGATTCATTCACGAGGGTAAGGCACACCAGTTTAAAGTTCTATGCTTCGGTCTCACGACAGCTCCTCAGGTATTCACCAGTGTTCGTCGACAGGGCTCACAAGAATGGCATCCGTCTTCTCAGATATCTGGACGACTGGCTAGTTCTAGCAGACTGGGAGTCGACCCTTCTTCATCACCGAGACATGCTTCTCGAGTTTTGTCAGGATCTGGGGGTCCTGATAAATCACGAGAAGTCATTACTGCAACCCTCACAGAGACTGGTATAACTCAAAATGATCATAGACACCGTCCTAGAAAAAGTCTTCCCATCAGACGTAAGAGTACACAGGCTGTAGGAAGTGGCTGCACCCTTCCTCAGGAAAAAAAGTTCTTCCAGCCTCTTGTTGGTTAGGTCTATTAGGCCACTTAATCTGTCATCCGTCTTGTTCTAAACGGGCGCCTCAGGATAAGATCCCTGCAGTGGCAGCTGAAGTCCATGTGGAACCAACACTCCGACCCACCTGACACCCAAGTTCCCTTAACTCAGGATCAGGTGATGGATTTGAGTTGGTGGATGGTAGAGCAAAACCTTCGGCGAGGCCAGAATCTTCTCGTTCCCCCTCCGGATTTGATGCTCTTCACAGATGCATCCAAAGAAGGGTGGGAGGCTCACCTGCTGCACCATACGATCTCCGGCCTCTGATCAAGAGTCAGAAAGGTACCAGCACATAAATCTAATACAGATGAGAGCATCCTACCTGGCAGGTCACTCTGTGGTGTTGATGAGCGACAATACCACAGTAGTGGCTTACATAAACAAACGGCGCTACCTTCTCGCAGCCTCTATGCCATCTAGCAGTAAAGATTCTCAGATGGTCAGAAGAACATTAGGTGGCTCTATCAGCTCGATTCATTCCCGGCAAGAGGAATGTACTTGCGGACAATCTGAGCAGAGCGACTCAGTAGCCTCCGAATGGTCTTTGAATCGTCAAATAGCCAACAAAGTCCTGATTTTGTGGGGTTCCCCGACTATAGTCCTGTTCACAACATCTCTGAAGAGCAAGCTTCCACTGTACTGTTCTCCAGTCCCGGACCCTCGCGCTCTATGGCAAGATGCATTTCAACAACGGTAGGACAACATCTACGTATACGCATTTCCCCCGTTTTGTCTGATGAAAAGACTGCTCAACAAAACGAGCGTCTAAAGATCTAATGATGACCCTTGTAGCTCCGCTATGACATCATGCTGAGTGGTTTCTAGACCTCTGCAACTTCTAGTAGATCTACCGAGAAAATTCACTCCACTACAAGATCTACTCAAACAGCCACACGCAAACATCATCTACAAAACCGTGCAGTCGCTTTGACTTCACGCGTGGAGACTATCCAGTGTCTCCTCTCTCAGAAAGGCTTTTCATGACAAGTTGCGGAGCGAATGTTCGGACACTTGCGTATGTCCTCAGCCTTGGTCTACTAGGCAAAATGGAGAGTCTACTGTGGTTGGTGTCGTGGAAGGAATATCTCTCCACTCGATGCCACTATTCCAGTAATAGCAGAGTTTCTTGTATACCTTCGGGAGGAAAACCTCCTTTCAGTATGGGTGGTGAAAGGCTATCCCTCAGCCTTAAGCCTTGCCTTTAAGCTGAAAGGAGTCAATATTTCTTCCTCGGAACTTTCTTTACTCATACGGAGTTAAGAGATCACTTGCCCCCAGTCAGAGATCAGGCCTCCTCCTTGGAACGTGGTTCGTGCCTTGAGATTATTATTATTATAATTGAATGCTAAGCTACAACCCTAGTTGGAAAAGCAGGATGCTATAAGCCCAGGGGTCCCAACAGGGAAAATAGCCCAGTGAGGAAAGGAAACGAGGAAAAATGTTCTAGCTATCAGAGAAGCATCTAGCGTGAGCATAAGCATATCCTGTCCAGAAGGATCAGTACCCTACAAAATGGAACCTTGACCTGTGTCTGACCTAGGCAGAGGTGCGGTCGTCAAGCTATCCTCAGAGGTATATTTTTACAAACGAGGCACTGGCTCCTCTGAAGGACCCAGCAGTAGTCTCCTCCTCTGCCAGGTTTAGGTCATCCTTGGATTCAAAGTCCACATCCACCACGAAAGTGGCCTGATCCAATAAGGCTCCTATTTTCAAAACCCCTTACTGCTGAATTTGGGATATTGATTTCAACTAGATCTCCAAGGTCCTTGCTGGGTAAATACTCAGCAGAACCCATAATCTAACAAAATCCTTTCACTCGCGTATAAAGGAGGGAAACGGCTTTGACTCTACGATGTTTTGCCTCAGGACCCGTATTGCGAGAAGCACAAACCCACTCTAAATGAATGAAACATCTCTCAGGGCCCAATGTCCTGCCCCAAACAGCAGAACAATCACTAAGCACCAGACAACACTCATCCCATCTAGGGTTGGACGGGTTATAGCATCCTACTCGAATGCAGTTAGGCTTAATGTTATTCATCTACAATAGAAATAATTTGAATTAAAACACATACCAGGACAACACACCACACCATCAGTGACAGTCTGTAAACGCCTCATTTAACCACAGGTTTACAAATCCATGGGAAAAATGTTCTACATAAGTAAGCCTAACCAGGTTTCAAACATGCTGAATACATACCTTCTAATGCCAATATCACATGAGTATGGAAGCAAAAAATACTAGGAAAGCTAACTACCTGGTTAGAATTTACATCAACCACCATTGTAGGAGGGCGGGCATGCATATCCAGTCTTAAAATGAGAAGAATTTTCATAAAATGTGGGTTTACTCAACTTCCATACCCTTCCGATAACATATCGGATGACATTGGAAGGATACAACACTAGGTCTATCTGTCTAGTCAAGCCTATCACAAATTACACCCTTATGTAGGAAGGTGAGCACAATCGCTCTCATCTAGGTAACCTCACGTAAGAAATATCTCTCATCGAACCATATGAAAGTCGGGATGTACACTATTCTCATCTGTGACTAGACTAACCCAGGATATAATGATAGGTAACTTACCAGAGAGAAGTGACTCATGCACTTACAAAATGGTGCCAGCAACTAAGCCCTCATCAAGAAAATGGTAATTATAATGCTGAAGCAGGCTGCAAATAACTAAAAATCCATAAAAATAAACATGAATCAGGGCAAATGATGAAGGACAAAGGGGCAAGATACTTAAAAAATTGAATAAGAGACCTAATTGACAAGGAAAAACATGCATGAAAAGTGACCCTAGCTGCACAGGTGAATTTTCAAAAGTAAACAAGGCATTTAGATGAATGCCAGTTCCATAAAGAAGCATTACCTGTTACTTACTCTTAAGGCCCATACCCAAGAGAAGTGTTAAACTGAACATGGGTTCTTGATAATGCTCGAGAACTAAGGGGTCACAAAAAACGACATCCATACACAGGCAGCAAACCGAAGAAATGGTGGTTTGGGGCCTGTTGATTACGTAGGTGCATTGGCGAGAAAAGGAACGATGGTTGTTTCTAACATGCCAAGTATGACGTCACTTGTAGCAGACGACGTGCAGCTTCAGAGGTTCTGTGGTAAGTTCAAATGAGCCTAAACTCGCAGATTATATCCAATGAGTTCGTGCTCTGCACGTTGACACACTAGCCATAAAGCAGGGGAACACTAATTCTTTGGTAATTAGGTCGCAATGGAATCCCTATTCTAGCTTTAAACAAAGTCCTTGGAGACCACACAGCACCTACCAAAGTTTTTCCTCTGTCAAAACTCCTTTACTTTTAATAAGTATAGATGAGCTCTTGCAAATCCGAAGGAGAGCACGCCATCACATGCCTAGATACTCTTGTGTATGCCAATTTAAGTTCTTAAAAAGGCATTTCCTTCTGATCTGAGAGTTGATCACGTGAAGTTCAAGCTAAAGAGCACTTGGGCTCAAAAGATCGTGAAAGTCACTATGCGTGCTCGTGGGCTCCCCTAGAGCTCAGTTGTTACGTTGACTTTCAACAGACTAATTCGTTCCAGACCCTAGAAAAACACCGCGTTAAATGATTATAAAAAGGATATGCACCACTAAACAGTACTAAATCTATGAAAAGTACTGTATTTTGATCATTTAATAATAAATTAACAATGATGACCTGAAAAATAAGTATTTGATAAGAGCAAACAATAAAAATACAGTAACAAAAATCTGGAACCTTACTTTTGGAGTGAGGCGATGTCCGAGAGAGGATGATGTAAACAGCGGAAAATGTTTACGTACAAGTGGCAGAAAACATAAACACTTAACTTTACCAAACAGATTTATAAAGGACAGAAAACATTAACACTCAATTTTAGGAAACACATTTACAAATGGCAAGAAATATTAACACTTAACTTTACGATAAACTTGAAAAATTTCCTTTTTTTTTTTCTTTTTCTAATTTTTTTTTCTTTACGTTTTCTATTTTCTAAATTTAATTACACTACGTATTTTTGCATCACTGCCACTTTTGTTTCTTACCTGGCGCTTGGTCTGCTTCTACCAAAAGCCTCTTACTAAAATATTCGTCCAAAGAAGCTTGTTTCTGCCTGCTTCTTAAAATTTTCCTGAGCACACTTAATCGCATACTAGCCTCTTATTTCTTGATTATTTCCATCTTCATCTCCAAGGAAAACATCATCCTCTTCTTTCCCTTGACATCAGCGACTTTCTTGGGACCCATGGCTAATGATGCATCGTAAGTATCGCACACACGATAACAGTACGTACAGTAAAATTGTTACAAAAGCAAAATCACAAACGCTAAGTTATTGCGTACGATACCGTTGCTGGAAAGAGAAGACATAGGAACGCCGATGCGTAGATGCACGATGGGATACAGTACAGTAGATGACGATCAATAGAAGAGCAGGATCTCATGGTGGTAACTAGCATCCGAGTAGGGAGATAATCAATGGGAACGCTGTAGGATGGTAGCCAGTTTACGGGCTGGTGGCGCGCGAATTCTAAAATCCGTCTCGGATACGGTCGGGCTCCCCCTCTATACCGCCTTTCGTTGTCTGAAACATTTTTTGTGATGCGAGTCGTAAAATTCTTTGCATCTCCTTTCGTGAAGTGAAAATTTTGTAAGCCGATTCTTTCGTAGCTAGAGGTTTGACTGTATTTTTGGGCTCAAGCCATGTCGTCCTGATGGAAGTTCCTATAGGGTAGCTTCCTTGGGTATATTACAACTACGGCGATATTCCCAGAGAATTTACCTTAAGGTACCCAGAATTCTAACTCCTGGAGCGAATATCCCTAATAAAAGAACCAGGGATATCGCGAAATATCAGAGGACGTATTCTTGACACGCCACATGGCAATCTGCACCCCGAACAGAGATAACACTTCGAAGGGGTCAATTGGCAAGAAAACGAAAACGAGAAAGAAAAAGGAGAGCCGCTCGCAAGGCTCTCTCTTCTCCCGTTTCGTAAGCGTGCATTGCGCCGCTCACGGCGCCATCTGCATTCCTTTTTGCGTAGCTTAACAACTCGGTGTTTTTTCCTGTGTTTCTCGCAAATTCTTGGATTTAATCAAGTTATTATGCTTTCTCCAACTTCGTCTGCCTCTGATAAGTTGAGTATTATTTCTTTTATGTATAAATGTAGGCTCTTGGTAATTTTTAAAGTGATTAATAGTAATAATCTTTGTTACAAGAGCTGTTGCCTACCGGAGGCGTCCTGGACGCTGTCGCTCGCTAGGTATGAGTTTTAGTTAGCCAGAGCGACGTTCCCGGCTGTTTTGCTTTAATAATTTTAGCTGTTTAGCTTTACATATGATTTCCTTTTACGATGCTTTTAGTATTATTTGTCTTGGCAAAGTATTCGCCAATTCTGGCCTACGCTAGACCGTGTAGCCTAGTCGTTTGGCCCTAGTACTTTCCTGCATGATATTTGGATTTCCGAGTGTTTTAAAATTTTATTGAAGCTTTAGGCAGTTTTATACATTTAAGATTATATCGATTTTTTCCAAGATAGTATACGAGTGAGTTTCGGTGATTTAGGTAATCGATTCTCTTGGCGCCTAGGCTAAGTTGCCTATGGGGCCTTAGTATACTTTCTCATACTCCCCTGTTGCTCTCTTTTCTTCGGAGAAGGTGTGCAATCCCTTTCCCTCTGTTTAAGCCTTGGGCTTAACCCTAGTGGTTTATCTGAATTAATTTTCGATACAACTATATTGGGGTGTTACTGTTCCTTCTTGTTCCAGTAAGTCTGGCTTCAGAGAGGGGGCAGAACATCAGAGTTCTTAGTCTGAGTCTGTTTCTGTCTGGCTTGGGGTTGAGACTCCCTCGCTAGACTGACACAGACATAGGAGGTTTAGCCTCCTTAGGTCACTTTCGAAGGTTTCTGTACGAGATGATTCCTTCTTCTTGTGATCTAGCAGACTAGTTCTTTGTTGCTGTTCTCGGTGGCAAGGATAAGATCCTTTCTCTGGGAATAGCAACACCTTCCTTGCTTTAGTTCCGTGGGAGTTGGCAAGTATTGCTGGCCTCCCTCCTCGGATCTCCCTTAGGCTAAGATGAGTTTTCTTGGCTGCGGGTGATTCATTACTAAAGCAAGGTTGGTAGGACCCTCTTCGTCCCTTCCCCCTCTTTTCTCTGTAATGGTCTAGCCATTACAGTACTGTCCGTCATTCTACATCTGTACCTAGCATAGGTTAGGATGTGGAGTTGACTCAGTCCCTTGCCGGCCGGCAAAGGTCTTCTGCTTTGAGTGCTGCCCGGACCTCCCTTGGTCCCTCATCCATGTTTGTCTGTAGAGCCAGATGGCATTGGTCAGGAAGCCTGAATTAGATTCTCCCCTTCCTTATGAGCACTCTTTCGGGTTGCCGGGCTTTGAGGTAGTATAGTCTCTTATCCCGGCATCCATTCTGTTTTCTTCTAGTGTTGTACCCTAGCCGGCTGCCGGCCTAAGTGGCTGGCAGCCGGGCAGGAAGTTGCCGGCCGGCACATGCATTTGAACCAGCGTTCTGCCGCCTTATAGCTCTTAAGTAGTATACTTTAGAGCTAGTTATGGTGAGCGGCCGGCACATTACCTTCTATACTGTACCAGTATTCTTCAGTATAGTATATACTGTAGGGAGAAAACTATAGTATAGTATTGTTACAACACTTGTGTTTTCTAACATTTTTGTGTTGTCTTGCACAGCCCTTTGGTGTTGCCTTTCAGATAAAGAAAGTGAGTTCTTTCTTGTCTACTATATGGTATTTTAAAATCATCCCTTAGGTGTGAGCTACACCTGTTTCCTCTGGAAATTTTTCATTGGTTGCTCTAGGACAGATTAACCATACGATTTTATTATCTGGAAGGTTGCAACAATTGACTGTGCGGGAAACACAAGTGTGTGTCTTTCCTTTCTGTTTTGTTATGCTAAACTGTGCATATCCAGTGATACGTAGTTCACTTGATACTCATGGAAATTTCTTCTCTTTACAGGAGGACCATCCGAAGTGCGGAAGTGTTTTCTGCAACGTCCGCAGCAAGAACTTCTGCGGACATGAGTTATGTAGGAGGCACGCAGCATGCGCTGTCTCCAAGGGTGATCTCCGGTATTGGGACCCTCAGGTATGTACCGTGTGCACTAACCTGGTTGCTGAGGCTTTTGATTCCCCTAGGACGGCGGAGTCAAGGGATATAGCAAGGAAGAAGCTTCGTACCTGGGTAAGGGGTTTCCAGAAGAACACCTCTGGACCTTATCTTCCAAGTGAGAAGATGAGGGCTTACCTTTTCCCCAGGGCATCAGCTGATGCAGTGATTCCCCAGCCTCAAGAGGAGATCCCCCTAGTTCAGATCCCAGTGGATGCTGAAGTCGCGGTCACCTTGCAGGACATCCAGTTGGACGACAGGATGTCGGACGTGTCCGAGCGTCTAGAGGAGGACCTCCTGGCAGAAGGGCAGGATGGAGATCAGGCTCCAGACATTGTAGAGGAAGAGGTCGACGAGGTGTCGGCTGCTCCGGTTTAGGTCCCTGAACCTATTCCCTCAACATCGTCCGCTCTCCCAGTAGAGCTGAGACAGGCTCTCTCCTCCATCGTTGGAATGATCCAACAGATGCAGAAGGAGAATAATGAGAAGGCAGCTGCAATGGAACTGCAGATGCAGAAGCTTGCAGCATCACATGGGCCCCAGAAGACGCTCAACGTGAAAGATCTTCCCTTGTGCTCAGATACTAACCCGTGGAGATATGCTGAGCACATGCCGATGACGGTCGGAAAGATCGTCATGTCGGATAAGTTGGGCTCAGTTCCCCTAGAGGAGGTGGAATTCTGGCCCAGCAAAGGGTCATATCCGGACTGTTATGTCCGGTTGAGGAAGGAACCAGCTTCAAAGGAGGTCATAGTGATGGACCATGCTAAGGCTCAAGCTTTGCTTTCATCCTCGATGAAAGAGAAGGGCTTCACGAACTCAAAAGTGGCTGCATTGAGTAAGAAGCACCCTTCCTTTGTGTCCTCTCCTGCTAGAGCCTTCCCCTTTTTGCAGAAAGGGTTTGCGGCTGTGATAAAAGCAGTCGAGGCTGGCAAGCCATGCCCCTCCTTGGAGGAGTGTAAACCCTTGTCGCTGGCCCTACCTATGGACCACAAGGACTGGAAGGACGTCCATCTTACCTTCTCAGTCGGGAAGTTGGAGGCTGATATTGCCGGACGTCAGTTCGGTGAGAACCTCCCTAAGCTGTCTGACTTTCTTTTGCGGAGGGAGCTCGAGACGAAAGAAAGACTGGCTGCCTCAATGTCTCTTCAGACCACTCTTGAGACGATGGCAAGTGACCCCAAGGTCCATGAGATGTTCATGGTAGTGGCCAAGACTCATCTGGCCACAGTGACGAAGGATCTTTACAGCTTTGTCAGGGCGAGGAGAGCTTGTAGGGAGTTTGTGCTCGCCTCGGCTGCGGTGAGGCACGAGCCAAGGAAACTAATCTCCTCCATCATTTGGGGCAAAGACCTTTTCCCTAGCGAATCGGTCAAGGAGGTTGTTGATAAGGCCGCCACGGAGAATAGAAACCTCCAGAAGTGGGGCCTGTCTATCAAGAGAAAGTCTTCCCCGGATGAGGGTCCCCAACCAAAGAGGAAGACTAAGAGGACTAGGCTACCCTCTCGGCCAGCCAAGCCATTTAGACAGCAACAGCAACAGCAATTGCCTATGCCTTCAGTGCCCCTACAAACCCCGACCACATTCCAGTGGGTCCCCCAAGCCGCGTCGACACAGTCCCCGGCATTCAACCCAACGTTCGAAGGGCAGTCAACTTCCTTTCGAGCAAAGCCTAGAGGAGCAGCCAGAGGCTCGTCTAGGCGCCCCTCAAGGGGAAGGGTATTCAGGGGTGGTCGCGGTCAGGGAGGCAAGACCTCTGGACAGCAGTCGAAGTGAGATGATACCGGTAGGAGGGAGACTTCAGAATTTTTGGGATCGGTGGACCATCGATCCCTGGGCCCACAGCCTACTCAAGAATGGACTGGGCTGGAGCTGGTACAGCACTCCACCCCCGTGCCCTCGGTTTTTCCAACACTCCACCCCCGTTCTGGAGGAGTACATCCAAGAACTGTTGGAGAAAAAAGTGATCCGAAGGGTAAAGTCCATCAAATTCCAAGGGAGGCTGTTTTGTGTTCCCAAGAAGGACTCGGAAAAACTCAGAGTCATTCTGGACTTGTCGCCACTCAACAAGTTCATAGTGAACTGCAAGTTCAAGATGCTAAAACTGCAACACATAAGGACCTTACTGCCCAAGAGGGCATTTACCGTCTCCATAGATTTGTCAGACGCCTATTGGCACGTTCCAATCAATCGCCGACTCTCCCCCTACCTAGGGTTCAAGCTACAACGAAGACTATACGCCTTCAGAGCCATGCCATTCGGGCTAAATATAGCCCCAAGGATCTTCACGAAGCTTGCGAGCGTAGCTCTCAAACAATTAAGCCTAAAGGGAATTCAGGTGGTAGCCTACCTGGACGACTGGCTGGTGTGGGCAGCATCCAAGACAGAATGCTTGCAAGCTTCCCTGCAGGTGATCCAGTTCCTAGAGTATCTAGGCTTCAAGATCAACAGAAAAAAGTCTCGACTTTCTCCATCTCAAAAGTTCCAGTGGTTGGGAATCCACTGGGACCTAGTGTCACACCAATTCTCCATCCCATCGAAGAAGAGGAAGGAGATAGCTGGTTCTGTCAAGAGACTTCTGGATTCCGAAAGGATATCAAGACGCGAACAGGAGAGAGTGCTGGGTTTTCTCCAGTTTGCTTCAGTAACAGACCTGGTGCTAAGAGCACAGCTAAAGGATGCAACCGAAGTTTGGAGAAGTTATGCATCAAACGCGCGAAGAGATCTGAGAAGACCAGTTCCGCTTCGTCTACGTACCCTTCTCAGGCCTTGGTCCCAAGCCAGACAACTAAAGAAGTCGGTACTTCTTCAGCCACCTCCCCCCTCGTTGACTATTCACACAGACGCCTCGAAGGAGGGGTGGGGAGGTCATTCTCATCGGAAGAAGGCCCAAGGGACTTGGTCCAATCTATTCAAGACATTTCACATAAACTTTCTGAAAGCTATGGCAGTGCTCCTTACCTTGAAGAAAGTCTCCCCACGTCGCTCGATCCACATAAGGTTGGTGCTGGACAGCGAGGTGATTGTGAGATGCTTGAATCGACAAGGATCAAGGTCACCACCTCTCAACCAGGTGATGTTGGCCATCTTTCGACAAGCGGAAAAGAAGAAGTGGTACCTGTCGGCAGTTCACCTTCAAGGAGTCCGCAATATGACAGCGGACGCTCTATCCAGGTTCACATCGATAGAGTCGGAATGGTCCCTAGACGCAGGATCGTTCTCCTCCATCTTGAGTCAAGTCCCAGAACTGCAGATACAGTAGACCTCTTTGTGACGAAAGACAACAAGAAGTTGCCCCTGTACGTGTCCCCGTACGAGGACCCCTTGGCGGAAGCAGTGGACGCGATGTCCCTCGACTGGAACAGATGGTCCAGGATTTATCTGTTCCCTCCTCACAACCTTCTGTTGAGGGTCCTCACCAAACTGAGATCCTTCAAGGGAGTAGCGGCAATAGTGGCCCACAAGTGGCCGAACAGCGTGTGGTTCCCTCTGGCATTGGAACTACGGCTGAAGTTTCTACCGCTACCAGATCCAGTTCTGACCCAGCGAGTCCAGAAGTCGACTGTCTGCGCTTCATTACAGAAAACCCGGACCCTGCAGCTCATGATTTTCTCTCCCTAGCGGTGAGAAAGCGTTTCGGGATTTCGAAAGACAGCATAGACTTCCTAGAGTAATATAAGTGCAAATCTACTAGAAGGCAATATGAGTAATCTTGGAGAAAATGGGTGGCCTTTGTCAAGGCGAAGAATCCGCAGGAGATCTCGACGGACTTCTGCTTATCTTTCTTCATCCACCTCCATGGTCAAGGGTTGGCAGCTAACACGATTTCAACGTGTAAGTCTGCTTTGACAAGACCCATTCTATATGCCTTCCAGGTCGACCTCGCTAACGAGATCTTTAATAAAGTTCCGAAAGCCTGCGCTAGGCTCAGACCTTCAGCACCTCCAAAGCCCATTTCATGGTCTTTAGATAAAGTTCTTCATTTCGCTTCACTGTTGAACAATGAGGAGTGTGCGTTAAAGGATTTGACCCAAAAAGTTATTTTCCTATTTGCACTCGCGTCCGGGGCCAGGGTTAGTGAGATTGTAGCCCTCTCGAGAGAGGAAGGTCGTGTTCAGTTCTTGGATGGGGGAGAGCAGAACCTGTTTCCGGATCCTACGTTTCTCGCCAAGAACGAGTTACCCACCAACAGGTGGGGTCCCTGGAAAATCTGCCCTCTGAAAGAAGATGCATCTCTATGTCCAGTAGAATGCCTAAAGGTCTATCTTCGTAGAACTTCAGACTTCAAGGGTGGTCAACTATTCAGGAGAGAAACATCAGCTGTTGTGTAGCCACCACAGAGCGATAGAAAACGTATCGAGACTCCTGTGGGTCACGCCCTGCAGGAAGCGGGCTGCGAAGGTCATTAGACGCTTCCAGACTCCAGCTTGTAGCACCTGCGTCACAGAGTAGTATTACTCGAAGGCGAGGGACGTTGCGATGTATCCAACATCGTGCTGTAGGGCGACGTGACGGGGGAGGGTCTGGAGACAGGTCGAGATGAATGTCCTTGAGTCCGGGCTGAAGAGGTATACTGGTGACTCTCCCCCATGTCCTCCTTGTGCTCCCAAATCGGCTGCAACTGAGGACAAACTGCAGCTGTTCCCAGCGCTAACCTCTCGATTCCTTTACTGGCAAGAAAGAGAAGGTCTTGGGACATCAGATACAGAATGGAGACTCGAAATCTTGAATGAATCGGACCGAAGGGCCGGGACCCCCAGATTTTGAGTCTAGCCAACAACTCAGGAGCGAGCCTGAATGTTGCCTTCCCCTCTTCCTTAGAAAGGGGGGAGTCGTAAGAGACCAAGAAGATTGCTTACACACTGGCCGTGGCCAGAGTGAGCAGGAGACCCAAGGTGGAATACAATCCGAGGCCTGTCGTAAAGGGTCTTGAGAAGATCTCTTAAAGGACTAAAAGTCCGAGCCATGCTCCAAGTTGGAGGTCTTCCTCCGACTAGGGCAGGGACGATCGTAGCTTCGCATGAGCGAGGATAGATCCAGCGGGCAGGAAAAAGTTATTCCTTTAAGCCTGAAGGTCAGGGAAAGGCTGAGCGACAGGCTTCATTGCCGAGAGCGGAAAGGAGTTTCCTCCCGCCGAAAGGCAATAAGACCGTTATTGCTGGAGAAGAGGCCTCAAGGGAAGAGGTATATCTCCCACGGCACCAACCACCTTAGACTCTTCACTTTGCCTGGGAGACCCCTGTGGATGACTATCGCAGATGACGCGACCTCCGTACCGCGACTGTAGCGGGTTGTCTCTTCTTGAGGAGGAAGCGTAGTGTCTCCAGGCATGAAGCCGAAGCGACGCCCCGGTTCGGGAGAGATGTCGCAGTGTGGTTGCTTGAGTAGTCTGCGCCGTGGGAGAAGCTCTCCCGGGAGTTCCGTCAGGGGAAGCAGAGGGTCCAGAAACCGTTCTGCGCATAGTCCCAGTGGAGCTCTCCATTGAAAGGTTGACAGACAACCTGTTCTTGTTGAGACCCATTGTCCACAGACAAAAAGGAGGGAAGACGCAGGCGTCGAAGTTGTCGACCACCATCACCGGAATGCATCTTGCCAAAGTCTCGGGGTCTGAGACTGGGGGGAAGAATAGCGGAAGGTTGAGGTTCCAAGCTGTCGCGATCAGGTCCCCCAGATAAGTACTTGCTGGTTACCCAAGGTCAAAGACCCCCAGGTACACTCTCTCTACGAGGCTCTGCTCGAATAGTCTGAGAGAACATTCCCCTGCCTGGAATGAGAGAGCCGATGGTGGTATTGAGAGAATCTCAATCATCCCGGTATCTCTACTGCAAGATGTGAAGGTGTGAAAATGCGTCCCCTGCTGGTTAGAATACGCCAGAATCATGAAGTCGACGCGCACGGGGCGACTCGGCAGGAGCTGTAGGATCTGTAGAGGGGCCAGACTAAGGCCCCTAAGCCTGCCTGAATGATGGAGGGGTATCCTTCAGGTCTTGACCATAGGCCTGGACCGGAACATGCCCCCCCCCCCCCCCTTTCCTTTGACGAGTCCGAGAACCGCATCAAGAATGTGGGGAAAGGACGAGAATATCCACTACCATCAAGAGGCTCCATAGGTCAACACCCATTGCAGGTCTAATAGTTCCGCTGGTCCCATAGGGCCAGGGAGTCCGGTTAAACATTGCCTGAAGCCACCGGAACTTGGATCGCCCCACATGGAACTTATCCTGAGGCGACCGTTCGGACTATAGACGGGTCAATGAGGAAAGGAGAACTAGGAATCGTTCCAAGGTAGGGCTGAAAGCTCTGCTTGACTGAGAACAGGTACTGCGACTCTCCTCAGTCTTGCCACAGTCAACCGAAAGGAAGGCTCGGAGGATGTGGTAACAGAATCTGGCGTCCCCAGGTGGTCACCCATCCAAGTACCGACGTTGCTTAACCTCGCTGGACGGACGAGAAGCGGGGTTTCCAACGTGGTAAGGCCGTTGACTCAATATCATGGCCAGATACTCCAGATGTTGAGGCAGAGGAAGAGAAGGCTCCAAGCAAAATACCATGAGCCCACACTCATGGTAAGCATCCGGAAGCTTGTCCCGGCGCTGAGGACGGTCGAACCCGAGCCTACCGGAGTTGACCAGCCCTCCAAACAGCAGAGGAGGCGGAAGCCTGCACCTGAGCGGCCAAGAGGAAGGCAGGGAGAGTTCTCTGGGTTAACAACTCAGGAGCGAGCCTGAATGTTGCCTTCCCCTCTTCCTTAGAAAGGGGGGAGTCGTAAGAGACCAAGAAGATTGCTTACACACTGGCCGTGGCCAGAGTGAGCAGGAGACCCAAGGTGGAATACAATCCGAGGCCTGTCGTAAAGGGTCTTGAGAAGATCTCTTAAAGGACTAAAAGTCCGAGCCATGCTCCAAGTTGGAGGTCTTCCTCCGACTAGGGCAGGGACGATCGTAGCTTCGCATGAGCGAGGATAGATCCAGCGGGCAGGAAAAAGTTATTCCTTTAAGCCTGAAGGTCAGGGAAAGGCTGAGCGACAGGCTTCATTGCCGAGAGCGGAAAGGAGTTTCCTCCCGCCGAAAGGCAATAAGACCGTTATTGCTGGAGAAGAGGCCTCAAGGGAAGAGGTATATCTCCCACGGCACCAACCACCTTAGACTCTTCACTTTGCCTGGGAGACCCCTGTGGATGACTATCGCAGATGACGCGACCTCCGTACCGCGACTGTAGCGGGTTGTCTCTTCTTGAGGAGGAAGCGTAGTGTCTCCAGGCATGAAGCCGAAGCGACGCCCCGGTTCGGGAGAGATGTCGCAGTGTGGTTGCTTGAGTAGTCTGCGCCGTGGGAGAAGCTCTCCCGGGAGTTCCGTCAGGGGAAGCAGAGGGTCCAGAAACCGTTCTGCGCATAGTCCCAGTGGAGCTCTCCATTGAAAGGTTGACAGACAACCTGTTCTTGTTGAGACCCATTGTCCACAGACAAAAAGGAGGGAAGACGCAGGCGTCGAAGTTGTCGACCACCATCACCGGAATGCATCTTGCCAAAGTCTCGGGGTCTGAGACTGGGGGGAAGAATAGCGGAAGGTTGAGGTTCCAAGCTGTCGCGATCAGGTCCCCCAGATAAGTACTTGCTGGTTACCCAAGGTCAAAGACCCCCAGGTACACTCTCTCTACGAGGCTCTGCTCGAATAGTCTGAGAGAACATTCCCCTGCCTGGAATGAGAGAGCCGATGGTGGTATTGAGAGAATCTCAATCATCCCGGTATCTCTACTGCAAGATGTGAAGGTGTGAAAATGCGTCCCCTGCTGGTTAGAATACGCCAGAATCATGAAGTCGACGCGCACGGGGCGACTCGGCAGGAGCTGTAGGATCTGTAGAGGGGCCAGACTAAGGCCCCTAAGCCTGCCTGAATGATGGAGGGGTATCCTTCAGGTCTTGACCATAGGCCTGGACCGGAACATGCCCCCCCCCTTTCCTTTGACGAGTCCGAGAACCGCATCAAGAATGTGGGGAAAGGACGAGAATATCCACTACCATCAAGAGGCTCCATAGGTCAACACCCATTGCAGGTTTAATAGTTCCGCTGGTCCCATAGGGCCAGGGAGTCCGGTTAAACATTGCCTGAAGCCACCGGAACTTGGATCGCCCCACATGGAACTTATCCTGAGGCGACCGTTCGGACTATAGACGGGTCAATGAGGAAAGGAGAACTAGGAAACGTTCCAAGGTAGGGCTGAAAGCTCTGCTTGACTGAGAACAGGTACTGCGACTCTCCTCAGTCTTGCCACAGTCAACCGAAAGGAAGGCTCGGAGGATGTGGTAACAGAATCTGGCGTCCCCAGGTGGTCACCCATCCAAGTACCGACGTTGCTTAACCTCGCTGGACGGACGAGAAGCGGGGTTTCCAACGTGGTAAGGCCGTTGACTCAATATCATGGCCAGATACTCCAGATGTTGAGGCAGAGGAAGAGAAGGCCCAAAGCAAAATACCATGAGCCCACACTCATGGTAAGCATCCGGAAGCTTGTCCCGGCGCTGAAGAAGGTCGAACCCGAGCCTACCGGAGTTGACCAGCCCTCCAAACAGCAGAGGAGGCGGAAGCCTGCACCTGAGCGGCCAAGAGGAAGGCAGGGAGAGTTCTCTGGGTTAACAAACCTGTTATGCCACGGCGGGATAGCCACACTGCATCATAAGCAGGAATACTTGCAGTCTAGGCTGAATTCGACGAGCACCCTGGAAGATGGATGGAATGGAAACTGAAAGTACCCGTCCTTCCGATCCAGGGTTTAAGGAGTCCTGTCGCCTCGTTACCAGTCTGATAGATTCTGCTGGTCTACGCTGGCCGAAGTTTGTTCGACAAACTTGATCAGGGCTGAGAGGTCGACTACGGACATCCCCTCTCAGATCCTTCCTTACAAGAAAGGATCGACTGAGGGGGCCGGGGGTGAAGCCGTCGATGATCCTAAGGAAGCCCTTCGCCTAAGGTATGGATCATTCTGCCCAACCGGGCAACTCTGCTGACGCTATGGCATAGAGGTTCAGAGACACTGAATTCGCTGACAGAGACAGCAGGCGCGATATCCTTGGCTAATCACAGAGATTGTGCGGGAATGGGCATCGGGAAGCTGTCATTCGGATGAGTAACCTTAAGCATCCTCCCAGCAAAAAACCAGCAATCCTAGAGTTCGTGAACTCCTTTTAGGACTATGCCCCCCCCGGGGGAGTCTCCCGTGCCATCTGTTCCTGACAGGAGGAAACTGCAATTGGACACCTTGTCCCAGTTGTCGTAGCCGATAACTTAGGCCGGCGTGGTTGAAAGAAAAGGGCGCTGGAGCCCTGCAGAGTCTGGAAGAAAGCGCCTTGGAGGAGTGAAACCGGAAGTTGATTTCCTCCGCACAGCAGCTGTCTAAGTCTCTGTCCTTGGGCACAAACAAACTCTTCTCAAGGATGGAAGGGTGTCTGAGGTCGTCGACCTCCACAGATGAGACACCCGAAGGAAGCCCTCAGTCAGCGCGTCCAGATGGTACAACATCGAGCTTGTCCGCAAGTTAGATACTTAACGACGAAAGGCCAAGGTGCCTGAGCTCGAGAGGAGGAAAGTACCCCTGATCTTCCTGTAGCTTCCTTGAACCAAACCTCGGGCCGTAACCGAGGAGGGAAAGAACCTGGTAAGCTCCCAGAGGAAGGGGTAAGCAGTCACCCCTTGTCCGATGGAGAAATCTCGAATGGAAAGCCCCCCCGCCAAAAATCCTTCCAGGGAATGACGGGGAAGGGCTAACCCAGGTTCAGGAGAGAGGAGTGTTGCTTAGATCTCCCTTAAGTTCCTCCTATTCTTGCAAGTGCCATGCTCTGCGTTAACGGGGTGAGGCCGTGTTCTGGAAATACGCTCCAGAAGAACTTGCCAGGCTGGCCATGCTGCGAAAACTCCATTGGGAATCGTGGTCGCAATCGCCCTGGAGCTCGCGCGACGGAAATTCAAAGATTTTCGCGTGGGCGAACGTGGAAGCGCCCATGCGCGGTAACGCAAACGAAGGTGAGCGAAGGAGCGCAGAAGGAGGGCGAGCGTGGTAGGAAGGGCGAGAGCTGGTGATTGGCGAGCGATAACCCATAGACGAGCAATGGATACTGCAAGAAATAAGCCGACGTTTGTGCGAAGAAACACTGTAGGTTCGCGCGACGGAACACCATCCGTCCGCGCGATGGAAAAACCGTTGGTTCGCGCGTGGGCGAACATTGGAGAGCATGGATGCGGACGCGCATGAGCGTAGACGTGCAGGCACGTGGGCGTGTGGGCGCGCAGGCGAATGGTCGCGCGGGCGCACAGGCAAGCGGTCACGCGGGCGAGTGGTCGTGAGGGTGGGCAGGTGGATGAGAGCGAGTCCGAGGCGGCGAACGCAAGCGTTAGCGCGATGGCGAGGAAACGCGCTGCCGCGTGGGCGAGGAAGACCGCTGGCGATATGGATCAACAAGCGATCGGTGGTGAGCTGGTGAGCGCTAGCGCGCAGGTTGGCGATGGCGCGTTGTGTTATGCCGACGCGATGGTCGAGCAGCATGCGCAGGTGAGCGATCGTGCGTTGGCGAGCAGTATGCGAAGGTGAGCGATCGCGAGCAGCATGTGCAGGAGGGCGATCGCGCGATGGTGATCAGCATGCGCCGGGTCGCGCGATGGTGATCAGTATGCGCCGGGTCGCGCGATGGTGATCAGCATGCCAGGGTCGCGCGATGGCGATCAGCATGCGCAGGTGGGCGGTCGCGCGATGGCGAGCAGCATCTGCAGGTGGGCGATGGCGCGATGGCGAACAGCATCCGCAGTTGAGGGTCGCGCGATGGTGATCAGCATGCGCAGGGTCGAGCGATGGTGATCAGCATCCGCAGTTGAGGGTCGCGCGATGGCGATCAGCATCCGCAGTTGAGGATCGCGCAATGGCGATCAGCATCCGCAGTTGAGGGTCGCGCGATGGCGATCAGCATCCGCAGTTGAGGGTCGCGCGATGGCGATCAGCATGCGCAGGTGAGCTAGTAGCTGGCGAACCATGTTCCTTCAGAAGTGTTGGAGAACGTTGGCGTGCCGGCTATAACACACGCGGACGATCCGGAGATCGCCGAGAGACAGGTGATCGCTGGCGAGCTGATGATCGCTGACGAGCAGAAGGCTACGCGAGGAAGCCTGCGCATAGAAGAAGAGTCCTTGACCCCAACCTGAACCGAAGTTCTGGATCGCGAGGGCGAACGTGGGCGCACAGGGCGCGTAACAGGAACCAACAGGATCAGCAGGGATGATCATCTTGAAAGCGCTGACGAACAGGAGAGCGCTGATGAGCAGAAGAGCGCCTGTGCGCTAACACTGAGCAGGAGCAGGAGAGAACACAGCAGAAGGGCGCGCAGGGAAACCCTGACACGCAAGGGAAGAACCCCCGTGAGGGCAACCCTTTGCCCCGAAGGGATCGTTGTCCGCCGGGAGACTGATGTCCGTCGGAAGACCGCTGTCCGTCGAGAAGACCGTTGTCCGTCGGGAAGACCGTTGCCCGTCGGAAGACGAGATCAGACTGCTCTCCATCTGCACCAAGGCGGAAGATCGAGAAAAAGGAGTTGTAGGCTGCAAACGGAGATCCAAAAAGGCGCCTCAAGCACCCTTATAGGGAGATGAGAGGCCCTTACGACGAGGCGGACGGTGGGCCTTACGGCGAGGGAGGCCAACAGCAACAGCAACAGAAAAAACCTCCGAAAAGGAGTCTCTATGAGTGTACTCTCTCGCGAACGAAAGAGAAACACTTCGTGGAAGAGACTGGTCAGCCAGTGACCTAAAAGGAGCAATCCTCCGAAGAGGAGCTCCTGCAGTTGCCTAGCCCCTTGAGCGAAACTGCAGGTGCGACCGCTCAGCACCAAGAGCATAGTCGCACGAAAAAAAGGCAAGAGAAGAACCCCCCAAAAGGGGAAAAACTCAAGCCTGGACAGGAAAAACTTCCCTCGGAAGGAAAGTTACCCGCCCAAGGAGGCAAGCCTCCTGAGAGTTCTAAAATGAACTGGAGAGCTGTCCGTCGTCACGGGAGTACTTCCAGTAGAAGGAGACACGCCCCTGACGAAAATACAAGGGGGGAGGCAGCAACAGCCGAATCCCCAGGACTCAACCAGACAGCTCACACCGTTGCCATATTACAGAAACGAACTAGATCGGTAACTGTAAAAAAATAAAACAAATAATATTAGTACACATTCATTCCCCCGGGAAGGCTCCGAAGAGGAATCCCGAGGGAAAGGAACAAGAATTACACAACAGGCACGTGCCCTCACAACCACTTACACTCACGGAAGGAGAGCTGTAACCAAAACAGAATTATAACAATTATAATTATGTAACTATGTAATTATGTAATTTAAAAATGAATAAACACTAAAGAAAGAACGAAAACCCCGAAAGGAATCATTCTACAAGCTGAAAAACAAAAAACAACTACAATTAGATTCATAACTAATTGAGACAAACGTACGGCGTAGCAACCCCCCACACGGGAAGGAAGCTACAAGGGCGTAGTAACACGTAGTAAAAGGGTGAACGACCTCAAGAGAGAGAGAGAGAGAAAGACATAAGTCAAACTCGATCGCCACCCATAAAATTACGCCGTGGTGGCCTAACTGCCGAGGACTCCACGTAGATATCGTACACTACACACACAAATCTGAAAAGGAAACTTACTTATTTCTATACTCAAATATATATACAATCATGAAAACATGTTTACATATATATTGAGTAAATGAAAAGTAAGCGATTAAGAAAAGACAAAACAAACAATGGCTGCCAAGAGAGGACCAAGACAGAGACGTCTGTCACAGTCCGAGCCAAAAGTGAAAGTGAGTATTCACCTGTGTGTGAGGGGGAGGAGGGGTAGCTAGCTACCACTCCCCTACCCCCCCGCTAACTAGCGCGGGGGTAATACACCCTCGTTAAATTCTAATGGCTCGCCATTTCAGCTGCGCTAAAAGGTAACCCTTTGTAAATAGCGTGGTTTGTATTTCGGTTACGGAACAAACAAACTTTTATAACTTTGATACTTCGGTATGTTAAAAGTGGCGCTAATGTTTTTCTTTCAGATAAACAAGTTTCTGTTTACTATCATGCTTATGCTTAAATTTTTGGTTATCCTCCTCTTATATATATATAATTGTTGTTAACCTGTTTATTTATTGTCTGTCAATAAACTTGGTCTTACGAACCTTGCGTCTCCTTCACCTGTGTCAATTTATTGATAATAATTGAGCATTCTTTCTATGTATATTTATCTGGGATAATTCTAATAGATTGTTCCTTGATGCAAGCTATTTTGCATTGGTTTATGCTTTCCCTTAGCGGGAGGACTCCATCCCCTAAGGGGACGGTGGCGGATATGCAAGTTTCCTCCTACTCGGATATAAACCTTTGTCCAATACAGTATTGAACGGAGAACTGGTCGATATTTCATATTGACGCAGTCGTTCTTTACAAACTATGCTTTACATAATATAGGGTGAGACCACTATATTGGCTTGCCTGTTATTCATACATAGGTATATGTACTCTTCGAGACTTTTCCAGAGTCTAGAAGGACTCTTCCCTGTAGGGGGCAGGAAGCACTAACATGGTTTATGGTTAGTTGAAAAGATGTATAACGGTAAAATCTTAGGTCTCTAGGTCTAGTCGACCGGGAAAATACCTCCGGGGAGTACGGCACGTTCTGAGAATCCACAGATACAGTAATGCTCTGGTATACTTCCATCAGGACGACATGGCTTGAGCCCAAAAAACGGATTTTGAGCGAAGCGAAATATCTATTTTTGTGTGAGATGGCCATGTCGTCCTGATGGACCCGCCCTTCCCTTTCTATGAAAGGGCTGTAGGTCCCCTCCCTACATATAGTATCTGTAGCACCTCGTGTATCGCTACAAGGAATACAGATGGCGCCGTGAGCGGCGCAATGCACGCTTACGAAACGGGAGAAGAGAGAGCCTTGCGAGCGGCTCTCCTTTTTCTTTCTCGTTTTCGTTTTCTTGCCAATTGACCCCTTCGAAGTGTTATCTCTGTTCGGGGTGCAGATTGCCATGTGGCGTGTCAAGAATACGTCCTCTGATATTTCGCGATATCCCTGGTTCTTTTATTAGGGATATTCGTTCCAGGAGTTAGAATTCTGGGTACCTTAAGGTAAATTCTCTAGGAATATCGCCGTAGTTGTAATATACCCAAGGAAGCTACCCTATAAGAACTTCCATCAGGACGACATGGCCATCTCACCCAAAAATAGATTTTTCGCTTCGCTCAAAATCCGTTTTATGTTTTTAGTTTATAAAATAAGCTGTATCTCTGTTTAAGAAAGTATAAAAATAAAACAATTCGCGAGTTTTAACATGGAGTTTTTATGATAAAACAAAGTTTTATGAATACTTACCTGGCAGTTATATATATATAGCTGAGTCTCCGACTGCAGCAGAATTTAATCGAAAATCGCGGCAACCGCCTTGTGGTGGTTGTGTGGTTAGATGGTTAACAACCCTTACAGGGTGGTACTTGGAATCATTCCCGTTTTCTGTTCCTCAGATTATCTTTGCCCGACCTGTCTCCTGAGGGGAGGTGGGTGGGCTTTAAAATATATATATATATAACTGCCAGGTAAGTATTCATAAAACTTTGTTTTATCATAAAAACTCCATTTTTATGAATAGAACTTACCTGGCAGTTATATATATATAGCTGATTCACACATTTGGAGGAGGGAAACAGACAGAAAAACATAGTTGGGGAAACAACAAAAGAGTTGTAGGAGCACAAACACCTTGATTCCTTACCTGCTAAGGTAGCTGACTTCAAAGGTAACTGCCTCTAGAGCCGCTTTCCCTTAGGAGTGTTCAGCCAGGAGTAGACCTGCTACGCTGCAAACAACTCAATCGAGTCTGTCAAAGGGGTAGGACCAACAACTTGACTAGACTTCAGAAAACTACCTTCCCATATAAAAAACCTGCAACCTTACTAAAGCTAACCATCTAACCTTGCAGAAATAGATATAAACTATCAATCTGGACTGAGGGAACCGTACCACAGGACGAGGACCTCAGACAACCATAAAAAACACAAACCCATATACAAGTACATAAACTAAGGTTGAGTGGGGGTAGGAACTCCTTTGCCTAATACAGAAGCCGCAGCTACGTATGGGCCCAAGGTATAACACTTGTCACAGTCCACTCTTACCTCTCTGAGGTAATGAGAAGCGAAGACAGAGTTGCTCCTCCAGAACGTTGCATCCATGATCTGCTTAACTGACATATTTTTCCGGTATGCCAGCGAAGCAGCAATGGCCCTTACTTCGTGAGCCCGTACCTTTAACAGGGCAAAGTTTTCTTCCTCACAAAAGAGGTGGGCTTCCCTAATAGTTTCCCTCAGGAAAAAGGACAAAGCGTTCTTTGACCGGGGTTTTTGAGGATCCTTCACTGAACACCATAAGGAGTTGGAAGCACCCCTCACGCTCTTAGTGTGGGCCAAATAAGCCTTGAGAGCCCTAACCGGGCAGAGGAGGCTTTCCTGTTCCTGACCTACTAGATTCGTGAGGTTAGGGACTTCAAAAGTCCTAGGCCAGGGTTTCGAAGGGTTCTCATTCTTGGCGAGAAAGTCGAACCTCAAGGAACAAACCGCTCCATTTAGGGTGAAGCCTACACGCTTCTCGATTGCCTGGACCTCGCTGATCCTCCTGGCAGTCGCTAGAGACAAAAGGAAGAGGGGTTTCTTAGTCACATCTCGCAGAGAAGCTTGCGAGATAGGCTCAAACTTCCTGGAGCACAAAAACTTAAGCACCACATCCAGGTTCCAAGAAGGGGGTCTTAAGTGCACCTGCTTCGTTGTCTCAAAAGACCTAATGAGGTCCTGCAAGTCCTTATTCTGAGATAACTCTAAGCCTCTATGCCTAAAGACGGTTGAGAGCATGCTCCTGTATCCTTTAATGGTAGATACAGCCAGCTTAGCATCCTGCCTGAGGTACAAAAGAAAGTCTGCAATCTGGCTTAGAGAGGTAGAGGACGAGGAAACCTTGCGCCTCCTGCACCAAGCTCTAAAGGTCTCCCACTTTGACTGGTAGACTCTTTGTGAAGAGATCCTCCTTGCCCTGGCAATAGCTTTCGCCGCTTGTGCCGAAAAGCCTCGAGATCTAACAAGCTTCTCGACAGTCTGAAGGCAGTCAGATTGAGAGCGAGGGGGTTTTTGTGAAATCTCTCGAAGTGGGGTTGTCTGAGAAGATCTGGACTTGCCGGGAGTCTTCTTGGAAAGTCCATCAGCAACCCTACCACTTCGGTGAACCATTCCCTCGCAGGCCAGAATGGAGCCACTAGGATCATTCGTCCCGAATCGAAGAGAGCGAACTTCCTGACAACCAGATTGATGATCTTGTACGGGGGAAAGGCATACATGTCCAGCCCTGTCCAATCCATCAAGAAGGCGTCCACTGCAACAGCTTCCTCGTCCGGGACTAGGGAGCAGTAGTTGGGGATCCTCTTGTTTAGACCGGAGGCAAAAAGGTCTATTACTGGTCTGCCCCACAACTTCCAGAGGCTCCGACAGACATGCGGGTTGAGAGTCCACTCTGTAGGAAGGACCTGTTCCCTCCTGCTGAGCATGTCTGCCCTGATGTTTCTCTGCCCTTGAACAAACCTTGTCAACAGCTGGGTCTCGTTCTCGTTCGCCCAGAGGAGAAGCCCTCTCGCAGTTGAGAACAGAGAGAGGGAGTGAGTTCCCCCTTGCTTCCTTATGTACGCGAGAGCTGTGGTGTTGTCGGAATTGATCTCCACAGTCTTTCCCGACACAGAGGTTTTGAAGGCCTTGAGCCCTAACAAAATGGCCATCAATTCCTTCTTGTTGATATGCCAATTGACCTGACTCCCTTCCCAAATACCTGAGACCTCTTTGTTCCCTAGTGTTGCTCCCCAGCCTGACTCGGACGCGTCTGAGAATAACACTAGGTCAGGGTTCTTCTTGAACAAGGAGATCCCTTTTCCCAACAGAGCTGGGTCCAGCCACCACATTAAAAGATCCTTGATCTCTGTCGGAATGGGAAAAGAAAAAGTGTCCTCCTGGATCTTTCTGTTCCAAACCTTTGCGAGGAAGTGTTGCAGAGGCCTTAGGTGCAGTCTCCCCAAAGGGACAAACTGCTCCAGGGAGGATAGAGTTCCCAGCAGACTCATCCACTCCTTCGCTGAGCATTCCTGCTTCCTCAAAAAGTCTTTGACTTTGTCCAGGCACCTGGTCTGCCTCTCCTGGGAGGGAGAAGCCTGAAAAAGAACTGAATTCAGAACTATCCCCAAATAGAGAATAGTCTGATTCGGCTCGGTCTGAGACTTCCCCCAGTTGACGATGAGTCCCAGGTCCTGAGTGATCGTATAAGTTTTCATTAGGTCCTCCAGACATTTCTCTTTCGACTGTGACCGGATCAGCCAGTCGTCTAGATAGAAGGAGACCCTTATCCCCTCCTGGTGTAACCAGCCTGCCACATTCGCCATTAGTCTGGTGAAAACTTGGGGAGCTGTGCTGAGACTGAAGCAAAGTGCCCTGAACTGGAAGCACTTGCCCTGGAACACAAACCTCAGATATCTCCTCGAAGACGGATGAATGGGGACGTGAAAATAAGCGTCCTGCAGGTCGAGAGAAACCATCCAGTCTCCTGGACGAACTGCAGCCAGCACTGACTGAGTCGTCTCCATGGAGAACTTTGTTTTCTCCACGAAGGCGTTCAGAGAGCTGACATCTAGGACTGGTCTCCATCCACCCGAGTTCTTGGGAACCAGAAACAGGCGATTGTAAAAGCCTGGGGAGGCGAGGTCTTGAACTGGCTCTATTGCTCCCTTGACCAACATCTGGTCAACTAGCTCCAGAAGAGCCTCTCGTTTCCCCGCGTTGGTGTACTGAGCCACTAAGGCTAGGGGAGAGTCTGAGAGAGGTGGTTTCTTTAAAAAGGGGATCTTGTAACCTTCCTTGACGACTGAGAGGGACCAGGTGTCCGCCCCTCTCCTTTTCCAAGACTGCCAAAAACGAGAGAGTCTTGCCCCTACTGGTGTCTGGAGGACTTCCATCTCATTTTTTGGACCGGGGCCTAAACGCACCCCTGCTGGTCCTTGGCCCTGACTCTTGTCTTCTCCCCATAAAATCCGCTCTCGAGGAGATCCTGCCCCGAAAAGGCTGTTGAAACTTCTTCTCCTCCTCCTTCAGAGGAGCAGGAGCAACAGGTAAGGTCTTTCTAGCCGACCGAGACAAAAGGTCCTGAGTAGCCTTCTGAGCCAGAGAAAGGGAGATATCTCTGGCCAGAGCTTCAGGAAAAAGATGACGTGAAAAAGGGGCGTAAAGTAGCTCCGACTTCTGGGCAACAGTCACAGATCTAGAGGTGAAGGAGCACAAAAGGGCCCTCTTCTTTAAGACCCCTGCTGAGAAAAGGGAAGCCAATTCATTAGCTCCATCCCTTAGAGCTTTGTCCATGCAGGACATGATACTCGTCAGGTTCTTCGTGTCCTCCAGGAGTTCAGACTTCCTGGCCAGAGTCTCGAGAGACCAGTCCAGGAAGCTGAAAACCTCGAAAACCCTGAAAATTCCCTTGGCGAGGTGATCAAGCTCCGACATGGACCACATCACCTTGGCAGAGTTTAAAGCATGCCTTCTTGCCGAGTCCACAAGAGCCGAGAAGTCACCTTGGGAGGAGGAAGGCACTCCTAACCCCAAAGGTTCCCCTGTCTCATACCACATACCGGCCTTGGAAGCGAGCCGAGACAGTGGAAAAGAAAAGGTGGTCTTGACAGCTTGTCTCCGTTCCTTCATCCAATCATCCACTTTAGCGAGAGCTTTCCTGGCCGAAATTGAAAGTTTCATTTTGATGAAGGCCGAAGACTTAGTAGCTTTCTTCCTGGTAAATTGAGACTGAGGAGAACGAGGGGCCGAAGGTTGAAATTCCTCCCCATAAAGTTCCAAAAGAGAGCGAGAAAGAACCTTGTAATCGCTAGAAGAGTCGGCAGGTTTTTCTTCCTCTTCCGAAATATCTTCGAGGTCCTGCTCAAGGATAACATCCCGAAGAGTTGGGCTGCCAGCAGTCTGGCAGCGAGAGCTGTTTGAATCCTGGCGCCGAGCGCCGCTAACATCCAGTCGGCGAGAAGCGGTATCGTCACGATGACGAGAAGCGGTATCGTCACAATGACGAGAGGCAGTATCGTCATGATGACGAGAAACGGAAGCGTCCTGAAGATGCAGGCTGCCGTCGCCTTGAAAATGCAGACTGCATTCATCCTGTTTCCTAAGAAACGAGGCAGTAACGTCCAGGCGTTTCGAAAGGGAAACGGAATCGTCACGGCGCCGAGAACGAGAGGCAGTATCGTCCTGGCGCCGGGAGAGGGAGGAAGGAAATTCCTGGCAGTGTGCCGATGAAGAGGGTGTACGTTGTCGTACGGCCGACGAAGTGCGCAGAGGTTTCTTGGGAGAGATACTAAAATCTTTCTTAGAAGAAGATCTCTTAACAGGCAAAGAGACGTCCTTACATCTGACGGACTGAGAAGGGTGGCTGAAAGCTTTAACTAACGATGAAAGTTGTTCCTGCATAACAACCATGAAAGCTTTAGCAACCTCCGCTGGCTCTCGCGGTGCCGAAGACGGCAGTTGTCGTACGGCTTGACTGGGAGCGCTGGCAGAAGAAGCAGGGAGTCTAGCAGGATTAACTGGGCTAAGGACTCTCTGTTTCGCCCTTTTAACAGGAACATCGAAATCGTCTTCCGAAGGATCAGGGTCTCTGCTACTCGAACCGGGAGAGGGAGAGCGAGACTGCACGTCCCGGTTCCACCCTCTCTTCATTGGTCTTGATTCGTAACGCCAATTACGTCTGGGAGAACGATCGGGCGAAGACACAAACGTATCCGACACGCCTTTCCTACGGCGGTCAAGAGCAGCCTGGGAGATCGCAACAGGACTGTCTGAGGCGACGACTGACCGAGGATAAGCACCTCTCACCCCCTTTCGGCTTTCGACGTACCTTCTCCCTTGGTCCTGGGAGCTTGGTAGAGGTCTAGACCTAGGGGTATGACAGATTCGATCAGTCGCCACCTCCACTGCACTTTCACAAGCACTAATTTCACCTACACCCTTACCTTTAAAGGCCTCCAACTGTGCTTTAATGGCCTCCAATTCAGCAGCCAATTTAGCATACCCAGGGTCATCCGTAGGCACAGGTCCTGTAGAAGGGGCAGGAGTCACTACATTTGGGGAAGGAATACCTTCCAAAGGGGTTACAAGCAAAGGGTCAATAGATAAATCTAAGCTAGGCTCACTAGCAGACTTTGACTTTGATTTAGCTCTTCTAACTCTATCAATCTCAAGTTTGCGCACATAGTGCTTCATAGCTAACCAATCATCATCACTTAAAACCACGCATTCCTTGCACTTATTATCTAAAGCACATTCAAACCCCCTGCAACCCATACAGATAGTGTGAGGGTCAACCGAAACTTTCGGCAACCTCACCTTGCAAATATCATTCGCACAAACACGATAATGAATTTTCTCACTCATGATAATAAAGGAAAAAAGACAAAAAAACAAAAACAACACGATTGCCAAATCCCAACACAGTGTACTTCACCAAAAACGAAGTCCAAAAAGGCGATGAAGGGAAAGCGATCCGAAAAAACTCTGAAAGGCGGACCAACGATGTTGTCGATCCGGCCGGCAGAGATAATCTGAGGAACAGAAAACGGGAATGATTCCAAGTACCACCCTGTAAGGGTTGTTAACCATCTAACCACACAACCACCACAAGGCAGTTGCCACGATTTTCGATTAAATTCTGCCGCAGTCGGAGACTCAGCTATATATATATAACTGCCAGGTAAGTTCTATTCATAAAAACAAGTTTACACACTCAATAATTACATATCGTCAATCACCATCTACTGCCATCTTTTGGCAAATATGTAAGCACTCCCAGTTGTCCAAAACAATTGTTTATGGTGAAGGAAGTATTGTAATACTATACAGTAAATATAAAATTAACCTTTATTTTAATTAAACACACAACTACTGTACACAATTATACTGAGCATATTATATGTTGCCATGTCAATCCTTTTAAACTACTATGTAACTAGAAAAATTAATTACAAATATCGAAAATTCTAGGTTTCGGACAACAAGGGTAGCCTACCGACAACACAACAGAGCCGGAGAAGTATGAATAAATAGAGAGAGAATTACCAGTAAATATTCTTATTTTACTTAAAACATGAAACTATACAGTATACAATAATTAAAATTAGTATATTTTATGATTTTTAAGTCAATCCTTCCAAACAAATACTCTATTAATGAACAATACAGTACAGTGAACCCTCGCTACTTCGCGGTTCGACCATCGCGGATTCACCACTTCGCGGATTTTTTTCATAACCCATGTCTATACATATATTGCGGATTTTCCGGAAATATCGAAAATACCGCGATGTGACCGATGGTGCGAGATTGGAGAAAGTAAGGAAAATTGAATCATGATTGATTTTCAATATAAATGAAACTTTGAGGAGCAACAAAGATATCATTTGTTAGAGAGATAGAGAGAGGTAAGGAATGGGAGGTAGTGAAAAGTAGCCCACAGAGAGAGAGAGAGAGAGAGAGGAGAGGAGAGAGAGAGAGAGAGAGAGAGAGAGAGAGAGAGAGAGAGAGAGAGAGAGAGAGAGGGGGGTTTAAATGTAATAAACAAAAAAATTTGATAGGTTATAACACATTGGTGCTTATGTAATATCAACTGTATACTGTAGACGGTTTGAATAAGTTAAGAAATGGTATAAATGATACTTTGTTAGTGTATTCGTACACACTCAAGAGCGGCAGCTAGATGACAGCTGATCTAATCACAGCCAAAAGTAAAAAAAAAAAAAGTCAACAATACTCGATTTTTAAAACACACCCGAAATTTAAAAACAAAAGTACACGCTTTCATAATGTGCAATTAACTATTTAAAGAGTGGCAATTTTCTAGAATAAAATGATATTTCCCAAAAAATAGTGGTTTGCTGATGAAATCGGATGCCCTATTTTTGGCTATGATTGAAATGGATGTAGACTCGGCCTAATTATTTCATTTCGTATTTAATTGACACTAAGAAAACTAATTTTAGTTTCTTCATCTAAATGTAAGTATTGTATAACACGAAGAGAGAGAGAGAGAGAGAGAGAGAGAGAGAGAGAGAGAGAGAGAGAGAGAGAGAGAGAGAGAGAGAGAGAGAGAGAGAGAGAGAGAGAATCAGCTGTTGTAATCAAATGGCGTGTTTTTGTTTCGTGAGAATTTCATCGCCACGACTTTAACAACAACATACTGTACTGAACTTTACAGTATTATACAGACTACTGTAATATGATAAAGTAAAATATTTGTAATCTATTTTATATTAAATAGGGCTATTTTTGTTTTATTTAAAATTTACATTTACGTATGTAAAACAACTCTCTCTCTCTCTCTCTCTCTCTCTCTCTCTCTCTCTCTCTCTCTCTCTCTCTCTCTCTCTCTCTCTCGTAGATTGTTTTCCTGCTTTGCTACGTATGTATGATTTTATATAGATACGGTAAATAATATTTGTAATAACATATTTTATAAAAGCTTTTACTGTAATATCATTATTTATCACTTTCATCATGCGGGTTAGATTCCTTAGTTTGTTTACTGAGCGTACTTTATGACGCCGTCGTTTCAGGCGGCGTCATAAAGAAAAAAAATTTCATTTGGAAGTCCTAAGAAAAATTAAGTAAAACATTAGTAATAACCAAATCAACATACTGTACTGAATAATCAATATAACTGATGCAAAAACTAACCTATAAACAGATGTGTAAATGCGTTTGTTTCTTCATTAGGATCAGAGATAAACGTAAACAAAACATTGGTTGCCATTTTTTATCGTGCTTTTTGGCGTGTTTAGGAAACGCATGATATAAAGTCGCCTTTAATATTTGTGCCTGTTTTAGTTTAGGGTACTGTAGTACATGCATTAAGTGTTCTGTACATTAAAGGGTAGTTTGTTAACAGTACTACATACAAGGGAAGGTTTTAAAAGTCTGAATATACATGTTAAATAAATAGGTAAATATGGTGTTACTACTTCGCGGATTTTCACCTATCGCGGCCGCGTCTGGAACCTATCTACCGCGATAAACGAGGGTTCACTGTATGCAATTAGAATACCCTTACAACAACAACAGAGGTCGAGAACACAAATATTTTCACAATTCTAAAATTATATCTCATGTAATGGGCAAACCCGGACAGTCTTAAAATTTTGCCCTTTACATGGAAACATACTTCTCTCATTTTATTTACTGTAGAGTCGAATCGCATACTGTATACAAGTTAACCTGATTTTCATTCATGTTGCCGAAGCATGATGATTTATAGTTTTTAGTTCTGTAGTGCTTGATTATAAAGCTTAGGAAATTATTTATATTGTTATAACAAAATTATATTTTCAGTTTTTAGACACATTGTAATGTTATCTTCCAAATTCAGCATTTACATTTACAGTAATTGCGCGATTTGCACGTTCATAGGTTTCCCACTAAATTTCCTTTTTGCTTCTTAGTTTTGGACACAGCTTTCCAAGATTCAAAACAGAATAGCAGTTATAAATATTCTTTGTTTTCTTACCTTCATTTACAGCTTGTTAGTTTATATTTGGCAGTATATTTTCTTGATCTTTTTTCCATCGTGAATAAGAGCATAATGTAAAAATCACAAATTTTAAGTAATTTGTATTTTTCCTAACAGTACTTACCTCGAACTACAGTACTTTCTTAGGAGTATCTGGGATCTCCTCCCAACTGACCAGAATTTTGTGTAGTTTACCCTACTCCCGTTTTCTATGCGGGGTAACCTCTGGCGGAGTGATATGCGCCATGAGGCGACCCGGGGTCAGAGAGCATGCTTGCTCAGGTCTCGAACTCCAGTAAGTTTTTGACAGATAGGTTTCTACGAAGTCCTGTAAGGCACTCGGGGCAGGATGGGCGGGCCATAACCCGAAAGTAGTTCGAGGTAAGTACGGTTAGGAAAAATACAAATTACTTGAAATTTGTGATTTGTTCCAACACGGAGTACTTACCTCGAACTACTTTCTTAGGAGACTTACACCTTAGGAGGTGGGAGTGGCCTTCCGGACCTAAAGACCGTGATGAGGAGAGAAAAGGAACCTAGACAGGAGGCTATGTTCTGCTGACCCCCAAGGAAACACGAGACATTAGGGAAAACTACGTAAAAAACTCTCTAGTGTCTAAGTAACCCACCTCTGCAAAAAACCTTAGAGATGCATTCTTCCACTGACAGTGTATCTCATGGCAGTTAAAGGATTTAAGGGTCATATAGGGGAAGGTGATAGGGAAAAAAGGGGTAAGGAAGGAACCTGTGTCTCTTGGCCTTACCGCCCGCGGCTACACCTTTGAATCTTTTGGAGCGTGGAAATGATGGGACCGAGAGAGAACCCATCCAAGGTTCTAGAACAATCCTTCAAGTAGTGAGTCGTAAAGGTAGACTGTCTAGACCATGTACCTGTCCTCAGGATTTGGCCCACTGCCATGTTTCTTTTAAAGGCCAACGAAGTACTCAGTCCTCTAATGTCGTGGGGTCTAGGCCTTCCTGGAAGGGGGACCCCTGGACTGCTGTAGAGTTTCATGATCACCTGGCGTAGCCAGAAGGAGATCGTCCTAAGGAGACGAACAGACTTGGTTTCGGGGCGAAGTTTGGCCGTCCTCTCTAGGTACTTCAGTACTGCCCTGACTGGACACAGAAGCAAGTCCCTCGGGTTGTCCGAACGTGGGATAGCTGACACTGAGAACCCTTCAAACTTGGGGTCCCAAACAGCTGGATTCTGAGTCTTGGCTACGAAGGAGGGCAAGAATCTGAAGGTAGCTTCTCGCCAGCCCTTCAGGTGTGAGATCTCGTAAGACAGTCCATGAATCTCACCTATTCTTTTTTGCTGATGCTAGAGCTAACAGAAAGACTGTCTTGAGGGTGAGCTCCTTGTCTACAATGTCTTTGAGAGGCTCGAAGGGAGGTTCCGAAAGCATCTTCAGTACCCTAGCCACATCCCACTGGGGCACTGCTCGAAGCTCTTGATGAGCATCGAGATATATCTGGAGGTACCTAGGTCGATGCCCTTCAGGAGGAAGACTTGGCCCAGTGCTGCCCAGACCCCTTTAATGGCTGGGATGGACGTGCCCACTTCGTCCCTGAGACAGACCAGGAAGTCTGCTATCTCGTGAATGGAGGCCCGTAACGGCCTGTTCTTCTTCGAGGAGCACCCCTTAGTAAAGGTAGCCCACTTCTCCTGGTACACTGCGATTGACGAACGTCTCAGGTACCCTGACATCCTCGATGCCGTCCTCGACGAATATCCTTCCTTTTTCAGGAGACACTTGATAACCTCCACGCGTGAAGGCGGAAGGACCGAGGGTTTTCATGGAACCTTTGGAAGTGAGGCTGCCGGAGAAGGTCTGGTCTGTCTGGAAGTGGCCAAGGTGGAAGGCATGCCAGTTCCTTTAGATCTGCGAACCACTCTCTCCGACCACCAGGCCGCTATTAAAGTCATCCACAGGTTGGCCGCCCGTCTCACCCTGTTGAGGTCCTGTCTGAGCATCCCGAAGGGAGGGAAGGCGTAAACGCCGAGGTTGTCCCAAGGGTGTTGGAAGGCGTCCTCGAACGCTGCTGCTGGATCTGGCACAGAACAAAACATGGGGAGCTGTGCGTTTAATCTCGTGGTGACAAGGTCTATCACCAGCGAGCCCCACTTCAGGATGAGGGTTTTGGCCACTTCTGGGTGTAGGGACCACTCGGGCTCTACCACGTGACCCATCCTGCTGAGGCCGTCGGCCAGGACGTTCCTCTTCCACGGAATGAACCTGGCTGAAATATTGTTTTGTTCCACTTCGGCCCATTCTAGGAACTCCAACGCGAGATTGCACAGTTCCTTTGACTTCAGTCCTTCTTTGTTTTTTCACGTGGGCACATCAGAGCCACGGTGTTTCCCCGGAGTAGATGGACGAACTCTAGGCACGCCCTTTGTACGGATATCATCTCCAGCCCGTTTATGTGCAGGTCCGTCTCCTCGACTTCCCATTTCCCTTTTGACGTTTTGTCGAGAAGATGGGCACCCCCGCTCTCCTTTGATGCATCTGTGAACAGGAGCATCTCCAGAGGGTCAGCTGCGAAGGGCATTCCCTCTAGGTTGTCAAGTCGCTCCGCGGAGGGGAGAGCTCTCGCCCACCGGGAGACTAGGACCAACCTTAGGTAGGCCATCCTGGTGGAGGGTATCAGCTGGGACTTCTCCAGGTTGATGATGATATTCAAGACATTGCAGAACTGCAGGCGCTTCGCGCCTTGCTCCCTCAGTACTTCCTTGAGGCTAAAAACAACAACCAGTCGTCTAGGTACCGAATCAGGCGGGTGCCCTGTTCATGTGCCCAGGCCAAAACTGTTGCGAAGACCCTCGTGAAGACCTGAGGGGCTGTCGACAGTCCGAAGCAGAGGGTATTGAACTGCAACGTTTGGGTACCTCATTTCTACCCTTAGGTACTTCCTGCTGGAGGGATGGACAGGGACCTGGAAGTAGTCGTTTTTGAGGTCTATGGACTTCTCCAGGTTGATGATGATACTCAAGACGTTGCAGAACTGCAGGCGCTTCGCGCCTTGCTCCCTCAGTACTTCCTCTGAGGCTGAAAACAACAACCAGTCGTCTAGGTACCGAATCAGGCGGGAGCCCTGTTTGTGTGCCCAGGCCAAAACTGTTGCGAAGACCCTCGTGAAGACCTGAGGGGCTGTCGACAGTCCGAAGCAGAGGGTATTGAACTGCAACGTTTGGGTACCTCATTTCTACCCTTAGGTACTTCCTGCTGGAGGGATGGACAGGGACCTGGAAGTAGTCGTCTTTGAGGTCTATGGACTTCTCCAGGTTGATGATGATACTCGAGACGTTGCAGAACTGCAGGCGCTTCGCGCCTTGCTTCCTCAGTACTTCCTCTGAGGCTGAAAACAACAACCAGTCGTCTAGGTACCGAATCAGGCGGGTGCCCTGTTTGTGTGCCCAGGCCAAAACTGTTGCAAAGACCCTCGTGAAGACCTGTGGGGCTGTCGACAGTCCGAAGCAGAGGGTATTGAACTGCAACGTTTGGGTACCTCATTTCTACCCTTAGGTACTTCCTGCTGGAGGGATGGACAGGGATCTGGAAGTAGTCGTCTTTGAGGTCTATGGACTTCTCCAGGTTGATGATGATACTCAAGACGTTGCAGAACTGCAGGCGCTTCGCGCCTTGCTCCCTCAGTACTTCCTCTGAGGCTGAAAACAACAACCAGTCGTCTAGGTACCGAATCAGGCGGGTGCCCTGTTTGTGTGCCCAGGCCAAAACTGTTGCAAAGACCCTCGTGAAGACCTGAGGGGCTGTCGACAGTCCGAAGCAGAGGGTATTGAACTGCAACGTTTGGGTACCTCATTTCTACCCTTAGGTACTTCCTGCTGGAGGGATGGACAGGGACCTGGAAGTAGTCATCTTTGAGGTCTATGGACTTCTCCAGGTTGATGATGATACTCAAGACGTTGCAGAACTGCAGGCGCTTTCGCGCCTTGCTCCCTCAGTACTTCCTCTGAGGCTGAAAACAACAACCAGTCGTCTAGGCACCGAATCAGGCGGGTGCCCTGTTTGTGTGCCCAGGCCAAAACTGTTGCAAAGACCCTCGTGAAGACCTGAGGGGCCGTCGACAGTCCGAAGCAGAGGGTATTGAACTGCAACGTTTGGGTACCTCAATTCTACCCTTAGGTACTTCCTGCTGGAGGGATGGACAGGGACCTGGAAGTAGTCGTCTTTGAGGTCTATGGACATCATGAAGTCCTCCTCCTTCACGTCCGCTAGGACAGACTTCGGAGTGTCCATCTTGAAGTCGTTCTTGTACACGAATTTGTTGAGGGCTGAGAGGTCTATGACCGGTCTCCAGCCCCCTGTCGCTTTCTCCACCAGGAAGAGCCTGCTGTAGAACCCTGGACCCGGGTTCTTGACTGGTTCTACTGCCCCTTTCGCCAGGATTGCCGAGACTTCTTCCTACAATTCTGCTACTCTCCAGGGGTCCTTGGGTGCCAACCACTCCGCCTGTTGATCTGGGATCAGGGGTGGGGGAGTCTGCTAGGAAGGGCAACCTGTACCCCTCCTTTAGTACTGCTACGGTCCACGGATACGCTCCGTGGTCCCGCCATGCTTGCCAAGATCCTTTGAGGCATCCCCCCACCTGAGGCGTTGGCCGGAGTAGGGGGCCTCCCCTCCTACCTCCTTCGAGAGGCGCGGCCTGAACGCCCTCTCCTGGAGCCCGAATAGGACGGTCTGAAGGTTAACTGTGGAGTCAAAGCTCCTCTACGGGGGGGGGCAAGGCGAGATAAAGATTACGTGTGCCAACGTCTACATCTGACGGGCGGACGGAGCCGAAGAGACACTGGGCAAAAATGCGGGGGGCCTCTCCAGCGGTCACTGAGGCAGGCACTGGAGCGGCAAGAGCCCTGTTCGACCCGCTAGGGGGAAAGCCACTTTGCCTCCGTCACGGATGAAGCCGTTGGGACGGGGGTAGCCATCATGGGTCTACCCCCTCCAGGGGAAATCTGTGGAGTGTAAGTACCCTGCCATGTCAGCAGCCGCCTCCAATGCTTGGAAGGGGCTGGACGGGACGATGGCACGGCTGGCTCCATCATGGATGCAGCCGCCGGGACGGAGGTAGCCGTCATGGGTGTGTCAGCAGCCGCCTCCGATGCTTGGATGGGGCTGGCCGGGACGATGGAGCGGCACCGGGACGGAGGCAACCGTCATGGGTCAACCCCCTCCTGGGGAATCCGTGGGGTGTGAGTACCCTGGCATACCAGCGGTTGACCACGAAGCCTGAATGGAGATGTCGTGGTACCGGGTATGGATGCCATGCTGCCGGGTCGAGCCAACGGCTGCCTCCGCTGGACGGATGGAGCTCCTGCGGAGATCCATGGAGCTGCGGGCTTCCCAGTGCTGGCTGGTTGGTTCCTTCGTTCAGGGCGGGCCATCGAAGAACCGGAGGCCGGGACAAGGCTGCCAGTCCGAAGGGGCGACTCTCTCCGCTGGGCGGGTGAAGTCGGAACCTTCGCGGGCTTATGCCTGTCGACCGAGACCTGGAGCGATGACTTCCATCAATGATCGGGTCTGCTGGAGGAGACGTACCGCGAGGATGGCGAAGGAGCTCTAGGGAGCCAGCCAGTGAGGGCCTCTGCTGCACGGGGGTATCCACCAACCTGCTGAGGCCCGAGAGTCAGTCCTCATTCGTCGCGGGCTTCGGTTCGTCTAGCCCGTGGTGGCGTCTGATGAGTGCTAGTACTTTTCTGTAGGCGGGGGGTGCCTCGTCCACTGAGCCTTCTGCACTATCTCCTAGGCCTTCCGTCGGATGCTCCTCTGCCTGAGAAGGTGCACCTACGACGGGGGGCCGTGCTCGGGGTGGAGGCATCCTTTTGTCGTGGTACGACTTCGGCGGTTCTGGATGGAGGACGGGCATCGCCGCTGGGACGGAAGCCTCCATCCTGGACTTGTCTCTGCCCACGAAGGACCAAGCTGCTGCGGGCTTCCTCGTGGCTGCTGGTTGTCTTTCCCGTTCTGGCCGGCTTGTCGAAGACTTGGAGGCTGGGACATGGCTACCAGAACGTAGGGGCGACTCTCTCCGCTGGGCGGGTGGAGTCGGAACCTTCGCGGACTTATGCCTGTCTGCCGGAGCCTGAAGTGAGGATTCCCTCCGACGTTCGGACCTGCTGTAGGGGACGTACTTCGGAGCGGGAGAACAAGCCCTTAGGATCAGCCAGAAGTACCCGAAAATGCTGAAGCTCCCTGGAGGTGGCTGTGTGGGATGGCGATACGCACCCTTTCCTCCCTAGGGGAACGGCTTCTGTGCCTCCTTCTGGGGGATCTAGCATGCCTCCTGGCGTGGCGAGATCTGGAACGGGAATGGGACCTCCTTCTGCGGGACCTCTCTCGCCTCCTCTACTGGTTCCTCGGCGCTCCATCCTCCGAGGAGAAAGAGTATGACTCGAAAGAGGAGCCCAAAGATTTGTAGGACCGCACTGAAGGGTCCGAGTCGTCCCGCGTCGCTGGCAGTTCCTCGTGTCGGTCCATAGGTGAAGAAGGCTCCAGGAAGACGGGAGAGCGAGGTAACTTCTTGCTTGGGAACCACGCCTCGAACTCTTCCTCCAGTCTCATGGGCGACCTGAAGGGCGTCCTCGGCGGCGCCCATGCGAGGGGATCCAATGATGGTGAGTCCTCCTTCTCGGCGTCTCCCCCAGATACCAACGTACCTGAAATACAGGCCCATGAAGCGGGGGAAGAGGCTGCAGCAGCCTTTCCCCACATAGGATCATCAGAAGAGACGGGCCCCGCTGGCACCAGGACTCCGTCCTCCGAACACACTCCCGTCCCTCCCTCAGGCCCCCCACTTGCCTGGACCAACAAACATCCCCACTAGCAGAAATCTCAGACTCATGGGGAAGAGCAATGGGCCTGCAACTGACTTACCTCGTCCCCTACTCTGGGTAGGGGAAGGCGGCTGAGAAGCTATATCTGACGAGGCATTGGGAGAAGCAAGCGGCGAGGAGAGGCTCAGCTTCCTAGGTGACCTCTTGGACGCCTACTTCTTGGTGCCGTAGCGCACCAACTGTACCTCGTTCCAGGACTCGCACGCAGGACACGTGGCGGTAGGAGAACATAAGCTGCCCCTACACGATGAACACAGAGGGAAAGGGTAGGAAAGGGTATGGAATGACCACAATGGGACCACGTGGGGACCGCGTAAGACACAAAGGGTCGCACTGGGTAAGGAGAGAGCGTTGAGATATTATCGCGACGCGACCAGAAAACTTACTGGAGTTCGAGACCTGAGCAAGCATGCTCTCTGACCCCGGGTCGCCTCATGGCGCGTATCACTCCGCCAGAGGTTACCCCGCATAGAAAACGGGAGTAGGGTAAACTACACAAAATTCTGGTCGGTTGGGAGGAGATCCCAGATACTCCTAAGAAAGTAGTTCGAGGTAAGTACTCCTTGTTGGAACAAATGTTAGTTTTCTGCTACTTTGTTTACTATCGTACAATGATTGAAATACAGTACAGTACAAGCAAAACAACTGCTATCTGATTCGATTGTTCACAGTTCATAACAAAACAGCTTTTTTTTGTTTGGTTGTTACTGAGACTGTATGCGTTTAGGCAATGATTATAACATTAATCAGGATACTTATATCAATATCTTTAATTTTCTAACCCATTGAAGTAGAAGATGGGATAAATATTAGTTGTACTGTAGTTTCAAGCTTCAAGACTGCGTAAATCTTCATACGAAAATGGTTAGTGGTCGTTGTATAAAATATGTACACTTAGTTGATCTTGAATTGCATACATTTTGTACAATACAGAATTAAGTAACGTTGTTTATTGATTGTAAATATAGGCTACGTGAGGGCAAACAAAAACAGTGAAAACTTAAAAGTACAGTTGACTTTTATGGCAGTGATAGTATTATATTACAGTAATATACACTACAGTACCAGAAAGTGTTATATAGTATTACTAAATAGGAACAACTATACTGTGATAGAAACCAAGTAAAAACAATATTAGGCAGTATTTAGTGTGCTGATTACCCAACTGTAGGTAATGGGTAGCGAGTTGTTAGGTTGCGTTAGGAGTTATCCCACACTAGGGGACAAAATTTTTGCAAATTCGCACCTGTCTCTGTTACCTAACCTTCGCAAAGAGTGGGGCTGACTGTACTAGAAGCTGAGGTCGAAGTGGCTTCTTAAGTGAGCACGACTTCCACAACTATCTGCAGTAACTACAGACATTATAAATTTCAAAAGCATTTTCAAACTTCCTTTAAATTATACTTCTAATAAAGGAAGGTTTGTATCCGTGTAGGAACTACTACATTTTCAGAACCTTACATGATCAACTTTGTGTTGAGCAGTTATTTGCTTCTTTCGACCAATATGGAGTTAGAAGGCGAGGGTAAAAAATAACTTGATAAATATTATTTACTTTAATAAGCTATAGTCCATACAAGTATGTATGTATAAAATAATTTCTCATCTGTAAAACTTATGTGCAAAGATTATGTAAAACTACCAGTTGTATGACTTCACTGCTGCTGGAAACGTAATTCTACAGTGAAGAACATGATTTCAGCAGCATAAATATACATCATTTTTAAAATATAGCTACCCTCAGATACAGTTTGATTAACTGGTACACCAATCAACAGTTTAGCAACAGCTGTTAGCATCACAATGATCTGCACATACAACGGGACATGGAAGAGCTGATGATGCATTATGCGTAATTTATGAAATGTAAATTTGCTAAGATTTTGTTTTAATATTTAAAATTGGTGCTGTTAACTCCTTACAAACAAAGAAAATTTTAAAATCTGAATAAAAATGCAATACCTTTTGGACGCTAAAATTAAAACAGCTTTTACCTTTACACATAGAATTTTTGAAAGACGGCCACAAAACTGATGCATGTGGTACACTTAATGCACAAAATATCACCAACAAGTAGTAAAGACCACTCCTGGATGGATTGTAAAAAGCTGCTAAATTCCTCAGTTATGGCCTAACCAGTACAATATTGCTGGAGGGATAGAGGAGATACAGCTACACACCATGGGCACTCGTTCAACGGGTGGTATTCCAACCCCAGAGCACGGAGTAAAAAAATACGGCAACATTAAGTTCCTAAGGGACGGAATGTGGAAAAACAACATTATTCAACTGTCTCACTTTTGAGGACATGAAATTTAAACAAACTCAAGCAAACTTTTGTTTTATGAAACGTTTAACTAAATTTATTTTCAAAATTCTTATGATTTGTGTCTGCCTACACTGAACACTGAAAAACACAACCTTTGTAAGCTAGACTAAATGCATTAACCCTGACCGTTTCCTATTTGAAAATGCTATAGCTATAATTTTATTTTGATCTCTGATTTAATGCTTGCTTGACACCATTTACAAGGTCTATCCTGCAATGTTCAGTTGTAGAAATAAAAAAGATACAATCAAGAAGTTTACTCAAGAATGGAAGCCTATTGCTAAATGATGCACTACTTAGCTCCAACCTAAACTTTTAAAGAAAACTCAAGTTTGAAAATTGTACACTATAGTGACAACCTAGATTAGGTAATGTGTACGACCAGTAGCAATTTCTTCCTCATAAACTACATGATGTGCACGCCAATGGGGGCATAACACTAGCTCTATCTCAATGTATACAATGTGCACATTACTGTATATACAATCGCAAGACGGCACCACACTTGAACTCCAAGTTTAAAGCTAATTACAAAAGTCTAAGTACATACCAAGATAAACATCCTCAGTTTTGGAATGTAATATGCTCAACAATCTAAATACAATAACAGTTTACACTGGCTACCAGTAGCATTATTAAATCCCCACTTTCTTTTGTGTATTTTCTCGGCTCAGCCGACTCTTTCCCTCACCGGAGTAATATTCATATCACTCTGACCACTTGTTTAACAGCTGCACACCAGAGTAAGCTTACACTATAACTGTAAAACTGTTACGAGGCACAAAACTAAAGTAGACTCCTGAAATGATCCATGAAGGCACAAACAGTACACAGTACTTTTATCATTACAACCCACCAATATTTGCTGCATATGGTAGCACTGAAGCCTGGACAAGGGAACTGGCTATTATGCATTAAAACCTCTCTAGCATCAGCAGGAATAGAAATTTACAGAAAATGCTTCAAAGCAATTTTGTTTAAAGTGTTCTAATCTTTTTGGGAAGATAATTTGGGGATAAACATCAATCCTTAAGGGAAAAGAAGGAGACCTAAAACTGTTACAAGTGGATGGATTAAGTCGTAATGGCAAACATTTAAGCAAATAAATGTAGAATGTCAAGCGTGTTTAAAATTTTTTGGGGAAAGGGTTATGACAAAGATCTTACTGAACTACTTAAATCTGTACTGGCAACTGACAGTTTTTAAGGCAGTTTAAGGACACCAAATAGTTATTTTTTAATGCTATTCAGGCACTTCAATTCCTATTCACAATCATTATATGCTTTTTTCAACAAGATATTCTCTCAACGGTGGGATAGAATTATCATTTATAATTTCTGTTAATGACAATTCACCATAAGCTAGACACCTAATTAAGTACTGTACTAGGATCAAAAATTTATATACTGTATGCTTAAAATTTCCTATAATGGTTTAAAAATGTCCTTTTTCATTTCACTCATATAATACAATATAGAATTATAAAACTTGCGAACTAGAAGAAATCTCATTGAATAGAAAAAAAATATATATATATTAAATACAATTATGTTAAAGATGCAAAACCCCTTCTTCTTTCGCAGACATTGCATGGGACAGAGGTGCGTCGGTAAGGGAATCGCCAGCCGTGAGGTCCCTAATCTCATCCTGATCATATCTGTCATCATCAGATGCAGACTGGTGTGACTGCTGCGACCCAGAAGACATGGCAGAGTTACGCGAGAAAGACCCTCTACGTGGAGTATGAGCGACTGTTCTCTGGTTGGCTGGCTTGACAGTTATTATTAAATTGCTGCTATTTGCAACCATCATGTCAGTCACCTGTAACAAATCAAATCCAAAGTGGCAATACAAGGAAACCAAGTACAAGTTACATTACCTAAATTTGAAGGCATGGACGAACTTATGTCCTTTTATTTAACTTTGATCTTTGAACAGGTATATTTTCAAAATACAGAAGAGCCTAAAGTATCAAAGTCTATTCATGCCAAGAGGGTTTTGTATTGCTGGCCTTCTTAGCCTATAAAAGGGCCTGACCTTAACACCTTGTAAAAGTTTGTCTAAAACGTGAATGAGAGTAGAACAAAGCTTTAAAAATTTAAAGTCAGATGACTAATAACAAAAAGCATCAATTCAAGTAAAAAAAAAAAAAATACATCATTACCAAATTTCCAGATATTGTTATGCATAATTTAAACTTTCCGTACATAGAATTACAATTTTGTTCAAAATACTAATTTCACAAATACGACTGGTAATAATTATGAATACCCACTGATGTACCTTCCTGTACACCCAGTTTACTTCAACAAAAACTGCATTACTTTCCAGTTAACGAATTCCTTCTATAAAGAAAATTACTTTCTTCTTTATCAAAAAAGGCAAAAGATTATATTTATACAAAACTAAAATGTTTTAGTATTGTCAAGTAGTGTTGTTAATCTTTAAGGTTGCTTGTGCAAAGTGATTCCTTTGAAAGTGTTAACAATATAATAAATCTTTCTGAAGTCTCAGAACAGGCGAGACTCCATAACACGGTATTTTCCTCATGCCATTTGGTAGTTAATATCTTCCATTATGATTTGGTTGGTTTCAATGGAGGGAATGGCTAGGATGTTATCTAATTTCCAATATCAAAAGACAAACCATTTGGGCTAAAGTCAATCATTTTGATTTGGTGGTCTGGTTAAACTACTTATATCTAATGTAAATTAAATTTTGATAAACATGAACAATTTAAGTTTTTAGAAATTTTAACAATAATGTACTTTTATTAATATTTAGCTTTTAGCCTTCATTAAATCCTACTCATAGAGACTTCTATTGAAAAAAAAAAAAAAAAAAAAAAAAAAAAAAAAAAAAAAAAAACACTTGACAATGCTGATGAGCCTGGTGTTGGTCTTGATATCTGTTCAGTGTTAAAATTTCTTAAAAATATTATGCATATAAGATGCTCCTGAAAGTGCAGACTAAAGTTGCATATAGGATCAGATGTAAATTTGGTTAAAAAGATCAAAAACTTTTCAAAATTCAAGATTTCATGTTTATATTGTTTGAATTTCTCTTACATTATTTCTAATTATCTGTTCACACTATGTATCCCAATATCATCATTATTATTATTATTATAATGTCCAAGCTAGAACCCATATTGGAAAAGCAGAATACAAGCCAAAGGGCTTCTCCAAGGAAAATAGCCTAGTGAGGAAAGAAAATAAGGGAAAAGCAAAATAAATAAATAAATATATAATATTTTAAGATCATTAACTATGTTGAAATAGATCAGTCAGATATAAACTATAACACAAGACTTATATCTACCTGCTCAATAAAAATAATTTACAAAAGGTTTTTCAACTTCTTAAGTTCCATTTATTCAACTTCCTGATTAGGAAGATCATTCCATAATCTGATCACAGCTCGAATAAAACTTCTTAAGAGTACAGTACTGTGAAGTATTGTGTTTTATGAGGGAGAAGGTATGGTTGTTAGAATTAACTGTATATGCAGCACTACGTATAAAATGACACAGTATGAGTGCAATGGGTGATCTGAATTATGAGAAATCTTATATAACACGCATCAATCAAGAACTAAATGAATGACGGTGAGAGATTTATATCCAGGCCAGGAATATGCTATTTAATGGACATTAAGTTTCTATCCAACAAACTAAGACGAGAGTCAGCAGTTGAAGACCAGACAGGAGAACAATGGTTGAGACAAGGTAGAATGAACAAACAAAGATATTTCCAAAAATATTTCTCAATAAGCGAATTTATTTTGCAATATAAGAAGAAACAGACTGAACATGTTTCTCAAAAATGAAATTTGTAATCTAGAATCAAACCTAAAATTCTAAGAGTTGTATATATTGGTTGTTTAACTTGTATGTTGGAGTGGTGAGAAAGGTGAATGCTGGAGTTCTTGGACGAGGATTGAAAATCATAACGAAAATGATCATGAATGGGAGGTAAATCAGTTGTTGTTTACAGATGATATTGTACTGTTTGCAGACTCAGAAAAGAAGCTTGGCCCATTAGTGACAGAATTTGGAAGGGTATGTGAGAGAGGGAAGTTGAGAGTTAATGTGAGTAAGAGTAAGGTTATGAGATGTACGAGAAGGGAAGGCGGTGCGAGGCTGAATGTCATGTTGAATAGAGAGTTACTTGAGGAGATGGATCAATTTAAGTACTTGGGGTCTGTTGTTGCAGCAAATGGTGGAGTGGAATCAGATGTACGTCAGAGAGTGAATGAAGGATGCAAAGTGTTGGGGACAGTGAAGGGAGTTGTGAAGAATAGAAGGTTGGGCATGTATGTAAAAAGAGTTCTGTATGAGAAAGTGATTGTACCAACTGTGATGTATGGATCGGAGTTGTGGGGAATGAAAGTGACGGAGAGACAAAAATTGAATGTGTTTGAGATGAAGTGTTTGAGGAGTATGGCTGGTGTATCTCGAGAAGATAGGGTTTGGAACGAAGTAGTGAGGGTGAGAACGGGTGTAAGAAATGAGTTAGCAGCTAAAGTGGATATGAATTTGTTGAGGTGGTTTGGCCGTGTAGAGAGAATGGAAAATGGCTGTCTGCTAAAGAAGGTGATGAATGCAAGAGTTGATGGGAGAAGTACAAGAGGAAGGCCAAGGTTTGGGTGGGTGGATGGATGGAGTGAAGAAAGCTCTGGGTGATAGGGGAATAGATGTGAGAGGGGCAAGAGAGCGTGCTAGAAATAGGAATGAATGGCGAGCTATCAAGACGCAGTTCAGGTAGGCGCTGCTGCTTCCTCCAGTCGCCTTGGATAACCATGGAGGTAGCAGCAGTAGGGGATTAAGCATTATGAAGCTTTATCTGTGGTGGATAACGGGGGAGGGTGGGCTGTGGCACCCTAGCAGTACCAGCCGCACTCAGTCGAGTCTTTCGTCAGGCTGGGAGAGCAAAAAGAGGAAAGGTCCCCTTTTTTCCCCTTGTATAATGTCGGCTAACCCCCAAAATTGGGGGAAGTGCCTTGGTACAGTACATATACGATGTATAAAAGTTAGAGACATTGTCAGTACAAAAGATCTGATGAGTTTTTTGGGGGGTTCAACTTCATGCTCTGTAATTGGAAATGCACTAATTCTAACTAGATCTCTATTAAAGGATTCTACAACCATAGGTCTACATTCTGGATATAGTATTGATGCAAAGAGGGTAATATCTTCTGCAAACGCAACAAACTCGTTTATTATGCCAAATCACACATGCACATACTGCATAGCATAGTAGAAGAGTACCCAGAACACCACCAGATATTACATTCCTATAGTCACTGGTGTCCATCAATAACAACTTTGCAATCTATTACCTATTCCGCTTGGCTTAAGTCTGAAAACAAGGGCCTCAAGATTAACATGGCAAAAGGCAGCGGTAATATCAAGGCCAATTGTACGAACTTCCTGACCAAAACCAAAGAATTTTTGTACAGTATTGGAAATTATAAGAAGGGCATCCCATGTTCAAAGACCTTTATGAAAGCCAAACTGCAAAACAGGAAAAAGATGATTATCTTCAGCATACCAATTCAGACGTTTGGTCCAGACGTTAAAAAACATTAGATAATATGGGAGTTACGGAAATTGGACAGTAATCAGCAGGGCTAAGGCTACCACACACTTACCCAATGGATTACCATTACCAATTCTCCAGGGGCAAAAAGAACTTCTTGCTAACTTGTGAGAAATAACAACTTCAATCAGGTTCTTCATAAAAAAACATTTGGGTCTAGGTCCATTAAGAGCATTTAAATTTCCCAGGACCGAAAAGCTAAACTGATTATTTTAGCCTCAGGAAAACAGGAATGAGGAAGATCGAGTATCTCATTACTCTGCTTACTATTAAATACATCAGCCAAAGGGTTGCCTTTTCCCTTGGACAGTGAGCAACAATCATCTGGCTCAAGTAAAGAAGGAACCGGTAAGTCTACACCATTATGCAGATTTGAGGGTACCCCACCACTATGCTCCTGGGTTGTACCAAAGGATTTATTTCATGATCAAATTGTATTCCTTTCAAGCCAACCAATAAACTCTAAAAAATGACAGCTCTTAGCCGAGTAAATTTATTCCGTTTCCGTAAATAAGCGTGTCTAAAATCATCACTGAACCAGGGTTTGGCATTCTCTCGGTATCTTAACACACGAGAAGGGATTTGCCTATCAATTATGTTGACCAGATTTTCCTTCAAGAGAGTAACAAACTCTGCCCCTTACAGAATTGTGACCATATCAAATGCAAAAAAATCACTCAAAATGCCATTCCAGCAGCTTGCTATCTCATTTTTAGCAATACAGTAATGTTTCACCTCCACACAAAATTTAATTATGAGCACATTTTCATCCATTTCATTTTTAGTTCAGAAAACCTTTTTTTCATCTTACTAAATTCTCTCCTGTCTTTTTCCACTCATATACTTGATTAATGTTGCAGTGCAGAACTTTAAAGTTTTCAATCTGAACTTCTTAAGAATCATCGGTTATTTTGTAATTACCTATACCTTTTAGGTTACATTCATATGATCACTATCAGCATTGGATTTCAGAGCTACTAGAGTCAACTTTAGGGCTTGGGATGAAAATACCTCGTTTATCACCCATCCAAGAAGGCAAACGGGCAGAAAAGCATAAGACGTCGAGGCCGTCCCATGGAAGCTGAAACACGTCCGAGTGCTGCTGCCAGGTCTGGGACTGGTGAGCAGTAGACAGGCAGTTTTTTGTTAAAGCTTATAGCTTACTCTATTGTTACGGAACCCCACAAAGTATACATCAATGCCTACCACCAAGTGACTGACCAAAAGAGACTGGAAATGCTGAAACGGTGGAAAAGCTGCCTTCAACTCCAGAATATTAATATGAAGAGATTTGTTCTTGTGACCATTGTCCTGACATCAAATGGTCCATGAGATAGGACCTTCATCCCCCCTATTTGACACCTGTAAAAAAAATTTGGAGGGGGTCACTACGGGAGACCCCAAAAACAATTTCCTTGTTTAGTCACCATAATAGGCGGAGATGACCATGAGGAACAAGTTTCTCTAATGATGTCAAGTAACTTAATAGCTGTTGCCACTGTTGGGCTGGCAACTGTGTCAGATGAAAGAAAGGAGTTACTTCCCTGAATTAGGTTATTCCATGTCCTAGGATGGATAAACTTTCCCTGCAACTACAGTATTCCTCTGCACATGACCAGGTAACTATCATAATCAAGCCTTTAACAGAGTTAACCTAGGAAGATGTATTGTGTGGATGAAAATACAAGAAAAAGGCTATAACAATTAAGAGAAATAAATTATTGATCCTACATTAATTTAACCCAATTTTTTCTTACCATGGAGTTTTACCCAATTTTTTCATTGGGTCTTGGGAAGTTTAGGCATAAACGTGAGTAAAGTTTTTCAAACGAAAGGCTTTTACCAATAATTAAAAGATGAAAACGTTGGTTCCTTAGTGTACTGGAGTTCGTCCAGAAGTTAGATACTGTACATTATTGGTAGGTTTAAGACGTTGGCAGATGGATTTAACAGAAAGACAGAAAGCTATTTAGAAGAATATCACTATCAATATTTTGTTTCAGTGTTTGTGTTTTGTAACCACCGTCTCTTTAGACACAATTGCAAAGATTTAGAAAGTTAAAATAGAATAAGAGAAACAAGAAGTTATTAGAAATGTCATGGGTGACTTGTTACAAAATAAGAATTCTAGTTTAGAATTTGAAATTAGTCAAAGGAATACTTACAAAGACTAGAGAAAATATTTGTGTGACCTAATCGTCCTGACATACTAAACCAACGAAGTAATAACAATAATTCATGCTCACAAGTTACCAGGACATCCAGTAATCAAAGACTGTACATATAAGGATGAATCAATTTTTGGCCTAATAAAGGGATTTTGACGTAGGAAAAATCTATTTTTGGGCTCCAGCCATGTCGTCCTGATGGAAGTTCCTTCTGGCAACTTCTACAGTATAATATTTCTGCGATTGATATTACAAGAGAATTACCGTCAGGTATCACAGGGTTCCAACCCCCGGAAATGACTATCCGAAGATATCGTGTATAATCAGGGATGTATCCTAAGATAACCATAGATATCTGCACCCCAAAGAGACCTTACCCAGTCTAATCCACTAAGGGGAAGGATAAGTAAGGAGCCGTTACACATCCTATCACCTTCGAGTGCCCCTATACGTTCCTGCTTCTCATTCCTTCGAACGCACCTGATGGCTACAGTTCGGTTGATTTTAGGGGGAGCTTTTTTCCCAAACTTTGATAATTAGTTTTGTGAATTGGCTTCCTCTTTTTCACTAAAGTTGAATATCTACCTCTCTTTGGCTTTGTTTATGCTAATTTTGATTTTAGCTCCTTTCCAGGACTTAATTTTAGCATTTGGTTAGAGGAAGCCTGAGCGCTTCGAGTCCTGCTAGCATGGCGTCGGGCTTAGTCCCTGATGGCCTCTTATTTGTCGTGTTTACTCAAATTTTTGGGTAAACTTCACGTTAGCTAGTTTTGGTTCAGCATTTTTAATCCCTTTGAGGTGCTACAAAGGGACCACAAGGACTATGTCCCAAAAATTGATTGATGATAAATAAATACTGGTCTTCAATGAAATTTTTAACTGATGAGTCAATAGCAGAAGCATTTATGGCCAGGATAATCTGTAGACATTTGTTTCGAGATACTTCTCTTGGACAATGCACCCAAATTTACTAGTGTCATAAAGAATTGTGCAATATTTTTTCTTTAAAGTAAGAAAGGCGAGATACCCCCAACCCCCTATATGTCAAGTTCAAATAGAGCATCAGAAATGGCAAATCAAAGGGGCTGTGGATGTCCTTCGAACCATCATTAGTCCAACCATGGAAGACTGATAATTAATTTTAGATCACAAATTTACATAAAATAACTAGGCAAATGAAATATTAGGAGAAACCAAATATTTTTGTTACACAGATATAGATAGACTACTAAAATACTTGTTAGATGACATGCAGTCCTTTAGACAATCACACGACTATTTAGTTTAGCAAATAAATAAATGTTATGATTGTATAAAGTTTATTATCTAGAAATGAAATTAGGTTCAAAAGTATGCATTAAATAAATGTAAATCAAAGTCCGAATGAAAAATGTCTCCAAATAATTAAGGGACTACATACTGTAGAGTCTTAAAAAAAAAATATGATAAGAGAACATTTGATAAAGTTATAGTTAATGTTGATAATTGATGTATAGAAACTCATAGATGATTAACCTTTAGAAGTGTACTAAATAATTTACAAGATTGATAAAAATAATAATGATAGACATGAATGTAACTAAAAATTATAATGAATGGGAAAATTTTAAACAATTTTATGATAGGAATGCTGCTTCCTCCGGTGCCTCCTGCTGCTTCCTCCGGTGCCTCCTGCTGCTTCCTCCGGTGCCTTAGATGACCGCGGAGGGAGCAGCAGTAGGGGATTCAGCATTATGAAGCTTCATCTGTGGTGGATAATGTGGGAGGTTGGGCTGTGGCACCCTAGCAGTACCAGCTGAACTCAGCTGAGTCCCTGGTTAGGCTGGAGGAATGTAGAGAGTAGAGGTCCCCTTTTTTGCTTTTGTTTTGTTTCATTGTTGATGTCGGCTACCCCCCAAAATTGGGGGAAGTGCCTTTGGTATATGTATGTATGATAGGAATGTGAAAGTGTAATCATTTTAATCAAGAAAGATGAATAAATATGAAGAAAGGATATATGTGCAAACATATATATAGGTGAACAGTTACTAAAGTCATGTACCAGCCAGCCTCAAGGACTCGTGAAATCATCCGAGATGCATACTACTTTGATCAGACCTATTTAGACGATGTCTCCCTCTTCAAGTGTACTGTAGTATAGAAGTAGCATTCTGTTGAGGGCAACTCCTTTGGCATAATTAAGTAACCCTCTAATAGGCATACGAACAGGTAAGATAGAGCTCCCGTAAGAGCGAGCAATCACGAGCATGTGGTGTGGTGCTTCACTAGATGCCAGCGATCACGAACAACTAAGGTAAAAGCAAAGTAGTGAGCAATCTCGCTATCTTTTTCTAAGTAGTCAGTGAAAGAGTGATTAATATGAACATAGGAGTGACTTAAATGTAAAACCTATCAATCGGTCTTGAAGGGCTAATTGTCCAATAGTGGAAAAGGAAGGGTGGCAACCACTTTTTTTTTGACTGACAGTCTGCCTAGACTGAGCACGCTCAAAGACACGAACAGAGATTTGTACATGGGTAGTACGGTAGTTGCCCTCTGTTCAGAAAATGTCATGATCTAGACTGAATACACGCAGAAGTTGCACGTCTTTATAAGCTATCCCCTGTCCCTCTGGAAAGGGAATAGGAGAGCAGGCATCGGCATCTGTAGCGCCCTGTACGGCCAGGCAAATGCTTAAAATAAGGGTGTAAGGAAATCTCTTCCCCGCCAAAGAAGGTGCTTGTGAATCCGTAGGATCGTACAAAAATCTGTCACTGTGCGTGCTAGTGTGGGAGCATTCAGTTGTGGGTGTGCAAATCAAGATCTCGTTGAGCACAAACAATGTCTGACAAGGTAAGGTTTTCCAATCTACTGTAGTCGGAAAAGGGTCCAAACCCGTTGCTCGCTTGGATATACATTGACCGTGAGTGCTTGCATTACCAGTAGGACGCTTGCCGCTCTGAAGGCTTGCGAGAGTGAGCGTGGTTATAATGCACAGAAAAACTAAAGTACCTCTTCCGGGAAGGAGAACTTGTTCCTCCTGTACCTCCTTCGTAGATCATGGAGGGGGTTGGACAATCAAAGTCTGGCCCAAGGGGGGAATATTAGCCAGCAGCCTAGGTTTAGGCTCAATGTCAATGTCACAAGACACTAAAGCATTATTCCCTATCAAGGGATTAAGCGCTAAGGCTAGCCTTTCTCTGTACGAATTACCTTATAACCTAAGGGAAGTCCAAAGGCGTGGCACACCGTCATCAACTAGAATCACGTCTGAAATTTCAAAAGATTCCTCTCGAGGGAGAGGCTCACCTAGCGAAACAGGAGTGTCTCCTGACCTCGAGACTTTTCCAGAGTTACTTTGCTACCACTCTTCCTCATCATCTCTCTCCACGGGAGACAGGGAAGCATCAGAGGGCTGAGTGGCGGGGGTTAAAAGAAGAGGTCTAGCCAATTTCTTCGACCTCAAATATGAGCATGAGGAAGAAAAGTTGAGCCTAGCCTTCTTCCGCCTCCTACCATGCACCTGGTAATAAAAGGGTCACTGCTCCCTACATCCTCATAGGGGGAATTTACGTGGCGCATATGTCTGCTGCATGAAGGGTACATGGTACGAAGATGTGAATATCTACCTCACTGCAGCTCATAAAAGTGCCGTATTTTCCTGAGACCTCCAGCCAAGTCCACCTTTGGTATTTGCAAGCATACACACACACTAGAAAGAGAAAGAAAAGATTTTTAAAAGCCAGGTTTGAAGAGATGTCAATCGCACTTTAGTGCTATTCGGCAGCTGTAATCAAAGTGACTAAAATATTCAGTGTACCTGAAAGGAGGGCTAAAGCCAGCCAATACCTTGCTATAAACTTTGAATGCCGAGTTCAAACGTCTCTTGAATAAATCTTCTATTAAAAGAATCAGGTTTGTATTTGTGTCGGAACGAAAATACTGTAATGAAGTAAAATTAACACGGAAAAATCCTGAATTTTCTCCACTTATTGTTCATATGCAGTAGGTTGTATTGTATATGAACTCGAGGTCAGATGAAGAAAAAGGAGGACTTTTTTTAGAGCAAAGCATACAATCAAGTATATAATTGTATTGTATAGTATAAACCTTCATTTTATATATCTAATTTCCATTTTACCAGGAAAATTAGAAGTTTCATTTAAGATATTTATTTCCTTAGAAAAGACCAAGTTGTGTGGATATACAATGCTATTCATTGTGCAGCGCTGTTACCGGACAGAGTAAAGTAAAAATCCACTGATTGAGTCACTTCCTTTGTCACACCCCACCAAGACTATTGGGTAAAGAAACTTTTTTTTTTCCCCAGGAAATATATAAGTATACATGAAATTTTTCCTATTGGTTTTGGGATATTACATACATACATACATATACCAAAGGCACTTCCCCCAATTTTGGGGGGTAGCCGACAACAACAAGAAACAAAACAAAAAAGGGGACCTCTACTCTCTACGTTCCTCCAGCCTAACCAGGAACTCAGCCGAGTTCAGCTGGTACTGCTAGGGTGCCACAGCCCAACCTCCCACATTTCCACCACAGATGAAGCTTCATACTGCTGAGTCCCCTACTGCTGCTACCTCCGCGGTCATCTAAGGCACCGGAGGAAGCAGCAGGGCCTACCGGAACTGCGTCACAATCGCTCGCCATTCATTCCTATTTCTAGCACGCTCTCTTGCCTCTCTCACATCTATCCTCCTATCACCCAGAGCTTTCTTCACACCATCCATCCACCCAAACCTTGGCCTTCCTCTTGTACTTCTCCCATCAACTCTTGCATTCATCACCTTCTTTAGCAGACAGCCATTTTCCATTCTCTCAACATGGCCAAACCACCTCAACACATTCATATCCACTCTAGCCGCTAACTCATTTCTTACACCCGTTCTCACCCTCACCACTTCGTTCCTAACCCTATCTACTCGAGATACACCAGCCATACTCCTCAGACACTTCATCTCAAACACATTCAATTTCTGTCTCTCCATCACTTTCATTCCCCACAACTCCGATCCATACATCACAGTTGGTACAATCACTTTCTCATATAGAACTCTCTTTACATTCATGCCCAACCCTCTATTTTTTACTACTCCCTTAACTGCCCCCAACACTTTGCAACCTTCATTCACTCTCTGACGTACATCTGCTTCCACTCCACCATTTGCTGCAACAACAGACCCCAAGTACTTAAACTGATCCACCTCCTCAAGTAACTCTCCATTCAACATGACATTCAACCTTGCACCACCTTCCCTTCTCGTACATCTCATAACCTTATTGGGATATTATAATATTAATGCTATGAAATTTTGTGACAGTAATTATACACTTAATATGGCCATGAGGGGGCGTTTCAGTTAATTATGAATTCACCTAACAATGGGTTTTAGGAACAGGAGTGCCTGTATACATACATGAGAGAATAGCAAATGTTCCTGGAATTTTACAGATTTTTAAAACCAAATATTACAAAATAATCTAACCAGAAAACTGAAATAAAGCTCTCAAGTCTCAGGGTTGGCTCAAAGGTAAAAACAGATAAAGCATATTAGACTTTATCTGATTATTATTAAAGTTTGATTAATTTCTTATGTATATAAAATTTTGATAAAATTAACTTCAAATACACATAGCTTTAACATAATGAAAAATGCATTTCACTTGTCATTTACAGTACCTTAGTCAAAAATTTTGATTCTGAGGAAGAAAAGATTTTCACACCAATGACTCAAAGAATCAGAGAAGTTCAAGTTCCATATTGAGAATAAAGAAATCTAATTATATACCATGAAAATGTTTCAACTGCAACATTCCTTCCAATGTTTAAATATAGCATCTTTTTTTGACATGGCTTACATAATGTTGAGAGAAAAATGATTTTGTAAAGAGCTAGCTCATAATCTTACCTAACAATCGTCGTCATCGGTGGCAGGTACTGTACTTTAAATCGGTGGCGTTACCTTGCAATAATGAAGCTTTAAAGCAGAAGTATCCCATTTTAGGGCAAAAGCTTGAGTGGCAGACAAAATACTTAAAATATATCTTTCTCATGGAAGCTTCTGCTAAAGATTTACAATTAAAATCTCAACTTACCTGATCTAAGGTTTTTCCATGGACTTCTATGCCGTTAACCTCTTGCACTTCATCATTAACAGCCAAGAGGCCTGTGCTTTCTGCTAGACCTCCAGGCACTAGTCTTGAAATGAAAATGCCAGGTACCCTTTCAAGGCCATGAGGAGTGACACGAACACTTGTGCCATCACGAATGTAGAACCCAAGTGGTTTGTCAGAACCATGTTTCAAAAGTCTCACTCTTCTGAACACTTCTGGGACAACATCAACATCAATGATTGCTGCTACCTGTGGGCAAATTTAGAATACAGATTTATATTGCATGACTGGTTCAAATCAGTGTAACTCAAATACAGTTGGAAAATTTATATACAGAAATGATAAATTTGGAAATAATTTGTATTTTTCCTAATACAAACCTGTACTTATTTATAGGGATATTCTTTCGGCAAAGCTAAAAAATATCCCTAAGACTTTTCAGCGAGGTGGAACTACCGTACCGCTAGTTAGTGGTAGAGGGGTAGGATGGGGAGACGGGGTACCTGGACACCCCTCTCATACATATACACACACACACACACACGTGTATTCTGATCACTTTTTGATTGCAGGCAGGACTTATCGGACAACAGGTGTCGGCGGGACATTTTGTATACACCCTCTCATACATATACACACACACGTGTATTCTGATCACTTTTTGATTGCAGGCAGGACTTATCGGACAACAGGTGTCGGCGGGACATTTTGTATAAATAACTACAGGTTTGTATTAGTTAGGACAAATACAAATTATTTCCAAATTTGTCTTTGTTCCTTCACTAACAAACCTTACGTTATTTATAGGGATGACCCACCCATAGGAGGGAGGAAGTCCTGGCCAACTGGCTGGTCTTTGACCCAGGATTTTCCCATTAGTGCTCTGCATGTAAGAGAAACCCTGTTGCCCCAAAGGGAGGGAGAAGATGAAGGAAAGAAAGAGCCAGTAATTTTTGGCCAATCATCCCTGGCTTATCCTTGGGTAACTCTGCCCTCACCATCTGCTACCTGTCCATCAAGGAGATCGCGGTGTTATAAACCCTTTATTGTGTAGTCACCATAGGGGTAATGGAGAACGTCTGCATGCTCCTGTGGGTCACGTGATGGTCAGAAACGTTTGCACCTTACCACTGGCATGGCCTGCGTCACAAAGTAGCTGCTTCTAAACATTATGGGTGGATTCCGCCCTAAAATGTTATGAGGTCTGGGTCTCTTGTATGAGGAGAAGGAGAGGAAATCAATGACTGGTATATGACCATGTGTGTCCCAGTCACAAATGAGATCCTTATGAGTCCCCTTTGACCCTCCTAGGATTAGCGAAGCTTGCTGAACCTTTGGAGCGAGCTATTGTATTTTTCTCGAGGTATGGCTTCAATTCAATCACTGGCAATAGAAGGTGAAGGACTAAATGACTTATTTGACCCAGTAGGTCCCAGTCATGAACAAGATCCTGACGAGCCTCCTTTGACCCTCCTAGGGTTGGCAAAACATGCTGTACCCTTGGGGGTGAGCTAATGCATCTTTTTTAAGGTATGGCCTCGTTAATCACTGGCATAACAGTTACTGATCACGATGCGGAGTTTCAAGTCCGGAGGGCTTGAACCTGAAGTTCAAGCTGTCTGGAAAAAAGTCGGCTACTACTTGGTTTCTCGCAATGAAAGAGACACGTTGTGGGCGACCCATAGTGTACGCATATTTTCTTGGTTGAGGGCAACACCAAGTGAGACCTGTCCTCAGGATCAGAAGATATGCTTTCTAGGTGTCCTAGGTCTTCAAGGGAGGCACCCCTGGACCGAAGGAAGCAACCCGTGTCCAGAAGAGGGACTTTATTATCCGACTATGGGTGAGTAGGCTAAAACTCTGTGAAGAGCAATGATTGGAGATGAAGGAGAAGGTAAATCCTTTCGGTCTGGAGGAGATGCTCGAGGAATGAGCAAAGGTCTTCCGTTGTCCAAGTCTAAGAGCTAGATTCCTCTCGATGGCAATTTTGAGGGTGTATTACTAAAATAGTGGCCTCAAGAAGAGAGAAACTTTACCCAATCCTCACCACGGAGTATCTAGTCATAAAGAAAGTCCTTCATGGGTTCTCCAATGTTGTGGTTGTGTCATTGGATGTGACGTGTCTATTAGGCAAGACGAGTCCGATAGGCTAGCCGAGTCTCTTAATGAGACAAAACTGCCGATGAGACCTGCCCCACGCCATGGAGAAGCATGGAGAGGAATTGCTCGAAGGAGGGAGCCCAACAGATGAAAGCAGTCTTTCTCCCCCAGGAAGGTCAATGCCTGTCATTGATATCCACTCGGCTTCCCAAAGAAAGGGCTCTAAACAGAGATTGTTAGAGGAAGTGTCCCACAGAAGGGGTGGATTGAATGAATTCCAAACCTGTAGACAAGATAACCCGAAGGAGAGACTACGTAGGTGCACGAAGTGTTTCCACCGAACTGGAAAACACACTAAATATTGTCATCCCTTTGGGTAAATCTTATCGAGGGAAGAAGATTTATTCTATGAGATTGAGAGACTGTATCATTCGTGCTCTGACCAAAATCCTGAGGATGTGTGGTATTGTATGTGGCCCCTCCCCCTACATTTTTTTTTATGCTTCCATAGGAAACGTCAAATCCAGGAAAACCGAGGAGATCTCCTCCCAGGAAGATTCTCATCTGGCAGCCTCTTTACCAGGACAGTCTCTCTTGCCTGGATCTCGTAGAGAACCAGAGGGAAGGACGATTCCTGGTGCCAAAGGACCTGGACCTGGTTAGTCCTGAAGAGGTTGAATTTGACGGGGGGACTGATGCGGTCTTGTCGAACATGCGAAAGGTTCTGCAGGCTGATGACCATGTCTATAGATACCCGTAATGGAGATGACAGTTCTTGGCAAAACATGTCTTCCCATGACACCCGATGTTCCAAACGCAAGGAAAAAGAGCGAGAGAGCTTCCCATTTCCTAAAGGAAGATGGGAGAGAGAAGAAAGAGTACATATTGTAGATTGAAATTGGACTCTCTGTCCTTGGCAAAAAACATGTGCCAAGTATTTCGAGCTCGTGGGAGGAGTTTTTCCATTACTGGAAAAACCTCACTTTAGGATGAGAAGGGAAGAGATTCCTTTCAAACAACTCCGGCTGAAGGAAGAGCTCCAGTTAAGGAAGAGAGTCATTGTCCGAGTTCACGAACAAGAGCGAGCCTCATGAAGGGTTGGGCAAATATGTTTCCCTGGGAAAGGATTTTGTGGATGGAGGTCCAATGTGTTCACACAATGATCCGAGGGCTTAAAGGCCAACGGAGACCGGGAATACACAAGATGCCGACAACCTCTATTGTTTTTGTCGGTCACCCATCACAAGGCCGACTCGAATTATAGCAAGTAAGTTGCTACAGCTGTCGCGTTAGACAACGCTGAATTAAATTTTCAAAGGAGGGGGGGGGGTTAAGGTGGTAACCCCATGGGGTTGTGCCTCCCAATGCAGAAGGAGGAACAGATTCAAGGACCTGCTTCCCCCACCATGTCCGAGATCCGATTTGCTGCAAGAGACTGCCTAACTAGCGCAGTTCCTATCCAAGCAAAGTCGCCTCGCTAGGTAGTCCTATACTATGCTGGACAACAAGGGAGAAGGTAGCAGCAACCTGGCCCACAAGCCCTTCTGTAGTAGGAACGAAGCGTAGGTGAAACATTACGTTCATGAGGAATGAACCTCCACGGATGTACCCGATTTGATGCAGAAACTTGGGTACCTAAATGCAGGTTCTTCAAATCTTGCAAAAGATGGAGGGTGCAGGGATAGGTTCCCAGAAGGAAAACTGTGTTAAACTCCTTCAACTCTACTTGGAGGGGGGGCCTCCCAAAGTAGGGTAAGCCCAAGAGAGAGGGGAGGTGACGATCCATGTTGTCTAGGCGAGAGTACTCTGCGAAGAGCAGCTCTCGGGAACAGCTCCTCTTAGGAAGCAAATGATCTATAGAAGGGTCTACAACAAATTGGATGGTTCCATAGCTTCACCTTGGAAGGCAAGGTATCCAGGGCTAAACCATAGATGCTGGAAGTGGTTGCTGATTTTAGCAGCAGGCTAGAGGAAAGCAGACTTAGTGGTGGTCACAAGCCTCACGACAAGAAAGCAAATGGCATTCAAGTGAACGGCGAGCTACTGTCGGGCAAGACAATGAACAACTAGTTGAACATCCATCGGCGAGCGGTGCTAGTGATAAGAAGTCGGAGATCGTCTATCCGTCGAAAACAGCAATTAGCGAGCTGACATTTGGGAAACCAGAGCACGGGTGACCCACAAGCATGGGATTAGCGATTGGCAAGCTTCGAGCTTGCGATGGGAGCAGTAGGTAGGTGCTCTGAGATCAGGGATTGGGGATCAGCAATCAGTGATCTGGGATCACCGAGTTGACTATCGGCAATTAACAATTGTCGACTAATGAGCCAGCGATCAGGTGTTGAATGATCGGTGATACAATGATCTGATGATCGCTGAACTAGAATTGGCAATCGGCAAGATGACGATCAGCGACGGGAGAGCAGACGATCGGTGAGGTGACAATTAACGCGCTGGTAATTGGAGGTCTGACGATTGGCGATTTTGGCAGCGAGTTAACGATCGATGATCAGCTGGTGCTCAACAAACTTGAGGATCGACGTCCTTGTAAGGAAGAGAGCATCTACCTCGGGATCCCAATCGTGATCGCCTCGTCGCTATCGTGAGAGTCTCGCTCGTGATCGTGAGTGTCTGGCTCATGATTGTGAGCGTCTAGCTCATGATCGTGCGTGCGAGCTTTTAGCTCTTGGTCTACTCCAAAGAGTGGAAAAGGGACGAAACCAATTCCCGTCAAAAGAAATCCCCCAAAAGGGAAGATCAAATCAGGGGCAACCAACATCCTCGCAAGTAGGGAGGTTGTCAAACAGTGGTTGTGTAGAGTTCATCGGAGGGGGAAGGTCTCACAAATGCAGGCGAACCATCGGACAGCAGTCTCTGCTTCCCTTTAACGACCTCTATCTCAAATTGAAAGTTGACATACGGTGTTGCTTGAGAAACGAAACCAAGGCTTGTTTTTGGGTTCCACTGAAGGGATTACCCGAATAAAGCACAGGCATGGACAAGGCCAATTTATCAGAGGAATCCACTGAAGGGGGACCAAACAGGCAAAGGAAGACTTTCCCGCGGATGGGAGGCAATCGAAATCTGTAGGGCGTCTGCCTCACGAAGACGAGCGTCTTGTTCGTGATCTTGAGCATGTAGCTCGGATAAGTCTTTTAGAAGAAGAGCATTGATTGTGAGTGACCTTTAATTTTGTGATAGTGAGTTTTTAGCTCGTGACTGTGATCGTCTTCTAGAAGAGCATCAACATCATGATAACATTCAATCTCACGATCGAGAACGTATTCTAGAAGAAGAGCATCGAGATCGTGAGTGACCTTTGATCTTAAGATTGTGAGCGTTTACTCATGACTGTGATCCTTTTCTAGAAGTGTGTCGAGATTGTTATACCTTCAATATCGTGGTCGTGAACGTATTCTAGAAGAGCGTCGAGATCGTGAGTAACCTTCGATCACTGTAGCGATCATTTGATCATTGAGAACGATTTCCTGAGGGAGATCAGCGAGCAAAGGGAGATTTGGCCATGGGTTGACAATCACCCGTAGTTTCATGATCCACAGCAGGCAAACGTTGTATGCACATGCTGGAGCATTGCCTGTGGAGAAAGAGAGAGAGATTGCGGATCGTTTGGAGACAAGATCGGCAAGTGGCGAGCGAACTCGTCATCAGTAGGAGGCCGTAGGATGAGGCGAGAGGCGGACTGGTAGTTGTCAATCAGGGTTATCTCCCAGAGGGCCAATGATTCCCGATGAGTAGTAGGTCGACGGTTGCCGTAGAGCGTGTGTTTTTCAAGTCACCTTCGATTGCGCCGTCGAGGGTTCTTGAGCCTAATTAGTACGATGACCAAATCATTAAAATCAAGGCATGGGTTGTTGAGGGGCACATGCCTTAGTCCTTTTCAGTAAAGGATCACTAGAGAGATCTTCCTGGCTGTCGTATCTGTCGTCAGCAGACAGCGAAGCACGTCTGGGTGAGGCACATCTAGTCGAGATTCGTCATCTACGATCTTCCGACTCTGGAGAGGAAGAGTTGGGAAAAGGTTACCTCGCAACCTTATGACCATGCTCCAAAAAGCTAGAGTGCTCAAGGGGACATTCTTTTGTAGGAGTGATGATCAGGTGTCCTTCGGTCCATATACTGTACTTTGAAGAGGTAGGCTGCTCTGAAAATGAAAGGTGTTCGGGCGAAGGCACTCACCCTCACTTTCCGTCCTTTGCAAGGGGGCGATCTAGAGCCAGGTCCTTATATAAAGTGCGTTTCCTTAAGAATGGGTGCTTAAGAGAGGTCCCCTTCGGTGGTCTCTGGCAGTGGTTCAAAGACGAAAGCGGTGATGTCATGGGCATGAGGCCAGCGAGATGGGATTCCTTTCCCTGGGCTCTCGAGGGAAAATAAGCTGATGACTACCGCAGGCGCAATATTCTCATGCATAGTTCTCGTAACGATCACCTGCACCGTCCGCTGCCAAGGAGGGCTGTAACAATTGTAATGCATCGTCTATCTGAAAAGAGGCATTAGTCTCCCATAGGGAGGAGGCCTTCCCGATTCACTAAGGAAAATGTGAAGGCCTCTCTGCCTCGACATTTGCCTGAAAGAAAAAGAATGATCACTCTTACCTGACTACTTTCCAGAGGAGACTGACAGGTTAGGGTCTGAGGGCAATATACCAGGATTAGAAGTAGGGAGTTCTTTGACTTCGAAGAAAGCTCCAAAGGTGAAATTTTCCTTTTGGATTTCCTCCTGCCATACTGTACTTTACCCACTGGGAAGGCAACCACTCCCAATACTCATCACTAGGGATGGCCCTGCCAACAGGAGCGACCTTTGCAGGCAGGGCACAAAATGTGGGGATCTGTCTCACTGGAGCCCATGAAGATGCAGCAGGTCTTGTCTGATACCTACAGACACTTCCGTATATCCGCAGGCATCCCCACAGAAGATCCAGTGTCATTCAATCGTTGGAAAGAGAATAAAGAACAGAAATAAATTTTGCCAGCATTCCAGGTAGTGGGAACATTTGTTCTTACTGATGGCTCCTATCAAAGTGGTTACTCGGTGAGTAAGCAGTAGGGCATAGCTACCTCCATTCCCAATCAGTAACTACTGACCAACTGTTTACGCGTCGTTTTCAAATTTCAATGGCGGTATATTCCGGCTTCGCTGTACCTCTCCTATGTAAAGGAAAAGGGTTTGTATTTGTACAGGAACAAAGCCATATTAAAGAAAAATGCTGCCGTATCATCGTCATTATACCCCCAATAAACAGCTAGTACAGTATAATCTTCTCTGAATTTCCCCCTGAACTAGTTTCATTTGTACTTTGAATTTGAAAAATACTTTTCTGCGAAAAGAACACCTAGCCATTCGCAAACATAACAACGCTTATTCAATTCTCTGTACAGTACTGTCAGTGTGCGGCAATACCTAACAAAGAGAAAATTTTGAAATGCACTAAAACATCACAATCTGGAGTCTGGAGAACAGATAGTTTGTCCAACCGATGGGAATGAGAAACAAATAAATAAATAAATATGACAAATTCGGAGATAATTTGTATTTTTCCTAACCATACAAACCTTAGCTATTTACATTGGGAGTTTACTTTCGGCGTAGCTGAAAGGATGAGCCATTAGAATTTAACGAGGGTGTATTACCCACGCGCTAGTTAGCGGGGGGGTAGGGGAGCGGTAGCTAGCTACCCCTCCCCCTCACACACCGGTGAACTGCTTCACTTCACTTAGAGGTAGGACTTGCCTTGGGGGACAGGGCTGGCGGGCAAATATGTGTAAATAGCTAAGGTTTGTATGGTTGGGAAAAATACAAATTATCTCCGAATTTGTCATTTGTTCCGTAACCGAAATACAAACCACGCTATTTACATAGGGTGACTTACCCTTAGGAAGGGTGGAAAGTCCCCAGCCTTACTGGCTTTGGCTTACCCGGGGACTCAGAATCCGAGTGAGCAGCACTCGAGAAAAAGAGTCCCTGCACCTCGCAAGTTCTTGCTACGCAAGAAACGTGCGGCCTACATAAGCTGTGTGTGGAGGGAAGAAGTGTGACTTGTCCTAGAAAGTTGACCTGAAGTCCTTTAGCTGGAATTCTAGGCTAGGACATTCCCAATACCACCTCGTCAGGGTATGGGGGACGCGACAGTATTAACTCAATACTAGGAACACAAGGAAGCATGGTTTACCTGCAGAGGTTTGAGGTCAGCTATGCAGAGAACCCAGGATGCTGCTTTCCCCAAGAGTGGGGAGGATGAAGAAAGAAGTAAGGGCTAGACATACTTCTTTCATTCATGCAGACTAAAACCGGATAACAATGCCCTCAACCCTCTGCTACCTGTCCAATAAGGAGCCTGAGGTTAGACCAGCTGTTGTGTAGCCACCACAGAGCCGATAGACGTATCGAGGCCCCAGTGGGTCACGTCCTGCAGGTAGTAGGCTGTGAAGGTCGTTAGACGCTTCCAGACTCCAGTTTGTAGAACCTGCGTCACAGAGTAGTTTCTCTTGAAGGCCAGGTACGTTGCGATGTCTCTGACATCGTGTGCCCTAAGGCGACGTGACGGAGGAGGATCTGGATTCAGGGCGTGATGGATGATCCTTTGCGTCCAGGCTGAAAAGGCATTCTTGAAGACCCTCCTCTCCGTCCGCCCTGTGCTCCCAAACAGGGCTTGCACGCGAGGACGAACTACAGCTGTTCTCTAAGATAACCCTTCCGACTCCTTACTGGTCTTAGTAGGAGAAGGTCTGGGTCATCTGTTACAGAACGGAGACTCAAAATCCTGAAGGAGTTGACCGAAGGTCCGGGACTCCAAGATTTTGAGTCTAGTAACCAACTCAGGGACGAACCTGAACGTTACCTCCACCTATCCTCGAGTGGGCGAAGCCGTACAAGAGACCGTGACGTTTGCTGACACGCTTGGCCGAGGCCAGAGCGAGCAGGAGCACCGTCTTCCAAGACCGGTGACGATCAGAAGCCTGGTGTAATGGTTCGCAAGGAGATCTCTTAAAAGCCCTAAGAGCCCGAACCATGTTCCAGGAGGTCTCATTTCCGACTGGGGCAGGTAAGTTCGTAGTTAGGTATGAGCGAAGAAAGATCCAGCAAAGAGGAAATGTCTATTCTTTTCAGCCTGAAGGCCAGGCTAAGGGCTGGGTGATAGGTTCCACTGCCGAGAGCGACATGAGCATCTCCTCCCGCTGATAGACAATGACTCCGCTATTGCTGGAATAGTGGCATCAAGGGGAGAGGTACCTCTCCCACCACACCAACCACAGAAGATTCTACACTTCGCCTGGCAGATCCCTGCGGAAGACTTTCGCAGGTGTCGAGACATCCACTCCACAACTTGTTGCGGAATGCCTCTCTCTGTGAGGGGATGCTGGATGGTCTCCAGGCGTGAAGCCGAAGCGATGCTACGGCTTGTGGTAGATGTCGTAGTGTGGTTGTTTGAGTAGCTCGTGTCGTGGGGGAAGCTCTCTCAGGAGATCCGTCAGGAGATGTAGAAGTTCCGGGAACCACTCTGCATGATGCCGCAGAGGAGCTATCAGAGTCATCGACAGGTTGACCGATAGTCTGGTCTTGTTGAGCCCCCTTCTCAACAGACAGAACGGTGGGAAGATGTAGACGTCGATGTTGTCCCATCGTGTAGAAAGGCATCTTGCTAGAGTGCCTTGGGGTCTGGGACTGGGAGTAGTACAGCAGCAGCTTGAAATTCAAGGTTGTCGCAAACAGGTCCACAAGGTCAGGACCTGTTGGCTACCAAGGGGGGCCGAAGACCACTCGGTACTCTCTATCTGTGAAGTCCTGCTCAGACTGTCGGAGAGCACATTCCTTGGCCGGAATGAAACGAGCCGATAGGGGATGAGTGGACTTCGGTTCATCTCAGTATCTCCACTGTAAGATGAGAAAGTTGATATGAAGAGGTACCTCCCTGCTTGCTGAAACGAAAGTCACAACCGTGGAATTGTCGTCCACGGAGTGACTCGCCAGGGTCTGTTGGAAGTGTTGAGGGGCCAGACTAAGGCCTTCATTCCTAGCAGATTGATGTGGAGGTACCCTTCTGGTTCTGACCATAAGCCTGATTCAGAACGTGGACCCCCCCCCCTTGTTTTGACGAGTCCGAAAACAGCATCAAACGAGGGGGAAGGGCGAGAAGATCCATTCCCCTGCAAAGGTTCCATAGGTCAGCTATCACTGCAGGTCCATTCGTTCCGCAGGCCCCAAAGGGACCCGAATGTCCGGGGAATCGTTGTCTTGATTCCACCGGGACTTGGGCCGCCGACGCAGGGATTTCATCCTGAGGCGGCCATTGGAACTAGATTGACCAGGAGGAAAGGTGACCTGGGAGGCGTAACCAAGATTGGGCTGGAAGCTCTCCTCGTCTGAGGAAAGGTTCAACGATTCTCTTCAGCCTTGCTATCCTGCCATCTGATGGGATGGCTTGGAGATTGGAGTCCAATATCTTGCCTAGATATATCCCAGTTGTTGAGATGGGAGCAGAGAAGACTTCCCGAGAATTACCATGATCCCTAGATCTTGGCAAAGTCCCAGAAGCTTGTCTCGGTGTTGAGGAAGGGTCGATTCCGAGACTGCCTGGGATAGCCAGTCCTCCAGAAAGCGAAGGAGACGGAAGCCGCTCCAGTGTGGCCATGAAGATAACAGGGTGAACAGTCTGGAGGACACCTGAGGTGCTGCGGGGAGGTAGAAAAACACCGAACCTTGAACTTGAACTGGTATAACTGTTGTCTAGGCTGAATTCCAAGTACTTCCTGGAAGACGGATGGATCAGGATCTGGAAGAGTTGTGGTCACACTACAAGCCTGATTGGCTCTGCTGTTCCACGCTGAACGAAGTTTGTTTGACAAACTTGATCAGGGTAGAGAGGTCGAAACAGGTCTCCAGACTTCGGACGCTTTCTTACAAGAAAGAGTTGACTGAAGAAGCCGTGGGGGAAGCCATCGATGACCTTTTGGAGAGCCTCCTCTAGAGCATGGTCTCGATTCATGCCCGAAGGGCTAGCCCCTTTGCCGATCCCATGGCATAGGAGCTCGGCGACACTGGATTTGCTGTCAGCGGAGGTAGAGATGTAAAGAACGGGAAGCGATTCCTTGGCTGATCACGGAGATCGTGCAGGAACCGGCCCCGGGCTGCTGCCACTTGAGCGCAACCTTGGGCATCCCCCCACCGGGGACCCTGCAGGGGGGTTGCCAATCCTAGCGTTTGCGGCCTCGGCCGCTCTCTCAGGATTATTGCTTCCCCAGAAGGACTTCCCGCCCTTCTTGCCTCTGACAGGAGGGGGCTGCTGTTTAGACACCTTGTCTTAGCTGCCGGGGCTGGTTCCGATGTCCTAGGCTGACGAGGCTGTTGTTGTTGAGGCGCTGGAGGTTGTAGGGTCTGGATGCAAGCGCCTATGGAGGAGCGAACCGTGATTCGCTTTCTCCATCTCTCAGTTGTCCGTTACCTGTCCTTGGGCTTAAAACAAGGTCTTTCCAAGAGTGGAAGAGTGTCTGAGCTTGCCGACATCCATTTGGGACTTCCGAGAAGAACATCTCGGTCACTGCATCTCAATGCTTCAACATCGAGTTTGCCCACAAGTTCGAAACTTGGCGAGCCGGGAGACGAGATGCTCGTGCCCGAGAGGAGGAAAGTTCCATGACCTTCCTGGAGCTCTCCCTGGACAAAATCTCGGATCGCAGCAGGATGCCCAGAGATCCAAGCCAGACAACCAGCCACAAGTGGCCCGCATGGCACACTTTGCAGCTCTCTCCTGGTTTTAAGATCTCCGAAGACGAGAAAGTCACCAGCCGGGCGGAGAACTTCTCGAGAGAAGAACTCCCTGGGGAGGCCCTTACACGGAATAGTGGAGAGGAAGGGCTAAAACCAGGTTCTCCAATGATCTCAAAGTACCTCCTCTGCTGACGGCTGACGGCTAGGGGAAAGGGGATCGAACGATCCTGAGGAGTAGAGATGATGGGGACTGCCCGAAAGGAAGAGGGATGTTGCCCAGACCTTTCTGAAGATCCTTCCTGCTCTTGTATGTGCCATGCTCTGTATTTACGGGGCTTCCCGCCCTAGAAGATCGTGAACTGGAAGTACGCTCCCCAGATGACTCGCCAGGTTGCCCGTGTTACGATAACACGCTTCCCGCCCTACGGGAATAGCGGTCGAAATCACCCTGACGCTCGCGCGATGGCAAATCGTTGGTTCGCGCGGGCGAACGTGGGCGTGCAGGCACACAGGTGAGGGGGAGCGGTGGTTGAAAGGACGAGCGCTGGAGGTCGGGAGACCGATGGAGTGTAGGAGAGTGATGGCGCGTTCGGCGAGGGATGGCGCGTTCGGCGAAGGATGGCGCGTTCGGCGAGCGATGGCGCGTTCGGCGAGCGATGGCGCGTTCGGCGAGCGATGGCTCACTGGCGGGAATAGCGCTGGCGCTCGAGCGATGGAAATTCCTGGTTCGCGCGCAGGCGAACACAGGTTCACATGTACGCGGGCACGTGGGCGTAAGGGCGAGCGCAGGCGGCCGGGAGACCGATGGCGCGTAAGCGAGCGATGGCTCGTAGGAAGGCGAAGGCGCGTTGGCAAGCGATAGCGCGTGGTCAAGCGATGGCGTGTTTGGCAAGCGATGGCGTGTTGGCAAGCGGTGGCGCGTTGGCGAGCGGTGGCGCATAGTGACCGCTCGCGTACAGGAGAGTTAACGCGTGGGCGCGTAGGAGACCTACGACGATTGAAGCGTTGGCGTTGAAAACGCTTGTGCGCAGGCGACGAATCGCGCGGGCGCGTAGAGGATCGCTGGTGCGTAAGGAGAGCCCAGGGATGCCTGTGAGCGCCTGTGCGCTAACTTAGGTATCTCTTGGGCGGCGGTGAAGTAGAGGCGCTATAAGTCTAGAAGAACCTGTGAGCGCCTGTGCGCTAGCGAAGGAACTTCTTGAACTGCGTGACGAGGCAGGAACCAGGAGATCGTAGGAGCGTAGTTGTGTGGCCACCTGAGAAATGCGCGGCCAGACGTATGAGAGATCGTCGGCAAGGCGGCAAAAGAATGACTCCTTGCCTGCGCCTAGATCCGAAGATCATGGGCGCGTGGGCGAATGATGGCGCGTATGCGCATATCAGGAAAATGTCCTTGCCAGCGCCCAGATCCGAAGATCATGGGCGCATGGGCGAACGATGGCGCGCATGCGCATATCAGGAAGGTGGCGCAGATGCGAGCTGGCGAGCAGGTGTACGTGGAGTTCAGAGAAGAACAACCTCCCTGCTTGTGCCCAGATCCGGAGATCGTGGGTGTGAGGGCCGAACGTTGGCGCCCGATGCTCACATCAGGAAAGGGTGACCAGATGTGCGCTGGCGAGCAGGCGATCGTGGGCGTTCAGGAGACCGTAGGCGCGCATGGCGCGTAGCCACACAGAAGGACTCAGAAGAGTTGGCGATCAGATGATTCAGCAGAAGTCTCGTCCACAGCAGGAGACTTGCGCCCAGATCCAGAGATCGTGGGCGCGAGGGCGCGCATTGCGCACATCAGGAATATTTGTGAACTACTGGGCGCTCGCGCGCAGTAGAACAAGTTAGCACAGGTAATAAAACCTGGCACCAAAGGGCTTACTCCCATGTGAGATAAGCCCTTAGCCCCGAAGGGACCGGCGCCCGTTTGGAAAACGGGGTGGAGGCGCCCACAGCGCTACTGCGTCCAGGAACGGAGAAGGAAGACAAGAAGATCTGGCAGATGTCGAAGGTCGCAGGTCTAGAGAAGCAGCAGCAACAGTCTGTTCTCGTCGAGGAGGATCCTCTGCGGCTGAAGATGAGGACAACCACGGACAGGAGCACTATCAACAGTCCTCCGAAGAGGAGTCTGTTAGTGAACTCCCCCAAGGGGGAGAGACACTCGCAGGAGAGACCGTTGGTCTCAGCTGCCTCCTCGAAGATATTCGGAGGGGGGAACTGAGCCTTCAACAACAACAGCAGTAGGGAGTCCTCCGAAGAGGAGTCTCTAAGAGTGTCCTCTCTCGCGAACGAGAAAGAAGAACACTTCGTAGAAGAGACTGATGAAGGCGCCCCTTAGGGCCGTTGGATCAGCAAGCTGACCATAAAGAGCAACCCTCCGAAGAGGAGCTCCTGCAGTTGCTCAGCCCCTTGAGCGTAGCTGCAAGTGCTACCACTCAGCACCAAGAGCATAATCGCACGAACACCATGGTCCGGCCTTGCAACCGCTCAGCCCCTTGAGCATGGTTACAAAAGCGGTAGCTCAGGACCAAGAGCATAACCGCCCGAAGTCCAGAAAAAAAATAAGGTAGTAGAAGAAACCCCCCTGAAGGGTCAAAAAACTCATACCTGGGAAGGGAACCTCCCTCGGAAGGGAAGAACCCACCCAAGGAGGCGAACCTCCTGTGCGTTCTATATGAACTAAGGAGCTGAAAGTTGTCACAGGAGAACTTCTAGGAGAAGGAACACACCCATGACGAAGTCGTAGAGGAGGCGGCAACGGCAGACTCCCCAGGACCTAACAGGACAGCTCTGCTTCGTAGGCACATTAGGCAAACGAAAAAACTAGATAGTTAACTGTGAAAATAAGACAATTAGTTAACATTAATTCCCCGGGGGAACTCCGAAGAGGAACCCCCGCGGGACAAGAATAATAAGAATTACACACAGGGATGCGCCCTCCTTCCCCACTGCCACTCACGGGAAGGGGGAGGGAAGGCAGAGAACTGTAAAAAAACAGAATTAAAACAATTATAAATATGTAATTCAACTAAGAATGTTACTAATCGTAAGAACGAATGAACCCCGAAGGGAAGCGTTCTACACAGAAGCTGAAAAGTTAACAAATGCAATTAGATTTAAATAAAAAAATAATTGAGACAAAATAAACGGGAGCAATTCAACCCGCAACGGGAAGGAAGCTACCGTAATACATGATAATAATAAAAGGGTGAACGAACTCAAGGAGAGAGAGAGAGAGAGAGACCGTAGTCAAACAAAACTCCTAAGTTCCCCACGCTGATAGACCAAGTTCCCTGTAGGGAAGGAGGAACAGCAGAGAAACATATTAGTAAGTAGAGTCCAGCGATGACGATTCCCCACGGCGCCCGCTGAAGGGAGACCGGAGGACCAAGGAAGAGATCACGACCCAAGAAAATTCACCGTAGTGGCCTGAGACCACACGGAGAAGTTGTCGTACAATGAGTGGACTTCCTACACACACACAGCACAAACACTGAAAAGGAAACTTACTGTATTTCTATACTCAAATATATACATAAACATAAGAATGTTTACATATATATTAAGTATAAGAAAAGTAAGTAATTAGTAAGACAAAGCATTAATGGCTGCCATGCGAGGACGGGACAGAGACGTCTGTTCATTGTCCGAGCCAAAAGTGAAGTGAAGCAGTTCACCGGTGTGTGAGAGGGTAGGGGTAGCTAGCTACCACTTAGCGCGGGGGTAATACACCCTCGTTAAATTCTAATGGCTCATCCTTTCAGCTACGCCGAAAGTAAACCCCCTATGTAAAAAAAAAAAAGAGAGAGAGAGAGAGAGAGAGAGAGAGAGAGAGAGAGAGAGAGAGAGAGAGAGAGGAGAGAGAGAGAGAGAGAGAGAGAGAGAGAGAGAGAGAGAGAGAATTAAAAATAAAGCAAACTTCCTTGCTATCAAGTCCCCTACAGCAACTAAAATCCTCTATTATCTGCATTCATACCAAAGTAACCACACAAGAAAGGAATCAACAAAAGTATAGAGAAAAATTTCTTATATGCAGCACTAAGTCTTCTAACCTTTACACAAGCAACATAATGGAGCTTGTGATCAGTGACCCTGAACAACCCACATTACATCATATAAAGTACATGACAAAGAGCATGAAATGGTACTTTAAAAATATGTACTCCACAAACCTATACCAAAATATGGAGTATCAAGATTCTACACTTTTCTCCTTGCATCCAAAAATAAACCCCTAAATAAAAATGACATTGGTTGCCCCCAATATTGAAACACTGTCACGAGTCAATATTCTCAACACATCCACACAAGGTTTTATACATTCACTAAATTAATCTTTAAAATACCGCAGCTTACTTTTTTACAGTTTACATATATTCGAATTGAATAATTGATGAATAACATGAGATTCTTTATGGCATCAAAAATCTTTACATAGCCTTAAAAAGAAGAAACTGACCTGTCTGAAATCCTGTGGATAGGATATGGACAACTTATTTCTTGGCTGAGTGACAAATGGAGAGAGTATTGATGGGATCTTGCTGTTACCATTCTGAAGATGTTCCAAGCTTCCTGTCAAAAAAAAAATAAATAGGGTAACCAACCTTTCATAGCATGAGTACCTTATATTATCAAGAAATAAAACCTTTGTCAGCAACATCATGTACCTTAACTGATCTGCTATTAAAAAAGAGTTTCTAGTACAGAATTGTTATTGTTAAAAGACTAATTGAAACCATTATCAGAGGATGATGTTTCTCATATTACTTACCTTTGTGTTGGATAATGATTTTAAGTACCGGTCTTGCTCGTTGTAATGCTTTCTTAAAGTTGTCATCATTGTTTATAGGTAACAAACTTCCATCTCCAGGGTCTGTGTAAGATAGCACAAATGCTACATTTGCAAGCTTGTGCAACTTTTCAATCAGACTCTGGAAATCATCCAATTTATCAAACTTTTCACGCTCGAGACTGAAGCGACGAAATTCTGCAGCAAACTGGAAGAAATGGAAATTTGTGAATACAGGGAATCCACTATTCATATTGAAATATCATCTCGGCTCTAACCAACTTTGGTGATAAAGATTGTTAGCCTGAATTACCTATTTGCCTACCCGCATCAGGTGCAATGACGACACTAACTGACAAATTCTTTTTTAACTACTGTACATACAGTACAGTATAATTTTCCTGTTGTGCTCCATCTACAAATCTTGGTATAAAATGGAAGTCTTTCTGTAATATGTTACATTTAAATTTAAACTTCACAAGACAAAGCACCCAGGTTAGCCCATTAGTAGTGTGATTTGACTAAAGTAGTCTGATTGAAATTTCTATTTATCATTAATAATAATATTACTACTACTACTAATAACAATAATTAGAGGGGCACTTAGTATAGGCGCAGACCTCCACCGTGGCAGCTTATTTCTAAACCTTTTGTTCAACCTTGACCTTGACATGTACTACTTGGCAAGGATTTCATACATTTACATGTGAACCAAGTTTAAAGTCTCTCTGACAATGATGTCCAAACTTATGAATGATTACGTGAATTGAACATTTTGCTCGACAGTGACATTGACCTTCCAAATATGACAAATTCGGAGATAATTTGTATTTTTCCTAACCATACAAACCTTAGCTATTTACATTGGGTTTACTTTTCGGCGTAGCTGAAATGACGAGCCAATAGTTTTTAACGAGGGTTAACTACCCCCGCGCTTGTTAGTGGGGGTAGGGGAAGGGGTAGCTTGCTACCCCTCCCCCCCCCACACACCGGTGATTTGCTTCACTTCACTTAGAGGTAGGACTTGACTTGGGGGTCAGGGCTGGAGGGCAAATATGTGTAAATAGCTAAGGTTTGTATGGTTAGGAAAAATACAAATTATCTCCGAATTTGTCATTTGTTCCGTAACCGAAATACAAACCACGCTATTTACATTGGGTGACTTACCCCTTAAGACTTTGGATTTGCCCGGGGGCTCCGCCTCCCAGTGAGTAGCACTTGAGAAAAGGAGCCCCTGCACCTCACAAGTTCCTTGCTTCGCTAGGAACGAGTGGCCTACATAAGTTGTGTGTGGAGGAAAGAGCGTGACTCGTCCTATGAAGTTGACCTTGAGACCTTTAGATAGGAATCCAGGATAGGACGTTCCCAATACCACCTTGTCAGGGTATGGGGGACGCGACAGTATTAAGCTTAATACTAGGAGCACAAGGAAGCATGGGTTACCTGCAGAGGTCGAGGTCAGCTATGCGAAGACCAGGATGCTGCTTCCCCAAGAGAGGGGAGAATGAAGAAAGGGTCAGACAAACTCTTTCATTCACGCAGACTAAAACCGGGTAACAACGCCCTCAACCTACTGCTACTTGTCCATAAAGGAGCCTGATGTTAGACCAGCTGTTGTGCAGCCACCACAGGGCCGATAGAAAACGTATCGAGGCTCCTGTGGGTCACGTCCTGCAGGTAGTGGGCTGTGAAGGTCGTCTGACGCTTCCAGACCCCAGCTTGAAGCATCTGCGTCACAGAGAAGTTTCTCTTGAAGGCCAGGGACGTAGCAACGCCCCTGACGTCATGTGCCCTAGGGCGACGTGACGGAGGAGGGTCCGGATTCAAGGCGTGATAGATAACCCTTCGAATCCAAGCCGAGATGGTATTCTTGGTGACCCTCCTCTTCGTCCTGCCTGTGCTAACAAACAATGCTCGCACTTGAGGTCGAACTGCAGCTGTTCTCTTCAAGTAATACCGCAGACTCCTCACTGGACATAGTAGCAGCTGGTCTGGGTCGCTTGTTACAGAACGGAGACTCGCGATCCTGAAAGAGTCGAATCGTGGATCCGGCACTCCAGGATTCTGAGTCTTGGCAACAAACTCAGGGACGAACCTGAACGTTACCTCCCCCCATCCCCTTGAATGGGCGATGTCGTACGAGAGACCATGAAGTTCACTAACTCGCTTGGCCGAAGCCAAAGCGAGCAGGAAAGCCGTCTTCCAAGACAGGTGGCGATCAGAGGCCTGGCGTAATGGTTCAAAGGGAGGTCTCTTAAGAGCCCTGAGAACCCAAACCACGTTCCAAAGAGGAGGTCTCACTTCCGACTGAGGGCAGGTAAGCTCATAGCTACGTATGAGTAGAGAGAGTTCCAGCGAGGAAATGTCCACGCCTTTCAGCCTAAAAGCCAAGCTTAAAGCTGAACAATAGCCTTTCACTGCTGAGACAGAAAGGCGCATTTCCTCCCGCAGATACACGAGGAACTACGCTATTGCTGGAATAGTGGCATCGAGTGGAGAAATACCCCTCCCACGACACCAACCTTCAGAGGACTTTCGCAGGTGCCGAGACATTCTCTCCGGAACCTGTAGCGAAAAACCTCTCTCCGTGAGGAGATGCTGGACAGTCTCCAGGCGTGAAGCCGAAGTGAGGCCACGGCCTTGTGAGGGATGTTGGAGTGTGGTTGTCTGAGTAGCTCGTGTCGTGGGGGTAGTTCTCTCGGGAGCTCCGTCAGGAACTGCAGAAGGTCCGGGAACCATTCCGCGTGATGCCATAGCGGAGCTATCAGAGTCATCGAACAGTAGACCAATAGTCTGGTCCTGTTGAGCACCCTTCTCATCAGACAGAACGGTGGGAAGGCGTACACGTCGATGTTGTCCCACCGTTGTTGGAAAGCAACTTGCCAGAGTGCCTTGGGGTCCGGGACCGGCGTCAATGACCTTAGATGTCAGGATGCCTGAAAACTTTTAAATCATTCATTCATTCATTCATTGGGGTCCAGGACTGGGGAGCAGTACAGAGGCAGCTTGAAATTCAACGCTGTCGCGAACAGATCCACAGTCGGGGAACCCCACAAAGTCAAGACTTTGTTGGCTATCTGAGGATCCAAAGACCACTCGGTACTCACTATCTCACAGACTGTCGGCGAGCACATTCCTCTTGCCAGGAATGAAGCGAGCTGATAGTTTTATCGAGTGGACTTCGATCCACCTCAGAATCTCTATTGCAAGATGGGATTGCTGCTGCGAAAAAGTACCTCCCTGCTTGTTGATATAAGCCACTACCGTGGTGTTGTCGCTCATCACCACCACAGAGTGACCCGCCAGGGTCCGTTGGAACTGTTGAAGAGCCAGGAATACGGCCTTCATTTCTAGCAGGTTGATGTGCAGGTACTGTTCTGATTCTGACCAAAGGCCTGAGGTCCTCTGGTTCAGAACGTGCGGCCTCCACCCTTCTTTTGACGCGTCTGAAAACAGTGTCAATTCCGGGGGGAGGACGAGAAGATCCACTCCCTTCCGCAGGTTCTCGTCGACCAGCCACCACCGCAGGTCCGCCTGTTCGAAAGGTCCTATCGGGACCTGTACGTCCGGGGAATCGGATCCTTGATTCCACCGGGACTTGAGCCGCCACTGCAGGGATCTCATCCTGAGACGCCCGTTTGGAACCAGACGAGCCAGGGAGGACAGGTGACCTAAGAGACGCAACCACGATTGGGCGGGAAGCTCTTTTCGCCTGAGGAAGGGTTCCGCCACCCTCCTCAGCCTTGCTATCCTGTCGTCTGATGGAAAGGCTTTGTGGAGATTGGTGTCTAACAACATGCCTAGATAAACCAGTCGTTGGGACATCTGCAGAGAGGACTTCTCGAGATTTACCACGCTCCCCAGATCCTGGCAAAGACTCAGAAGCCTGTCTCGGTGTCGAAGAAGGGTCGACTCCAAGTCTGCTAAGATCAGCCAGTCGTCCAGATAACGAAGGAGACGGATGCCGTTCCTGTGCGCCCAAGATGAAATCAGGGTGAACACTCTGGTGAACACCTGAGGTGCTGTGGAGACCGAAGCACAGCACCTTGAACTGGTAGGTCTTGCCGTCTAGGCTGAATCTCAAGTACTTCCTGGAAGACGGATGGATTGGGATCTGGAAGTACGCGTCCGTTAGATCCAGTGTGCACATGAAGTCTAGAGGTCTCACCGCAAGTCTGACCGTGTCCGCTGTCTCCATGCTGAACCGAGTTTGCTTGACAAACTTGTTCAGAGCCGAGAGGTCGATGACAGGTCTCCAGCCTCCAGACGCCTTCTTTACAAGAAAGTCGACTGAAGAAGCCTGGGGAGCCGTCGACGACCTCCTGGAGAGCATCCTTCTTGAGCATGGTCTCGACTTCTGCCTGAAGGGCTAGCCCCTTTACCGATCCCATGGCATAGGAGCTCAACGACACTGGATTCGCTGTCAGGGGAGGTTGAGATGTTGTGAACGGGACGCGATAGCCTTGGCCGATCACGGAGATCGTCCAAGCATCGGCCCCATGTTGCTGCCACCTGTGCACGCAAGCTTCGAAGGCATCCCCCCACAGGTGGACACGCAGCAGCGTTTGCGTTTGCGGCCGCGGCCGCCCCCTCTAGGAGTCTTGCCTACCCTGGAGGACTTACCGCCCCTCTTGTCCTTGGCAGGAAAGGGCTGAGGCTTAGACACCACCACCTTAGCTGCCGGTGCCTGCTTTGGTGTCTTGTGAGGCTGCTGCTGCTGTTGCTGCGGAGCTAGAGGTTTATAGGGCCGAGATGTAAGGGCCCTTTGGAGGAGGGAGTCGTGGTTAGACTTCTTCCACCTCTCAGCTGTGCGTTCCATGTCCTGAGGCTCTAACAGATTCTCCCCAAGGAGGGAAGCATGCCTGAGCCTACAGACATCCACGGCGGGGGACCTTCGGGTGGAACTTCTCGGTCACCGCATCACGCCGCTTCAACACCGAGTTGGCCCACAGGGTGGTAACCTGATGTGCCAGGAACTCGATGGAACGGTTTCCCGAGAGGAGGAAGGTCTCCAGGGCCTTCCTATTGGCCTCCTTAGACAAATCCTCGGAGCGCAATAGGATGCCCAGAGACCCTAGCCATATATCCAGCCACGAAGTGGCCTGCATGGCGCACTTCGCGACCTTCTCATGGCTCAGGATCTCCGACGCCGAGAATGTCACCTGCCGGGCGAAGAGCTTCTCGAGAGGAACTCCCCTAGCAAGCTCTTCAACTGAATGATGGAGGGGAAGAGCGAGGCTAGACTCCCCCAAGATCTCAAAATACCTCCTCTGCTGGAGACGAGGAGGTGGGAGGAGTTTGTTCCCGGCAGAGGAACGACTCGAGGAAGCGAGAGCTGCGAGTTGAGCATTGGCCCTGGCTCTGGCACTCTTCAACCCCTGGGACCAGGGCAGAGCCGCGCTGGCCTTGGGCCCCCCAAGGCCAGCGCGGCACTGAGTACCGTACACCTGGTCCAGGACAGTGTCCTTGCCTTCTCGGGGGGCGATCACGGGGTCCATGAACCCGTTGAGTTGCCTCATCAGGCTCAGGACCTGCCAGAAGGCATGCTCAGACTCCTGCTGGTCTGGCAGCTAAGTCTCCCGTCCCCGGAATCTCTTCCTAGGGAGAAGCGTGGACGTTCTTCCGGGGTGCAGCTGGTTCCTGACGAATCCTAGAAGAGGCCATCGGGATTGTCTTGGAGTCCTTGGGTTCCCTCCTGGGCGGGATACACGACCCCAACAAAGAGGTCTGGAAGGCGCCCTCCGCGCGAGACGATTCCCCTCCACGAGGAGATGACTCCCCCCTTGGGGCCGAGGGGGAGATCACTGCCTCACTGGATTCTCCCGAGGACGGAAAAGCCTCGTCCTTGGGAGAAGGGGAAAACGCCTGTGAAGGGGATGGAGCCTTCCTGTCGGACCTCTTAGGAACCAACTTCTCCCTGGGAGAAGTCACCACGAAGTCCACTCCTCTCCTTCTCTTCAGCGGGGGCGAGGCAGCTGCTGGCTTGTGCCCTTGATCGGCGAGTGCCGGCTTCATAGCCTTCACTAACGCCCGCATCAGAGGACCAAACCAAGACTGCCGAGACACGGACACAGAGTCCGAAATTCCCGCTGGAGGGAAGGGGATCGGGCGATCCTTCGGAGTGGACACCACTGGACCTGCCTATAAAGAAAAGGGGGAAGAAAGTTGTACTGACCTCTCTGATGAGTCTTCCCTATCCTGAACAAGAGTCCTGCGCTTAGGCGGAGGCGATCCTGATTGCGGTCTGGCGATACACGTCCCTGCTGCTGTCGCGGACTGCGAAACTCGATGCGAACGGGGGTGGGGGTGGTGCTGACGCTCGCGCGTAGGCGAAACAACGGAATCGCGAGGATGTTGAGGCGCGGGCTCGTAAACGCGCGGAGACAAACGAGCGCGGGAGCGATCGCGCGGGCGCACGGGCGAGTGGGCGAGTAAGCACGTTGGCGAGGGAATGCGTTGGTGCGTGGGCGAGTAAGCACGTTGGCGAGGGAATGCGTTGGTGCGCGGGCGAACGAGATCGCTCCGATGACCGCTGACGATGTTGACCAGGAGACCTGTAGCGCATGGGAGAGCGATGGCGAGCAGGCGATCGGTGGCGCGTTGGTAAACGCTGGCGCGTAGGCGAGCGATGGCGCATGGTGGCGCGTTGGCGAGCGATAGCGCGTAGACCGCGTAGGCGAACGACCGCGCGTGGGCGAGCTGACAGAAGGCGACCCATGTCTTTCCAGATCCTCTGGGCTACGGCGCGTCGGAGAGCGTTTGCGTGCTGGCGATAGGTCACGCGGGCGGTCTGGAGATCGCCGATGTTCAGGTGATCGCTGACGCGCTGGGGACCGTTGACGCGCAGGAGATCGCTGACGAGCAGGCGAATGTTGATGTGTCTGTGATCGCTGGCGTGCTGGTGATCGCTGGCGAGCAGGAGGGCGACGCGTGGAATCCTGTGAGGGCGCTGCCGGCGCGGTGCGCAAAGGCGAACACTCACGAACGGGCTCAGGAACAGGAGGCGCGTGGTTGTACAGGCACTTTGGAAGTACACGCTGGAACAGGCTGACGAGCAGGATCGCGAGGGCGAGGAGAAGAGTCCTTGGTCACAACCTGAACCAAAGTTCTAGGTAGCGCAGGCGAGCGTGGGCGCACAGGGTGCGAGTCAGGAACTGGGAGCGCAGGTGTGCTCTGACGGGCAGGAGATCTAGGGCGCTCAGGGGAACGATGGCGCACTGGGCGCTCAACAGGAACAACAGGATGAACGATGTCCTCAGAAGAGCGCTGGCGAGAAGAGGGGCGACGATCATCAGGAGAGCGCTGGCGATCGGGAGAACGCTGGCGATCAGGAGAACGCTGACGAGCAGGGGAGCGCCTGTGCGCTAACACTGCCGGAAGGCGCGCAGGGGAACCCTGACGCGCAAGGGAAGAACCCACACCGTGGGAAGCAACCCTTTGCCCCGAAGGGACCGTTGCCCGTCGGCTGACGAGGTCAGGCTGCTGGACGTCTGCACCAGAAGCTGAAGGTCTGGAAGGCGTAGGAGACCGATCCCCAGAGAGGTCTAAGGAAGCTGGAGCTGCAGGCTGCTTAGGGCGAGGAGAGTCCCCCTCGGAGGAAGGAGGAGAAGATTCAAAAAGGCGCCTCTTAGCACACTTATAGGGAGACGGGAGGCCCTTGCTGCGCAGCGGACGGTGAGCCTTACGGAGAAGGCGGCCACGAGGTAGATCGTCAGGACCATCAGTCCTCCGAAGGGGAGTCTCAGTCAAGGCACTCCGCCGAGAGGGAGGCTTGGCAGCAGAAGAGCCCGCGGGACTCCCTTCCCCCTTCGAAGGATGTACGGAAGGGGGAGGAGAGCCTTCAGCACCATCATCCACAACAGGAACCACAGAGGATTGACCCGAACCGTCGGAAGCCTCTGCCACCACCACGTCGACGATAGACAGAGGATCTACCTTTGCTATCACCGGTGACTGCTTAACAGCGGCCCCCAACTGGACAAGGTCAATCAGGGTTTCCCTGGAGGGCAGGCCCTTAAGCCCCAAGGAAGCCCAAATCTGAAAAAGATCATCATGAGACAAGGAGTCATTAGCAACAACCTCCCCCGGAGGAGGAGGGGGAGCCGCCCTGCTATGGGAGGCGACGCCCTCTCCCTCCACCCAAGGTCGGGAAACAGAACTAGGGCCTGCGCTCCCACTCGGCGGTCTCTCCTTAGGAGCCGAACGAGGGGGAGCTTCGGAGGAGGTTTGGGCGGCGAAAAAAGTGTCCCAAGAGCCTTCCTCCTTCAAGGCAACCCTAGAAGGAGAACGGTCTCTCTTGGACTTCTTTTTATGCCGGCGGCCAAACCTCTCCCACTGGGAGGCAGACCACTCCCTGCACTCTCTACAAGTATTCTCTCTGTCACACCGTCGGCCTCGACACTGCGGGCAAAGGGTGTGAGGATCTGTTTCCACCGCAGACATGAATGTACCGCAAGGGCGACCGGTAATACCAGGGCACTTGCGCATGGTAAACAACTAAGGGTGAGGCCAACTTTAAACGCACACACACAAATTGGAAGAAAAAGCAAAAAAAGATTAAGGCTGTCAACGAGGACGATGGACAGACACGTCTGTTCATCGCCGGAGCCAAAAGTGAAGTGAAGCAAATCACCGGTGTGTGGGGGGGGAGGGGTAGCAAGCTACCCCTTCCCCTACCCCCGCTAACTAGCGCGGGGGTAGTTAACCCTCGTTAAAAACTATTGGCTCGTCATTTCAGCTATGCCGAAAAGTAAACCCAATGTAAATAGCGTGGTTTGTATTTCGGTTACGGAACAATTTAATAATTTCCAGCTTTTTACAAAACAGTTAATCCCTGCAAGGTTCATTACAATTAAAATTGTGACCAGGAGGCTGTTCATAAATAAACAAACACACATACAAACAGAGGAGAAAACATAACCTCCTTCCAACTTTGTTGGCAGAGGTAATAATAATAACAAAACATACATATGAATAATCTTGTGCAAATTTGAGTCTGGAGAAAAATGCCAACATTTTAATGGCTGAAACAAACTATTCCCCAAGTTCTTGAGAAAAAAAAAGACTACCTCCAGTAACACATTTTTTGGGCATGAATTAAGATTGGAGTCCTCGTGTATTATTATTATTATTATTATTAATTTTTAAGCTGCAAACCTAGTTGGAAAAGCACAATGCTACAAGCCCATGGGCTCCAACAGGGAAAATAGCCCAGTGACGAAAGGAAACGGAAAAATTAAATTTTTAAGAAGAGTAACAACATTAAAACAAATATCTCCTTTATATACTTAAACACTTTAATAAAACAAGAGGATGAGAAAATAAGATAGAATAGTGTGCCCGAGTGTACCCTCAAGCAAGAGAACTCTAGGCCAAGGCCGTGGAAGACCATGGTACAGAGGCTATGGCACTACCCAAGACTAGAGAACAATGGTTTGATTTTGGAGTGTCTTTCTCCTAGGAAGAGCTGCTTACCATAGCTAAAGAGTCCCTTCTACCCTTACCAAGAGGAAAGTGGCCACTGAACAATTATAGTGCAGTAACCCTTTGGGTGAAGAAGAATTGTTTGGTAATCTTAGTGTAGTCAGGTGTAAGAGTACAGAAGAGAATATGTAAAGAATATGCCAGACTATTCGGTGTGTGTGTGTGTGTTTGTAGGCAAAAGGGAAAATGAACCGTAACTAGAGAGAAAGATCCAATGTAGTACTGTCTGGCCAGTCAAAAGACCCCATAACTCTCTAGCGGTAGTATCTCAACGGGTGGCTGGTGCCCTGGCCAACCTACTACCAACTACCATTCATAACTAATGCAAACACAAGAAAGACATAGAAGCCACCAACTTGCTATGCAATAATCCACTTTATAAATTACCAATGTGCTCAGCTATAAAATTGAGCTACATGAATTGCAAATATAAAAACAGTTCTGTATACAGAAATAGACTTCAACTGAGAAAGAGACAAGTAAATCTAAGACAATGGAAGAAAATATATTAATGTACTTCTATAGTAGCATTACACCCTTTCTTTAAAATATAAAACTTCAAAAGACAGTAAACTAGATAAGAAAAAGTTACAAAGACTTATTGTTTTCCTGTGATATCATGTCATAAATTCCAATCTAAAACTATTCAAAGATTACATAATCTTATCTAAATAAGATCCACAACCTAATTTCCGAGGATTGTAAGGTTTCAAAACTATCCATTCCTTTAAAATATAAACCTTCAGGTACTATAATCTTATCTAAACAAGATACACAACCTAATTTCTGAGGATTGTAAGGTTTCAAAACTACCCATTCATCAAAAATATAAACCTTCAGGTACTAATCATGTTCAAGCCCTAACTTGTGTACAGTATTTTTTTTGAAACAGGATATTTAAATAATTTTCGATAATGATGAATGCTTACTTAAGATGGTTAAGTTCCAAACACAGAAAGAGCAGCCATAGAGGAAGCTTAAGCCTACTTTAGTCAATTTTTTTTAGTGAGGCAGTTTCGCACCGACTCGCAGGGGTGCCCTTTTAGCTCGGAAAAGTTTCCTGATCACTGATTGGTTGGACAAGATAATTCTAACCAATCAGAGAGCAGGAAAAGTTTTTGGGCTAAAAGGGCACCGCTGCGAGTTGGTGCAAATCTGCCTCACTAAAAAAAAATTGAGTATAGTTACTATCATTACAACCAAACCACCTAGATCAAAATTAGGATCTTCCAGGGATAACCTGAAGGATGTGTTTGAGATTTTTCAACCTACTAACTTTAATCATATATTCATATTAATCTGCTTCACAAGTGTATCTCAATTGAATCAAGATTTTTTAGCCACCATGAGAATCTAAACCAATCACTACTTTTCTCCCATGGATAGTAAGTTGGCCAGCGCACCAGCCACCCAATTGGAACTACCGCTAGAGTTATGGGGTCCTTTGACTGGCCAGACAGTACTACATTGTATCCTTCTCTCTCAATACGGTTCACTTTCCTATTGTCTACACATACACCAAATGGTCTGGCATATTCTTTACCGATTCTCCTCTGTCCTCATACACCTGCCAACACTGAGATTACCAAAAAAATGTTCTGCACCGAAGGGGTTAACTACTGTACTGTAATTGTTCAGTGGTTACTTTCCTCTTGGTAAGGGTAGAACGAGATTCTTCAGCTATGGTAAGCAGCTCTACAAGGAGGACACTCCAAAATCAAACAATTGTTCTCTAGTCTTGGGTAGAGCCACAGCCTCTATACCATGGTCTTCCACAGTCTTGGATTAGAGTTCTCTTGCTTAAGGGTACACTCTGGCACACCATTGTATCTAATTTATCTTCCTCTTGTTTTGTTGAAGTTTTTATAGTTTATAAAGGAAATATTTATTTCAATGCTGATACTGTTCTTAAAATATTTTATTTTTCCTTCTTTACTTTCCTCACTGGGCTATTTTCCCTATTGGGGCCCCTGGGCTTATAGCATACTGCTTTTCCAACTTGGGTTGTAGCTTAGCAAGTGATAATGATAATAATAATAATAATAATAACCGGAAGATTGTTGTTATACGTATGTAATAAAATAAGTTGTCTCTCCAGAATTCGATTTTGATATATAACCAATCTATGTGGATCATAGCAATCATTATCCAGTAGTTTACTTAAGATATATCTAGTGGGATAATGAGAAATCAAAGTCCAATGTTCCCACAAATGCTGGAGCGCAAAGCTATAACTCATCTCCTTTGCACTTAACCCCTTTATTAATATGTACTGTACTGTATATCAATGGTTTTATCCAGTCAACTTTCGAATATTTTCAAGTATTTTAATAGAAATGTGATTTTTTTTTCTGTGTTATCATTATGCATTAAGTAAGACTGAATTTGGAACATATCTGCTCGAAAATTATAAACTATTATAAATACTATACCACGGGGGTAACGACTGTAATGAAAAATGTTCCACTTACCAGAACATAGGAGCATTGAAATAATGTTAAATTGCTAGTGCAGTGGGCTACGGCAAAGCAAAGACCAATAAATTAGTGTTAATTTGGCGTACCAACATACAAGTAAATAAGCTTATTCAAGTAAATAAGCTTATTCAAGTAATTAGGCTTCTTTTTTTAGTACAATGAATACGGCAACGAATGACCATAAAAATTGGCAAGAAAAGCCAAGTTTTCCATGCTTCCAGAAGGCCTGGCAAATAAACACAAGTGTTTTGACACTCATTACTATTACTGGGTTTTGATTATAACTTTCATTATCACAATGAGTGGTGTTTTTATAACGATGACTGACTGAAACTACAAAGTTTAAACTAGTTAATATAAATAACAAAATAAGTCTGCTACACTATTTTAAGGAGTTTCCAACATTATTAATGACTATGCTTCGCACAAACCCATACCTTTTCAGTCATGGTAGTCAGTCCACCATACCTCAAGCATTATGGATTTCTGCCAGAAATCATGATCAATAACATTCAAAACGGTATTTGTTTACAAGAGCACACTCCATTTAGTCCAAAATTATGCAATCCTGCCACTCTCCTCTTTTTCTACAGTAATTAGGAGGTTCTTTAAATGCTGGTAAAGCAAAAAGTAGCAAGATATGTTGCGCAAGGGGGGGAGGGGTTGGTTGAGGAGGTACTAAACGCCCTGGAACCGACATCGTCAACATAGTCAATAAAAGAGAAGTTTGTGACGTCAGCGGACATTTGGTATGTATTCAAAATATATACTAAATTAAGAATGGATCAATTACTCAAAAGTTTCACTATTTGTGAATTGTATATTCTATTTGGTAAATACTTGACAACAAATCTTGTTTTTTTTAAAGAAACTTTTTATGAAAATGACTATTTTTGCACCACATGTCTGAATTCATTGGCAAGAAATTGACAGGCATCCTTAGGCAAAGGTCAATATATGGCGTTAGTGTAGCAAAACTTCGTCTGGGAAAATTAGCCATTCTCAAAATAGTTTCTTTAAAAAAAAAACACTTTTAATAAGATTTATTATCAAATATTTACCAAATATAAAATATACAATTCGCAAATAGTGACACTTTTGAGTAATTACTCCATTTTCAATTTAGTATACATCTTGAATATATACCAAATGTCCGCTGACATCACAAACTTCTCTTTGATTGACTAAGTGGACGATGTCGGTTTCGAGTCGTTTAGTACCCCCTCAACCAACCCTTCCTCCTCCCCCCTTGTGCAACATATTTAGCTATATTTAGCTTTCCCAGCATTTAAAGAACCTCCCAATTACTATACAAAAAGAGGAGAGCTGCAAGATTGCATATTGCATAACATTGGAGTAAATGGAGAGCATGCTCTTGTAAACAAATACCTTCAAAACAGTGTCATGTAGATGGTTGGTACAGCATAAATTTTCTTATTACTTGTCAAATCAATTTTCTTAATGGGGAAAAGCATTGTTTATCTTTGTCTGAAATACAATGTTTTGAGGCTAGTTTTACGGTTTACGAAATATGATTTAGTGTTACCTTTCTAGAAGTGAAGCTGACTGGGAAGCAAACTCATGGTTGAGACAGTCTAAAGGTTAAGCTAAGGATATAGTGGTCTAAGGGGGAAGTAGCTGTTTTCCTAACTGTAGGTAAGAATATGGCACTTAGGTTAGTCAGGTGAGGAACTTGTTAGGTTGTATTCTTGTGTTTGTTTCCCTATTAAAACGTGTTTTTTATTTTTTTTTTTTTGGTTACAAAGGCTCCCAAAGGTGTTTTTTTTTCAGTTACAAAGGCTCCCAAAAGTACCTATAAATACACTAGGAACCCTTCTTATTTTCTTAAGAATATTGTGCCATCTAAAATATTTATCCCCTTCTCAATTACTGACCAAGTTTGTCTTAACCAATTAAAAATACTCGCAAAACACCATAAGATAAACTCAGCAAGTCTAACGTTCTCCAAACCAGCAATTGTGATCTGGCAGGTCAGTCCATACCTGTACCTAATCTAGAATAGATTAGCCTTGGAAACATCGTTGGCCTAGATGTACAATTACTAGCCTAACCAAGGCCGGAATGTCACCTGTAACTCTATAAAATCTTACATGAATCTCATCCAGGTGAAATATTGCAAAGACAAAGAGGAACTTCCGCCGAGCGTGAGTCACCTGTGAATAAAAGAAAGTCTTTTTATCATGTCTCCACCCACCTTACTCTTGACTTCTATCAAGGAACTTTGCGCTCTCCTCTCACTTTTGACGCTTTTTGACATTTTCAGGGGTCCTCTGGCGTCCTTTAACTAATGCGATCACTACCATTGGTAAGTATTTTCACCTAAGCCACGGAATTCAAGGGTTTTTTCATCGTTAATAAACTTCAATTCATTGCTCGGCTGGACGTTTGTTTTGGGTTTGACAACATTGTGGGACTCAACACATTGATGACGTCACAGGCACCTGTTATTGAGCCCTGGTCCCAAAATGTTTTTGCTTGTTCTATAATAATTTAGAGTTTTATTAGAAAATTATTAATCTAAAAGATACTTAAAAAAATATTGTTACTTTAAAATTATTTATTTATAAATCATTATTATCCAAAAAATGAAATATGCCTTGAACAATTTTATGACGAAATCAGTATTATGGTTGACCACGATGGAGCGGGACCTTTAAAGTTGTGCTAGCAGTTCTGTGTTCTTTGGCAATTTTAAGATACTTTTATTAGTGTGTCCTTTTTTCGGATATTTATCAAATCAATATGTATGCAGATAAAATAGAAGTAGCAGGGCTAAATACAACGATTCCTACGTAGTCTACAGCTTCATCGAATGTAAGAATCATAGGAACCCCCGGGAGAACAACAACAGCCATTCAGGTAATCTATTGTATAGCTTTGCACCTGTAACCAAGGTCTATGTGGTAATTTTCCACCAGTTTACATTTGTAAATAAGGTCAATAGAAAAGAAAGTATAATATATGTAACCTTGACCAGAATTGATAAAATGGTTTTCTTTAGATATACAACTGTAACCAAGCTCTAGTAAGTACCTAACTACTGTTTATAGTTATACCTTAACTGTAACAATGATTATGCATATTCAATGGACTAGTACAATATACTTTTATGTCTTGGTGGGCATAGAAATTTCGAAATTTACTTTTGACGTGATTTCTTGGAACAACAGTAAGCAATTTGAGCATTCTTAATTCACAAACAGGAATATGGGATAAGTGATACCCATTTTACTACGATAGTCCTAAGGGGTTTTTAATTATTCCAGAGGATCCATCTTCTTACTTGTTTACTTGTTTAGGGTTTAAATCCAACCCTCCACTGAAGTCGAGTGAACTACTTCTCGGGCGGGTCCATATTAATCATCTAACGAAACATTTTCATTATAACTTATACAATTCTTTGATTGTAGCATCTTCCAAATCATATGATCTTGTGAAAAGTAATGTCTTTAGTTTCTTCTTAAATTCAATTGCTCCCTTTAGGTCCTTCATTTCAGTTGGCAGTTTATTATAATGTCTAGGCGCACAGTAGCTAAAATCCCTTTCACCAAATTTGCTATTTGTTCTTGGTTCAGATAGCATATGTTTGTCACTCATGTCTTATGTTAACATTTGTTTCTAGTTCTAGTTTATTCAGGCATTCTTTTAGATATTTTGGTTCAGTATCTTAAACGTTAGTAAGCGTAGCTTGTATTCAATTCTCGCTTTTACCGGCAGCCAGTGTAATTTAATTAGTGCAGGGGTAACTCTTTCCCTGTTGTGTAGGCCTAGTCCTTTTATTAATCTAGCGGCTCTGTTTTGTACTCTCGGAATTTTCTTCAGCTGATAATTTGGTAAGCCATAGAACAGTGAGTTGCAGTAATCAATTCTTTAAAATTTGTGGTGATTAATGAGTATGGCCATAGATTTTTCATTTAAGTATTTACTAATAAATGCTATGTTTCTTATATGATAGTTACAATTTCTTACCATATTATTTATATGTTCATTCATTGTCAGTCTATCATCCATGATTACTCCAAGATTTCTGACAGATTTCTTTAGGTCAATGATCGATTGACCTATTTCAATTCTTTGGAAGCATTCGATTCTTTTTATATCTTTTTCATTTCCAAAAATAATACATTCACTTTTATCTTCATTGAGCTTGAGCTTTTTTGTTAACATCCAAGCCTTAATGTCATTCATTATTTCATGTATCTTTCTTTTAGCTTCATCAACTGATTCTATTGGGAAATAGAATTGTGTATCATCAGCGTATATTTTAAACTTAACTCTGTGAGTTTCAAGTATATTTGCCAGTTCAATTGTGTAAATTTCAAACAGGAGAGGACCTAGTACACTGCCTTAAGGCACCCCTTTGGTTAGTTTTCTTGTCTCAGATTCAACATTTGATTTTACTACTTTAACTTTGCGGTTTTCAAGATAACTCACAAACCAGTCATATGCTCGTTTTACGATGCCCACAGCTTTAAGGCCTTCCATCAGATATGTATGTTCTACAGTATCAAATGCTGCACTTAGATCAAGCATCACAAGAATGCAACACTTGCCATTTGTTATAATTTCTGTTATGTCATTTTTAATCGCTAACACTGTTGTTTCTGTGGAGTAATTTTCTCTGTATGCAGATTGATCATCAAGTATGGCATTAGATTTTTTCAGATGTTTCCAGGTTTGTTCATGTACAGCAGTTTCAATAATTTTCGAAAAATATGACAGATTTGATATTGGCCTATATGAACTTAAATTGTCTGCATCACCTTTTCCTTTATACACAGGCTTGATACATGCAACTTTTTCACAACCAGGGAAAACTGCCTGTGTTAGACTCATATTTACCATGTTTCGGTAGGTCTCTTGTAGTCTGGTGAAATTTTCTGCATCTTTTACATCATTAATTGGAAATGGTTCATTTCCGCAGTAGGTTTTTTTTACTTTCTTTATTATTCTCATATAATAATATGACTTAACTCTTTGAATACCCTTAGCTTACTTACACCTGTTGCTGATGTATTCCTTCGCTCTGTTGTGCCGATGTTGTGAAAACTGGAGCAGATTAGATTTATTTTTTCTTCAAAATAATTCAATAAGATCATTTGCTAGGCATCTAGGATCATTAGTTATGTCAGGCAATACTATTT